>NW_026067904.1:4588054-4667203 GCF_014885135.2 Alexandromys fortis | reverse complement strand
GTGTGTTGTGGTGTTATTTGTGATGTTGACCTAACTATACATTTATGAAGCAGTTTTTCCAATATTTAAACCATCACTTCTCCTTAGGTTTCATGTTTCATATAAGAAATGACCTTATTATGTCCATGCAACATTCACATTGCTTGCTGTTTTCTGTTGCTCTGTGCAATGGTTGATATTGAGTACTTTATAAAAAGATTTATTCTGGATGGGCAGTGGTGGCTCATGCCTTTAATCCCAGCACTCGGGAGGTAGAGGCAGGCAGATCTCTGGGAGTTCAATGCCAGCCTGGTCTACAAGAGCTAGTTCCAGGACAGGCACCAAAGCTACAGAGAAACCCTGTCTTGAAAAAAAAAAGATTTATTCTGCTCAAATTTTGGTTTGTCCAAGAAAATGATGCTTCCATCAAACTAGTAAGAAGCTTTGGCAATATCACCATGTAGTGGACGGCACCATAAAAGCAAGAGTGCATGCAGAATGCCACACAAAGCAAAAGGATTGAACTACTAAATTACTGTTTCAAAATAAATTTTACAATAAAACCACCATTTAATTGTTGTTAATACATATATAGGTATTCTGTGTACAAGATAATTAATTTACTTATATATTCATTATAGAATCATTTAGCCAGACAGTCCAGATATAAGCCAATGAATAAATAATTAGTACATAGTAACTACATGGAACAAAAAGAAGCAAGTGAGCTACACTTGTTTTATATGAACTTGGGGAAAGAATTGATAAACTTTTATGAATGATCAAGATTTTATCACCTTCTATTAAGGAGTACCTCACCATCTCAAAACTACAACACTGAAATGTGGGACAAATGAAACTCTGTATATATTCAAGACAAATCTAATGCAAACAAGAGAATCTATTCAATTTAGACAGAAGCTTTGGCTAAGTAGCAAGCCTATCAATGAATTCTAATTTCCCTTTGAATAACAGTGATGGGCATGTGGAATCATGTTTCAAGTCAATAAAAATCACATACAAGGCCTTTTCTCAAACTATTAAGAGAGTTCTTTCCTGCAAAAGTAGTCCCTGAGATATATCATTAAAATGAGAAACATTTTTTCCTGAAAAATAGGAAATAACTAATTAATAGTGAAGTCACCATGGAGAAAATATAACTAAAATAAAAAATGACCAAAACTTAGTGACTTCAGTTGACTCTATTGGCCCTATAATATGTTAATAGACTGATAAAATTTGGGGAATAATCTCTTCTAATCTCATTGTCAAGAATTATAGAAAATTGAATCCCAAAGAAACTCAATGAGTGACAGATTTTTATTGTGTGTGTGTGCACATGTACACACACATGTGTGTACAGTGTATGATTGATATCAGGTTACCTAATTTATCTTATCCATCTTATCTTCTAAGATAGAACCTCTCGCCAGACTCTAAGCTCCCCAATTTGTACAGACTAACTTGCCAATAAGCCCCAGGAATCCTTTTGCTTCTTGCTTCCTGGTTTCAGACTACAATAACTTTTACTGCATTTGACTTTTCTCCCCATAGGTCCTGGTGATTAAACTCTGGTTCCTCATTATTGTGAAACATGAACTTTATTGACTGAGTTATCTCTCCAGACTCCTCACTTATTTCTAATTCAATAATAATATTGCAATTATCAATTTTTGTGTTGGAAAAAGTAGAGTCAACATATTTACCTAATACCTCTCAAGCCTGGAGATAGAATTGTGAATGCTGTTGAGTATGAGTACAAATAGCTATAACCAGATTTCAGAACAGTCAGATAAAAAGCAACTCCACAAAGTATGAAGGATGCTGTAATTTGGGATACAGTATTATGGATATCCACATAAAGGAACAATACCTGCCTGTTAAGGAGCAATAATAAAGGAATAACAAAGAAATTAAGACTTATGAAGACTTTGTTTAGTAGTGAGCACATACCTGATACCCACTGTATTAGGCAAAGTTCTTTAGAGAGCAGAACAAATAGAAAACGTAATTATCTAAATATTAGATTGACTTACACACTAGAGGGTACTCAGTACAACAATGGCCATTTGACTGCTAGAAGGGAAGAGAATCTGGCAGCTTGTTGGTCTATGACTTAACAGCCTCAGTTTTGTATAGGAAGCCTGGAATTTTCCTGAGAGCTACGAGTATTCAGCCATATTGAAAGGCTAGCAAAACTGGAGTTTGATGTCTCTGACATATGGTAACAGCAACAATAAACATGCTGACTCAGAAAGAAGAAATGAAGGCAAACACACTTTGCTTTTTCTTGGATATTTTATATTTGGATTTCCCTTTGAAAGGTATAGTTCATTTTGAGGGTAAATTCCCCTCCCTTCTGTGGCTCTTGGCTGATTTTTTATTTAAAATTTTATTTATTTATTTATTTTAGAATTCCATACATAAGTACTAATTTATAAACTTTTCACGGCTGTTTCCTACTCCAGCACCTATCATGGTCCCCTACTCTCTCTCTCTCTCTCTCTCTCTCTCTCTCTCTCCCTCTCTCTCTCTCTCTCTCAAATTCATGACTTGTTCTTTTAATTATATACATATGAATATGTTATCTTTATTCCATTTAGTATTACTCATACATGTATGTGTTTAGGGATGACCATTTGGCATGGGATAGCCTAACAGGGATCTTATGCCTGGAAAAGTTCCTCCTTTCTGATTTTATAGTACCATGCAAAACCTCCTTCCAACTGAACAGGTCTTAAGTCCAATTGTATTGTTCCCTCCCCCAGAGCTATAAATGACATTGTTTTAAAAAGCTATAGAAACACATTATTTAGTTTATTTCAATCTTAGTGTTATTTGTCCTCCTTTCCTCTCCCCGTGCATTACCCCTTCAAGTTTCTTACTTCCCCTGAGTAACACCTGTGTCCCACTGTCCTTCTATTTAGAACTTCTCCTCTCCCATGGTTCATTTTTACTTTCTTGGTTTCTGTGATTAAGAAACTGACAACCAAAGCCAATCAGCAAAACCACAAGCATTAAAACCTTTTACTTCAGCTTTTCCAAAATTGCATGCTAGATTCAGACCTCATGTGGGTCTCTCCTATTTTCCCACTACTTAAATACTGAAAGATAACAAAGCAATATTAATATAAGGATAATAATTTGGAGGTTATAAGGAAAAATTTTATGAAACTTTTTGAAACATTGGTTAAGAATGTATGTAGTGCAGGGTGTGATTGCCTGTTAGGAAATTCAATGGTCAGGACTCAGAAATGTGAAGCTACAACCAAAGAGAGCTGAATTAAGAGTATATATAGATTCAAAGAAAATTCTCATTTATCATTTTATTCAATACTTCTGAAGACATCAAGCTCAGGGCTTTCCCATTTTACAAAAGTTATTGTGACCTACTTCTATAGACCTTTGAAAATATATAACTGAGACTAGAATATTGGGAAATTGTTGAGATTTGAAGCAAGCACTCCAAAGACAGTTACAAAATAATCTCTTCATTGCCCAACATATTAAGTGTTAGAGACGGAAGAACAAGGCTCAATTAAGGAATATTAAAGAGAGAAAATCTAAGTAATAATTAAAACAGTATCAAATATATTGGAGGCCTCCAGTAAGCATACAGATATTAGCTGCATGTATGGACACTCAAAGAATCAAGGTGATAGGTTTATGGAAAATTTGCTATAAAATAAACACTAGAGTATTTGGGGTCAGATAAGTTCAAATGTAAATATATTAAGTCGTATAGCATGATATACATCAAATTTAGGGAACTAGAAACATGGGAGTGTGACTCAATAAACTTCGTGGTGATATATATTCAGTAGTCATTAGGATATCAGGCACGATTAGAAAAAGAATGAATGAAATTTTCACACAGACAAAAATGAAAACAGAAAAGAGAGAAAAATGAAACCCCATAGACAGCAGAAACTGAAAGTCGAGATGAAAAGAGATTATAGAACATAAACAGTAGTGAACCCAACCTTTACGAACAGGGAAAAGAGGTTGGGCGAGATTTAAAATGAAGACAGTAGATCAAGTTTGACAACAAAGAAGTTACTGATAACATCCACAAGGGTCATTTGTACGTGGTATTGAGAATAAAGGGTACACTGCAGTGGAAATGATTGAGAACTAAAAAGACAATGGCACTAGTCTCTCTAAAAAGCAGTGGTGCCAGAATCAACATATTTTCAGATTTCTTTCTATGGCTTTTATTTGCCTATATGATGTCCTTTCTGCAATGATTCCCTAATCTCTCATTTACACAATAAGAATGTAACCTGTATTGAGTATTCACTTGTTTGTTATGTAATAAATAACTACTAATTGAGAACATTGTGGAAATAAATAGCCATGCGAGCTCATATATACACATATATGTATATATGTATATATTGTGTATGTGTGTGCATACATATATAATATGTACATATATGTGTATACACATATGCATGTATGTGTATGTAAGTGTGTATGTATACATGGTATATGTATGTAACAAAGTCTGGGCAATCTCAGTATGGCTAAAATCAAGGTGCTAAATAAGCTAGACTTCCCTGCAGAAAAGTCATTTTTAATTTCTTTGCTTGGTTTTCAGGTTTTGACTGTTATGTTTGTAGGTCTGAGGCCTCTATTTTGCTGGTCATGAGGGGCAGTTCTTGCTTCAGAAGTCAATCCATATGCTTTCTGAAGGGCACTTCCATCTCAAGAACAGCAATACTTCTGGTCCTGCAATGTCTCTTCCTTCTGCCAGTACTAACACAAAAGTGCCTTTAGGGCTTATGAAGTAGATTGGGCCCAACACAATGAGGTCCTTTTTGAAAAGTACTGTGACAACATTGGGGAACCATACCAATTTTATGACTAATTAAACTCAGGAGGAGTGGCCATGTAAAACAAAGACTCTGCAGCATCCTAGTATACAGCAGTCTTCTCTTCCTAGAAATGCCTAATGCATACTGTCTACTTTTTGTGTATTGTGCAAAATTTTAATACTTCTACAAACTCTGTGTTATCATATATATGTGAAATATTGCCACGGAGTTTTTGCTCTAAGTAGAAGGACCAAATTTATTCTACAAGTAGAATGAATAAAAATGAACCCAATGAAGTTTGATAATATAAAAAATGCTATTTTATGTCTAAAAATGATAATGGCATAAGAACTTTGGGGAAAAGTGTATTTGCATATATTTGTATAACAAAATATGTGTTTGTTAAATACAAACATATACACAGGTAAATAAAAACCAATATTATGGGTTTAAGAGCATCAGAGTGTTACAGAGCTATTAAAGAATTAGAATTGAAAATATGAAAATACAGAGTTATTGCCTAAAATTCGGTACTACTTTCCCTTGGCATACTGTGCCCTGATTCTGAAAACATGGGGAAGAGTTTATAAAGGTGAAAAGAAATTCCCTTGTCATCTACAAGATGCAGAAACGAATATAAGATTCTCGGGACTTCTACAGATGGGCATGGGAAACCCATATTCTACGGGATGAGACACTGAAAATCTCCACAACAGGGAAGACTGAGAATTCATCTGTATCTTACAAATTCCAACGCAATATTAACTTAATGGTGTTTTGTAGGCATTTTGTCTCATATTGGTTTGCTTGAACATTTTCTTTCCTATTGCTCTTTTGTTTGAATATTGAAGTTTCTAATTTTGTGTTTTAGTGTGTGTGCACATGTGTGTATGTGTTTCTTTTGTTTTTGGTTGGTTGGTTTGTCTTAAAATCAGAATTGTTTGGGGTCATTTTGTTTGTTTCGTTTGCCTGTTTGTTATATAAAGTGAAAGAGAAAGACAAGAACATGAAGTAGATGGAATAGGGAAATGGGAAGGTTCTGAGAAGGGTCTAGGGAAAAGAAGCAAATGATCAGAATATATCCTATGAAAAAAATGTATTTAAAATAGAAATGTATTTTTTGAGCTGTGTTGAACCAAGATTCAAATAGTTTTAAGTATGGAAACTGAACTAAAGCTGATCCAAAATGATCATGATTTTTTTTTCTCTACCCAGAAAAAATTATTCAAAGTTTGGTCAAGAGGAAATATCATAATAATTTTTTCTGATATTTAAATATATATTATTATAGTCACATGATAATAAACAAAAGCAAGAAGAATATGATTAATACATTAAGAAATTAGACAAAAGCCAGGCATGGTGATGTGTGTCTTTAATCCCAATTTTTGGTGAGAGAAGCAAATGAATCTCTTCTGAGTTCAAAGCTAGCCTGTTCTAAACAGCAAGTTCCAAGACTATACAGAGAACCCCTATCTAAAAAGAGGGGGAGGGAGGTAGGCAAAATTGAGAACATAAAATCCAGAAAAGAATGTTATTTTTAAACTATGATTGAAAATATAATCTAAAACCCAAAGGATACTTTACATAATAGGAGAAATATACTTCAAATACAGTTAATCTTAATGGTGTAGCTTTATAGCCTGACATCACTAGCAAAGAGAGCTCAGTAAGTCCACAATCATAATAGGCGTTGTATATACTATTCTTACCATGTTCTAGGTAAGATGGCAAATACATAAATAAAATATAGACAGGCTTAAGGAGTATTAGTCACAGATGTGATCTAATTGGTATATATAACTTTGCATTTGGTAACTATAGAATATGCATTTTTAAATATACATGAAACAGAAATATAGACCAGAAGTTTGTATGATCCAAATTTCATATCAATCTATAATCATGCAATTAAGCTAGTGGTCATCACAAGCAAAAGTAAATTGGGAAATCATATTGTAACAATATTTCAAACACATAGCCAAATAATAAAGAGAATATTACAATAGAATTCAGAAAAGACTTTAAGATTAAAAAAAAAGAAAAAAGAAAAAATGTTTTAAGATTTCTCATGCACAGCTAAAGATGAGCCCAGAGGGAAATTTAAAACTTTATCTTTTTATGTATATATGAGAAATAAAGCTTTTTAAAAAGGAAATTTAGTTAAATATTCATTTTAAGAAATTAGTCTTAAGGAACAAAACCCCCAAAGTCGTAGGTGTATACATAGAAAAGAAATTACAAACATAAGAGCAAAAAAATTATCTAATAAAAAATAAAGCCCAGAAGAAAAACTATGGAGAAAACTGGTAAAACTGGATCAGCTCCTGAACATATTGAAAAAGAAGAGATAAAATGAAGGGGGAAAGTGGATCGTGATATCACCCCAGTTAGGGACAGTTTACAATAGGTAGGAGTTCTCCCTGACAATAGACATAGTTTTAAAAACATACAATTATTTTACTTTTATAAAACTGTCCATAATCAATAACTTTTATCAAAATGAGTATTTTTGTCAGCACAATTTTCACAACTCTGTTGACTTGCACTAAGTATATCAGTTTTTATAATAAAACCTAACTGGAGTTGTACAGAAAAATGCCAACTATCCCTCCAAACACAAATATTGAAACTTTAAATAAGAGCTTAAAACATATAAAAGAGCAATGCATCACAAGCTGAATTTCCTTTAAGTCAAAGCAGATCGCAATTGTAAAGTCAGCCATTCTGAATTAAGGTTCTAAGTTTATTTCTTTTCCATACCTCAAATATTCTAAGTAGATATTGTGATGTGGTGGCCCAGTGCTCAGTCATAGTGAAAAAAAAAATCAGAGCTGTATTTTACTCCTTCCTAGGCTCACTGAAAATTACAAGAAGGGAGATGGAAACAGTGTTTTGCCTAATTAGTTTTACTTCTGCTTTTTAGGAAAACATGATTTGTGCATTGTGTTGTCTCCCAGTCTCAAACCACACAATGAGTAAGCCTCGATGGATGAATAATGTGATATGAATCCATTCAGTGCCTCAAAGGGATATTTAGAGAAGAAAGGTGCTTGGCAAGGGTAATTCCTTGGATTTCTCTCCCCCTCCACTCCTCTATGTTTGATTTGCTATCAAAACAATCAGGTAACATCTGGCTAGGACATTCAAAATGCCTCCAATTTTGAATCATTCTGCCCTAGAGCAAGGCTATCCATCACTCATTTCCACCATTACCCACATTAGCTCAATTGCTAGACTGTGTTTATGCAGAGTTAATGGACTGTGTAACAAGGGATAAGGTTGGTCTGGATGTGAAGCTAGTGCAGACTGTATTCGATGACTGTAATAGCAGCCTTTATGCATGAATTCCTTTGACATGTCAAGGAGAATCACTAGCAATGATCCCTAGGAGATCGATTTCAAATGTGGTGATGATCATTGAGAACGGGTGAAAATAATTATATCTTCATTTTCTAGCAAAATTCCAATGCGTCTAGAAGTCGAAGGTGCCAGCCTAAACATGGAAAAAATTCTCTTAGAAAAAAACTCAAACATTTACCTTGATTTTCTACAGAATTTCATGAAAATCAACTAATACCATCGCCTTGATGACAAGGTTTAGATACCTGCCTCATTTCCAAGATGACTTCACATCTCTCGTATCCACATTGAGTGTCTCCTCCCTCCTCTGACACCAGTGATCTCATTTATCTCTGAAGGGATTGCCATGGCAACACAGTAGGATTTTGCACTATTTCGCTCTGTCACCACTTATTCCTTATTTTCCTGACAACTGTGTGTTTTGCAGAAGTTGAGAATCAGGTGTTTCAGCTTCTTTTACCCTCTACACTATCTATGATAGTAGTGTTGTAGACATTGTACTTCAGCAAGGGAATGAAGAAAATAAGAAATTAATGGATGGATTAATTAATTAATGTATAAACAAACTAATTGGTAGTACCAGTGACTAAGTCAAACTTTATCTAATATTGATATATAGAGTTCATAGTTGTATTCAGACTGATCAAAATTCTATTCATATAATACTGCTGCTACTCAGGAGTCCCACAACTGAGGTGTGTTTCTCTATTCTACTTTTGGAAAACCACTAGATTTTTTTTGTTTGTAGTTTGCTACCAATAAATTTAATCTTCTTCTTTCTCTCATTATCACAAAGACTGATATGAACTGGAGTTTTATTGCATTCATTTGTCCTCTGATTTCATGCATATATGATGTCTTCTGACTACTCTAAGCCTCCTCCACATCAAACCTGCTGCTTCCCCCCAGATCCTTTCCCCACATTGATGTGCTTTTATTGTGTTTTTTGATCCAGTGAGTTTAGACAGGGTTGTCTGTTTGATTGTGTCTTTGGAACTATTCCTTTGAGTTTGGTGAGCTTACTGGAGTGTACACAAGGAAAGACAATGATCTCCCCCTTTTCCAGAATCCTTTCGTAACCAGTAGTTCCGCATTGAAGGGTAGGACTTCATGGGCTTCCCTACCATGACTCACTGCTTGTAGAGGCAGCCAGGTTAAGCTGGTGCTGGTAGCTGCAGCTATGAGAACATGAGCACAGTGCCTGTGTGTTGCCCACAACATGACACATTACAATCCTTCTTTTTATCTTTAGCTGGTACATTCTTTATACTCCTTCCTCTGTGAAACTTCCTTCTGCCTTATAGTGGCTATTCTTCCTAATATTTACTGATATTTCATCTTGAAAATAAGCCAAGATTATACTTTAAAATCTTAATTTTATCTGTAGGATTTTATAAGATCTGAACGCTACATAATAAAACAAAAAATCCATCAAATTAAAATCAAATAGTAGGGAGTCTCAGAAGTCATGTTCCTGAGTTCAGAGCACAAGCATCCATATAAAAACCTAACTGAAAGACCTGAATCTATAATCACTTTACTGGGGAAGCCGAGACCGGCAAATTTTGGGAGCATAGCCTAATCAGTGAGTGCCAGGTCCTGTGGTTAAACCTTTTCCCAAAAGAAAAAAAAATGTGGAAATCAACTAAGGAAGACATAATATCATCTATCAATGACCTCCACTGGCACATGCATACTTGGACACATGAGCATATATTCTCACATACATATAAAATAAACACAGACGTACACAATACCCATACACCCAAAACAGAGTTATTGATTCAGGAAAATAAGCACAATACTCTTGAGGACTCTTGTTAGGGTTTTGCATCAACTTGAAATTCATTTTTGATATTTGTTCATGTTTGCTCAAAGTTAGCTAGCTGTACCTTCACTAATACTATACTAAAGATCAAGGTATATCTTCCTGCTATGTCAATTGAGAATATTTAAAGGATGGATATTGGGCTGCCATACTTCATACTGCTTTAAGAACATGTGAACCTGGACATTTACAAGTCAGATTCTGTTCTGGTCACTGTACTAAATGTGTACAGTCCAAATACAGAAATTGAATCCATAATTTAGAATAAATTCACAAAATCTCTATTCTCCAAGTTTTATTGTTTACCCGTGAGTGTTCACACTTTTCACTTTTGCATGTTTAAAAAAAATGAAGCAAAAAGGAAACCTAGAAGCTTCATCTGTGACATTGTATTTTCGTCTTCTGTCCTCATATTTTGAGTTGTTATTATCATTTTAATTCTTATTCTATAGCAGAATTTCAGAGCCCTTAAAGACACCCTCTTGCAGATCTCCTCTCACTGCTGAGACTATTTTAGTATTCTTTACTTGTTCAACAGTTATCCAGAGCATTTAGCACATTCTGGTTCTCTGAAAATGCAACGAGAATAAGACTAGGCCATGGAAGAGCACGAGTTGCTGGTTGCTACTGAAGGTGAGGGATATGTCTCATGGGGATAGCCACCTTTTGGTTGCCATTACAAAAGTAAATAACTCATCTTTGTTTATACAACCAACCCTCATGAAAGATGATAGATTTAAAAAAAACATGAAAATAGGAGAACATGTTGGGGAGAAAACTGGGTTCTATGAGTGTGAAAGAAAGATAAGAGAGGATAAGGGGAGGGTCAAAATAAACTAATTTTATGTGCATGTGTGTGCATGTGTGTGAGTAAATGGGACAGTATTAAAAATAAGAAAAATATAAAATCCTGAAAATTATTTGCCTAAAACCTTTATTACAATAAGCATATGATACATGTGATAAACAACTTAAAAGTTAAAGGTATTGTAGAATTATGACAAAAGAAAAATAATAGTTAAAATACTATCAAACTTCTCAAAGACCTTGAACTGAGACCACCGTGAGGGACTGATTGGAGCTTTTTAATAAACTCTGCACCTTCTGTTGTCGATGCAAGTTTCTACATACATTTCCTTCAATAGGTTTCCTTTCGTCTTAGCAGCCACCCTGCATTCAAGTTAATTTGAGACCAAAATAAACTTACTTTTCCCTGAATTATGATGATCAGACATACTTCCAAATCTTTGAGACCAAGCATATTGTCTTTGTCAATATTTTATTGCTGTAAAGAGACATCAGGACCACAGCCACTCTTATAAAGGAAATCATATCATTGGGGCTGGCTTACAGATTCAGTTTTAGCCAACTATGAACATGGCAGGAAGCCTGGTAGCATGCAGGCCTACAGGGTGCTGGAGGAGCTAAGAGTTCTACATCCAGATCAACAGGAAGCAGAAAGTGAGGGAATGATACTGGGCTTGGCTTGAGCATTTGAAACCCCAAAGCCCACCCCACAGTGACACACTTCTTCCAACAAGGCCACACATCCTGATCCCTATCAAGTAGCACCATTCCCTAATGACCAAGCATTCAAATATGTGAGCCTATATGGGGTATTATTATTCAAACCACCACACATAAAAATAAGACGGCTCACTAAAATATCTTAATATGAAAACAAGGTCTTGTTGATTAAAAGTGATATTATCTTTCTGTATCTGTCTATCCAATGTGTGTATGGCATAAATTTTGAATAAACTTGAACATTCACCTTTCCCGTAACATCTACCCCAGATTCAGAGCTGAGGTGACAAATCTTGCAACTGCTTTCTCTGATTTAATCCTTTTAAGGCACCAAGAGTCTATGAAATGGCGCTCTCTCTCTTACTCTACTTGTAACTTTAACAAAATTTTTGGTAAAATTCTGGAAGAGTCAAGAGCAATAACCAAGTGAATGAGGAAAGGAACCCACAGCAGACTTTTATATTACAGCCACTATCATTACTGGAAATCCAGAAAATATTTTACATGGGAAGACATGCCTGACTTTTTCAAATGCTATTTTAAGACTTTTTGAAGTAATTTTTATATTTGTTGGATAGTAAAGTTTGGTGGCATCTTACTTTTGATTAAAGTTATTGTTGAAACAGGAGCGGTGGCAGGGCTGCGTCCCCGGCACCCGGCCGCCCGCATGGCTAGCTTATGCCCAGAAATAATTACACGGAAACTGTATTCTTTTAAACACTGCCTGGCCCGGATAGTTCCAGTTTCTTATGGCTAGCTCTTACATATTGTTCTAACCCATTTCTAATATTCTGTGTAGCCCACGAGCTGGCTTACCAGGGAGGATCTTAACCTGCGTCTGTCTGGAGCGGGAGAACCATGGCGACTCTTCCACCAAGCCTCCTTCTCCCAGCATTCTCCTCTGTTTTCTCCACCCACCTAAGGGTGGGCCTTATCAAGGGGCCTAGGCAGTTTCTTTATTAATAAGAAATCACTCCCACATCAAGTTATATTATTACATAGAGACTTTTCTGTCAGGGAGATATTCTTTACTATTGGTTTAATTTAAGCATTATCATCTTGAAATTTATGTAGCAATTAAGAGGTAAATTTTGGTTCTGGAGTCACCAAGAAAGGGCAGGATTGTCACTCAGGATATACAGTTATGAGAAGGTTAACAATCCTTTGCTCGCTGCCATAATTCACTAAATGTATCACATAATAAAACTCTGTGGTAATTCATTTTCCTGACAAAACCTGTAATGAGAACAGAAAATGAAATGAATCTACCTATTCACTTGACGCAGTGTGTAAGCAGAAGGTAAAAGAATTCCAGTTACACCCTCAAAAAGTCATCATTGGGCTATAATCTTAGGGTGGTTTTCCTTGGATCACAGTGATAAATTTGTTGAAAATCTTTTCTTCTACTTAAAAAATAGGAAAAAATTTAGTGAGCAGTATAGAAAACATGTAGAGGGCTTAGCCTACAAGATGTATTGAATTAGCTTTTTCCAGTTCATAGCACATTGTTTTCAAACTTGCTTGAGCATTCACTATTACATCAAAAGTTACAAAGCAGGGTGACTTGCAAGCATTTGATAAATGCTGAGTGATGATATATAATTATTCTATACAAATAATATAATCAGTGAAATTCAAGTACTTCTTTCAAGATTCAACAACACTTTCTTGTTTTTATCCAGGGTGATATCAAGAACTAAATAAAATTTCATGTCATCTTAATTAACATCTACTTTAAATTTCATTCCAAGAACAGCCAATTAAAAATCACTGATCCCAAATCTCCCTTGTGAACATGAAGGGATTTGACTAAAATTGTTTTAGCTGGTAGAAGAAAAAACTTTCCATTCTCCACCAGGATCATTATCATAGACATTTTTGATTTTTACATAGTCAAGCACGAAAGTCTGTTAGCATGAAAAGGCTACTAAACACCGAGCAGTGCATAAGACCAAAACAGAACCACGTGTCCCAAAATGCCAGCATCACAGCCAAGAAAGACCTCAGAATATTTGAGCATCACTGATCAGAATTTAGTCTTTGTCTTTGAAAGTAGCATGCATGAAATGCTTTGGTCTCAGGCAGATAATGAACAAAGGACATGTGTGAAGGAGGCACAGCATCTGTGATGCTCGAGACCCTGACACTTGGAAGAGTCAAGTGTACTGAGGAAGACGAAATGTTGATGTAATCAACATCCATTACAGATTTTATTTTAACATTTTGGTTCAAGTAGAACTGCTTTTAGCTGTCAGTGCTAATCTGAAATAGATATGGAAATAGGCTAGAGATTGCTTTAAACATCTTTACCAATAACTTCCCTGACATTTACTGGGGGAAACTGTGACTTTGCAGCTTGCCTGGAGGTCTCTCAGAAGTTTGCATTTCTGCCTTAATATTTAATTTTTTCTTGGACAGAACTTCCCTACATCCATCTTTTGAGACCATGGTCTACTCATACATCTCTGCAGGGGGTTTTATGGCTTCCCACATCCCCACGAATATATCAGAAATTTTCATAGCCTCTCTGGTCTTGTTTTTTCTATCTGTGGTGACTCAGGCAGATTCATAAATAAAAATTGCCATTAACTATTATTATTGCCAAATGCCCTAGGGATGCATCACTTCATGCTGATTGGTTCTGATAACAAAACTCAGGAAAACATATGAACAATTTATTTCCTCTCAAAAAAATGTGCTTGACTTAGGGCTGCACTGCCATGGACCGGCTCAGGGGAGCCACTCAGACCGTGGGAGAAGCAGGGTCTTGCTAACAGGAAGGCACAAGTTCGGCGAATGACAGACAGACACAACACACAAGAGAGTGGTTGGAATCTGCTGCAATTTTACTGAATTCATGTTTTCATTATATAGTATTCAAACAAAGAACAAATCAGAAGGTCATGTGTCATTAGTTGGCACAGTATGAAAGCTTCTTTTAGTCACATCAGCTATATTTAAGAAAAGTATATTATCAGGAACAGGTTTTAGACATAAAGCATCCTTAGAAGAGGAACTCTTGTTCTTGGGAATGTAAACCTCAGGCAAGTGGTTTCATCTTATGAATAGAAAGTTTCTGTCTCATTATCGCTATCATGGCCCTTCCTCTTCCTAACCCTTTATTTCATCTAGTGACCAAATATACCTAATCAGTTCTCTGCACCTGTTGAACTATACTTTTTAGTACCTTCTTATGCAGCAGACATCATGGGGGTTGGGATCTAGCAAGCCTATCCATAAAGTTCAAAGTATAATATAACAGTCTTTGTCCATCAACATTAACCCATCTATTCCCTTGCTCATCATACACCCTGTGTATGACAAAGATTCTGCTGTAGTCTTATACATTCCCATCCTGTGCTTCCTTATCCCAGAGCTGTTTCTGAAGAGAATGATCCTTGTCTTGTATATATATAGAGAGAATATCATTATTACAAAAGAGATTGTGCAAAGCTCATATCCCGCATAGCCAGCTAATCGAGAAACCCGTCTATGCTTCAGCTGTGGCTAACACCAGGCTGTCTGCCATTGACCTCCAGGAAGCCTAGTCCCATGAGACACGTAGCTTCCGTCTGGCATATTGACAAATGCCATGTCACACAGACGACACTGGAGTTGGTGTGGCACTGCACCTCCCCACCCTGAGTCTGGCAAGCTGAAGAGTTTTAGATACCAGGGCTCTAAAGCCCTCTTTCAGAGTGCTTGTGGAGATGAAAGTGGGTGATAGGATTACTACAGGCTAAATGACCACATAACTTATTTTTTTTACTGAGATTCAGACATTTTAGTTCATAAGGTTCGTGAAATTGCTATCATGTCTACTAACCTGACTAATTTTATTTGTTTCTTATTCAGAAAATGTTGACTTTGACAATTTTTACAAATCTCTTTATTGTGTATGGCATCAGATATATTAAAAGGTCCTTATTTCACATTCCAGAAGTGTTTTGAATTTGGCCAACACATATCATGGGTTTCTGTTAATGTCTAGTTGGGAAGGAATAGGGACAGTGTGAGGCTGTCCTTCCTCTAGGATAGCTGCCTATTCTGAGGTACAGCAACATTTCTGGAAGTTTCCCTTCCACCCTCAATAAGATGCAGAGGGCTTTATAATAAACCCTATATTATATATGTTCTCTATGGAAAACCTTGGACAGGGTGAAAAATAACAACAGAAAAAGAACCAAATTCAAAAGTTACCCTGGTCTGCACAGACAGACTCAAATATTCCTAGGAGAGAAGCAGCTGTGTAGATTAAACTTTATGTAAGGGATAATATTTCTTCATTAAAATCATTTGCCTCTGAGAAGTAATCTTTATGTAGGATGCATGTGTTTCTGCATCACCAATTGACTTTGTATTCATAGCAAGAGAGAAACAGAAGCCTTAGATGATTTCTATAATTATAATATTTATAATTATGAGCTGTGAGGAAGGGAACATAGCAACTATATTTGGGAAGCTTGCTTTACAGTGTGTTATGATCCAGTAATTCACCCAGTCCATAGAGATATACCACATAATGGAATTTCTTGCTCTTCTCCACCACCAATTATTTTCAAATGGCACATCAGTTTGGAGAGGTGGTTCAGATAATATAACAATGACTAGGCAAAAAAGATTCTCCACCTCCTCTCAGAATATTATCCCCTGAAATATATCTGACTTCAATACGATCTTAGAGTTTTGGTATTAAAAGACTATGATTTGGACAGTATCAATGTTATTTTTAAGTGTCTGGCATTTGAGTGGATTCAACTTCCCTTCTCCTCTGTCTGCCAGGTACTTTTAGGTACTCACTTCAGAGTCTCTATTGCACATCTTTGGTGACATCACCTACAGCCCCACCAGTGTGCCTGCTGCAGGCTGCCCGGCTCTTAGTGGAACACAGAGACAAGAAAATTCCTGTCTGTCCATGTGGTTATGACTGATGAACATGTTGTTGACATTCTTCCTACCTTAATTTGGCTTCGTTTTTACTGAGGGGTCCTGATGAGAAACCTTGTCCTAGATCTTTTAAAAGTGAATGTGCAGGGGCTTACCTCCATCTGTAACATGAATGGGGCCTGCTAGTTGGGGCTTCTCTCCCGCCCAGTACCCCACAGCTGGCAAGCCCCAAAGAAAATCACAGAGATCTCTATAAGTTACAAAGCTGATTGGCCCATTAACTCAGGATACTTATTAGCTCTTGTAGCTTATATTAACCCATTATTTTGATCTATTTTTTGCCCTAAGGCTCTGTACCTTTTTAGCTGGCAGGTCACGTCCTGCTCCCTCGGTGAGCTGCGCAGGACTGGGAGGAATCAGCTCTCTCCTGCCCAGAATTCTCCTGTTCTCATTGCATCATTTCTACTTCCTGTCTGCTTTTCCCACCTATACTTCCTGCCTAGCCAATCAGCGCTTATTTAACACATGATTGACAGATTACAGACAATTCTCCTGCACCATCCATCATCATATCTGGTAGTCCTTCTCTTCATTGCTACGTGAAAGGAAATTAGAAAATGCTGTATTTTCATTAAAAAATATGGCTTATAAATTTATTATCTCAAAAGATTATTTTTATTTATAAAAGGATAAATTTTCTTGTCTCTGTATTCCCACTACTGTAACCCTCATCCACTTCACAGCCTAGATGTTAAATATTTACATCTGACATTATAGAAAGATTTCACATGTTGGAAAATTTCACATGTTCTCTCTCTCTCCCTTCCTCCACCATCACAGTGAAACTATATACATTTATAATACATACAGGGAAATGAAGAAATGCTACTGTATTTTGTTGATTAAAAACATGGTTAGAGCTTGAGACATGACTGAACAGTTATATTTTAGCTGTGAACTTGTTCAAATAAACTATTTTGTCTCTGCTTATTAAAACTTGTTATGTGTCTTAAAAGATCTTTCACGTGTGTTCATGGGTGTTTTATTTTTCCAGATATTGTTTGCTGGACTCTCTATAGACAAGGATCCGAACAACTTGAACTGAGGTCTGTACTAACCAATGTCATGACAGCCTCCAAATAGTTTTTTTTTCCCCATTGTCACTTAATCTAGAATTTTTCTGATTTCCCTAGAAAGACTGTGAAACTTGTGTGAACTTAGGCAAATCTAGTTCTTTACATTTTCAATAGCATACATTATTAGGGCTTGGAGTAATTTAAAGACTCAGGTAAACATAATGAGGAATCCGATAATGCTTAGAGTCTGGGAATTTCTACATAGAAGGATATATTTGGAATTCATTCTGCTTTCTGTTTCTCCTGGTGAAAACGTTTAATGGTGAAAAGGTTCCAGAATTGGCTACTTCTTTGAATGAGTTCAAAAGAAGCTCCATGCTAGGAAAGTGTATGTTAATGTTTACAGATTTGTATCACACTCAAGGCAGAAATGCAGAATTCACTGCTTGGCACAAACTCTTACTTTTACAGTTGATGTTTCTCAGAGTTAATAATCACAGCTTTGCTCCTGCTACCTTTTGAAGTTCTAGAGTAAACTCTGTGTGTGTGCATATCATTCAGAGTCTCACTTTAAAAACATTTTTTTCTATGACTTGACAATGGCTAGAGAAACTTCTAACCATGGACACAATCCAGTATTCTCAGGAGTCCTTGTCTAAACTGTAAAGCCTTACAACTCATCCTATGTATACAGAACAGACTGAATAGTAGCAACCCACTCCTAAATATCGAATATCTTCATGGTGTGTTTGGACCAAAGGTATTTTAAGACCATTAATTTAAATGCTGTTTGGCCATCTATCACTGGTGTGGATTTGGGATGTGCTAAGAGAACACAGAGTATCAGTTCAGAGCCCTGTTAGAGCTCTAACCATATTCACAGAATCTAAAGTAGCACTGATCAACTCCACCTTCACTCTTACAATAAATGCCAGCACTTAATCATTCTTGCTTTTCCTTTTGATATGTTTAAATTGAATTGAAACTGTTTTTAATGCCTTTTATTTAATTCTTTACATACATACATACACTACAAATTCTGTAGGAAGTCTTACAGCCAGTGGTTACCCACCCACTGGGTCGTGGCCTCTTAAACAATATATGCTGAGGCTGAGCATGCCTCTGATCTCTCTTTTCTGGTTGCTGGATTCAGTTTCTGATCTCAGTTCAAGCAGAGGATTCTGATTTGTGAGTTTACCCCTAAATAAATAACCATCTATTTCTCAATTCTGACCTAGTTTGGTATTTCTTTTAAGTGTCCTTCTTCACTACAAAAGTTATCAAATTGAAAATAACAAATTATTTCACCAGATTGTCTATAGCACTGTAAAGGAAACATCTTCTGAAATAGGTTTGGAAAATCATGCTCCCTTGATATGATGGTCAATCTTTCTTTAAAAAGTATTTATGTCTTTATTATTTATTTATTTGATTGATTGTTTTTATGTGTATTTTGATTGATTAATTTTGTGTGTTGTGTAATATTCCTTTACACTGTGTTTGGTTTAATAAAGAACCGAATGGCTAATATCTAAGCAGGAAGACGTTAGGTGGGACTTCTAGAGACAGAGAGGTCTCTGGAAAGAAGAAAGATGGAGGCACCAATGGGACACAGTGAAAGCAGAACACGTAGAGTAGGAAAGCTAAAACCCATGAGCCACATGGTAGCACATAAATTAATAAATATGGGTTAATTTAAGTTATAAGAGCTAGTTAGAAGCAAGCCTAAGCTAAGACTGAACTTTCGTTGTCAGAGACCAGCTCTGACAAGGATATCACTTATCAGGGTAGGAGAATGGGGATTAGAAAAATAAGTAAAGAGAACAAAGACACAAATGGCAATAACAAACAGAAGCAGAGGATAGTATCAAGAGTTCCAGCGGATACTGAAAATTCTCCCATGTTTAATTTTCCACACATTTTATAACCCAATACTAAAGGGGGAAGAATGCAAAAAACTGATTTAATACGATACAAAAGACAACTAAAACAGTTACTTGGTTCAATGCTTGAGACATCAAGTCATTGATTCCTGAGAAAAGAATTGTGTTATTTAGGCAACGAACCCACCCTAGACCAAGTATCCTGAAGGCCGTCATTCCCTGGGTCATACCTCTTAATTCAAAAGAAGGAGCAGAAGTATGCTTGAATTTTCTAATCTTTAGTCATAGTAGAGTGGATCTACCTGTATGGAGACCATCTTAATGTCCAAAACAACAAGAAATGACCACAACTTAAGTCAGGGCATGTAGCCACACTTGTCAACAACTTTGAACAAGCTAAAATTCTCTCTGACTTTCAGACAAGGCAGAAATAGGCTCATGCTTTTGGATCTCCACATTTCACAATTAATAATGAGTATCTGTGTTATGATTTGGGTGCTGGAAGTCCAAGAACACCTAATACACTGTGTGTGTGTGTGTGTGTGTGTGTGTGTGTGTGTGTGTCTGAGCTTATGTATGTGTCTGTGTGTACAGGAGCCCGCAGAGATGAGAAAAGGCCTCAGATCCCCTGGAGCTGGTGACAGATCGTTTTGAGAATAATACATGTGGGTGCTGGGAACCTATAATCTCATTTAGCATGAGAATTAAGGCTGATCTCTTTGTTTGTCTGTCTGCTTGTCTGTCTCACCACCTATTTGTCTGTGTGCCTGTCTGTCCGTCTGTCGAGAGAGAGAGAGAGAGAGAGAGAGAGAGAGAGAGAGAGAGAGAGAGAGAGAGAGAGGTTTAACTAAGGAGAGAAGACTACCTGGAATATGAATCAAACACCCTGTGAACTGAGGGCCCAGATTAAATAAAAGAAGAAAGAGGAGAACACCTAATGAGTACTAGCCTTAATCTCCTCAGCTTCTGTAAAATAATCCATGATCGGGACCTCAATCCCCAGCCACTGGAGCCGTGAGATGCTCTGCTGCAGTCTCTCCCTCCCCACACTGGTAGAGACTAGCCACATAATGTAGGCCAAAATAAAACCTTTCCTTAAATTCCTCTCTCAGAAATGTGATCACATCAATAAGACACATACCTGATGCACTTGGGAAAGCCAGGAAACAGACCCCACAGCAAGCACTTTGCACTTTCTCTCATGTAGTTCCTAGGGAATTCACTGATCTACTCCATTTTATCAGACTGATCTTACTAGTATTGCGTGAGTGAACCCAATAATCAGGGAAAAACTCAGAATATAAAGAATACCAGTGAACGCTGCAGAAAATTCTGCAAAACCTTTCTCAAATTCCAACCACAGTGCATCACATATGCCACAAATAAACATAAATGAAGTGGAGGGAAAACGGAGTAAATGATTGATATCTACGAATTGGTAGCCTGATCTAAACTAATTGAATCCGGTTCTGGGCCCAAAGAAAAGGAACAAACAGAACTGAAATGACATTAAACACTGTTCTTGGGACCGAAAAATTATATTCTCAGATTACCTAACAGACTGTTGAAAGAAATGCAGAAACACTACCAGGGTGACACTGTTTAGCAGAGTCAATAAGCCCTTTCAATAACTTCCTGACCCAGTGCACACTAAGTAATAGCTTCCTATCAATCATTTGTAGCTGCCCGCTGCTTGCCTTGCCCATCTTCTTTCTACTTGAAAGAAAAAAAAAATAAAAAGTGAAAAGACAGTGAAGAAGCTGAGTCTGGTATCAACAATTGCAGAATTCACACCAATAATGAGATTTTCAAAATTACTTCTCAATTTCATCATTTTCTACATTATCCTGCTGAATAACTGGAAAATAGAGTTTCATAAATGACAAATCCATATGGCACCATGTGAAAGTTATCATGTAATTATTCCACTATATCTGCTATTTCTTTTATCAAGAACAGAGTGATAGGTATTGCAGACATACTCCACACTCTGGGGTCCTCTAAATGGAAGCTGGAACTCATCGTGACATGAAGACCCAGGCATGCACTGGGGATCTTAATTGATTAAGTACAGGAAAGGGATAAACATTCTTTGTCAAGTCATTTGCATTCTCTTCAAATGGACATATTCAGCATATTCCTCCTGCATGTCCCCACATCCTCCGTCGGCCTCCTGTCCGAACGATGTAGCTCTTACCCCGTTTCCCACATTGAGAATTACATAGTTCTCCTTCTTCCTTAGAAAACAGTTCAATTGGTAATATTATCAGGATTCATTTTACATTAGCAAAACGACAGAAATGATACCCTTTGCTGCTGGGATCCCTGAATTTATTTTGCATGTTTGTTTGTGACATTATTGCTCAATTGATTAATTAATTGGCCCATATGTTTAAAGGACTTTCTCTTTATTTTGGATTGAAATATGTGCAAACAACTCTAAACACCTTTCTTACACTCACGATTCTGGCATTCCTTTCTCTCACATTCCTCTTACCTATCTATCTTGATTATAACAGGTTATATACCTATGAGCATGTCCATTCTTGGGCTTATTCCTGCAAACAAGTTTCTTAGAAGATGACTTTTCCTTATTGGTTTGGTTTCTATGAGTCTCAGATACCCTTGGATGTTCAAACAGTTTCCAATGATATCACTCTTCAGAGTGATGACCAGCAGGGCCAGGCTAGACTGCTTAGATCACATAAGCACTGCATCCAGTAACTGTAGAGCAGTGGCGCTCTTCTTAGAGTCCTACAGGTATGTATAGACCATCTTCCCTAAATTAACACCTTCAAAACTCAAGTAAGTTTTGATAATTAGATTTCATTTTTTAAGAAACCTGAGCCACAACCTCTTCTATTTCTACTATTAGCCAGGGCTCCTGATATAGGAGTCCCCTCTGTATGCTGTGAATATCTTTTATTGCCATTGGTCGGTAAAGAAGCCACTTTCAGCCAATGGCTTAACAGAGTAAAGCCAGGCAGAAAATCCAAACAGATATGTAGAGAAAGTAGGTGGAGTCAGGAAGACACCATGTAGCCACCAAAGGAGAAAGACTCGAGCCGCCAGCTAGAACCTTACTGGTAAACCATGAGCCCCATGGTAAAATATAAAATAAATATAATATAAAATAATGGAAATGGGTTAATTTAAGATATAAGAACTAGCTAGCAATATGCTTAGGTTATTGGCCAAACAATATTACAATTAATGTAGTTTCTGTGTGATTATTTTGGGAACAAGCAACTTCTGCCAACAGGTTCCCATAAGCTGCTCTTTGGTCTAGCCAGGGCCCCCATAGACTGCTCTTTGGTCTATGTAAGGTCTATGTGCTTCTCTTTCATTTCCTGCTGCACCATTGTTTTCCATTTTTAGTACTGGAAATCTTGATAACACTAGAACATTAATTAAAATGTGGCTAAAGACAAGAAGTTTTGTGGAAATTCTCTGAAATTCCAGAGTCTTATGGCCCAGTGCATACAAATGATAGTAAACGCAGAATTCTGATTCACTAAGCCTTGGATGATTCTGAACAGTTGTAAAAGTTGTGTTATCCTTATTGAAAGTGCTTAAGGCCAGAATTTATTCTTATTTGAGAAAATTTTTAATTATATTTTTGTTTTTTAAGTATTTGCATTCAATTTGAATACCCCAAAACCCCAAAGTCCAAAATTGTTTGAATACTGATGTGATGATACATTTTCAGATTAGAATTTCTCAATTTGCATTGCTAAAATGTCTCACTTTGAGAACCAAAATTGACATAATACATTTTTGTGCTAGATACTTATTCTATGAGACACTGACCAAAGAAGGTAAAAAGATCATGGCCGTGTTCATGGCTATCCATAGAACCTGCAAACTAGAGTTCTCTGGGGAGTCCTTATATTTTTGAAACATTGCATCTGTTAAGGCAGTTTCTGATATTGATGCTGAAGTGTTGGAAGTTTGTACAATCCCACAAGAGATCCTACTATAGGCAGCATTGAGTATACCCTCAGCACCACTAAAGGACATGTTCCCTACTAGCAAAGTGAAAATCAGACTGAACATTTGAGAGAGTAATAAAAATCTTCATTATCAATTTGCACTGCATAATCTCCTTACCCCCAACATGAACACATTAGAGTTTTTATGTATATATTCTTTAAAGCATTGACTCACTTAGTTCATGAGTCTCCTACCCTAACAATCAGCTGAAATGGGTTATTTTTAATTGATCTAGATTTAGTGTGTGCTCCTGACTTTTCCTCTTGGCCATATCTTTAATAATTGACTGAAGTTTTAGTTCCACACTCAATGGATTGTTAAAAATCACAGACCACATGCTGATGGTTTTAGAGAAGTGGAAATGGAAGGTTCTACTCTAGAACTCCAAAGTGAGGCTGCCCTAATGATGTAACGGAAGCTGATGATGGTCTTACAAGTGGCAAGTGGAAATATAAAAGGTGCTGTTTTTAATCTTAGTCTTTTATGTAAATATCATCTAATCAGCATTTCTTTTATGTTATAGAGTCAGATAGGCAATGTGGATGCTCTGTATTGGATCTATAAATACATATTGAATAACACCTGACTATATGCATATAGAATACATGTGAGATTTGTGAAGAAATAATTTCATATATATTAGTATTGAAACAAAATTTGCAGGATAGGAGCAGTGATATAGAGGTTAATATACGTAAGGAATTCAAAAATTAATTTTTATCATATTAAATTAGAAATTACATTGCAGATTTATCATACTCTGGAATTGCAAGGGCCATTTTACCATTGTTTATCTTAATTTAACATGCTTATAATAAAACATTTGCAATGGGTGATAAGTTAGTCCTATCCATCAAGGGACTCTCATACCTTCCCAAACACTGCTTACATCGAATCTCTAGCTAGTGAATGCTCTTCAAATATTTGACAGGAAAAGTTTCCTTTTGGAATCAATCTTAATTTTATTCGTAGAATTAATTTATTTTGTCTTCTATTTGTTAATTCCTAATTTCTCAGATGATGGTGGGTCAGTGACTACTCGATACTAAGTACTATAAGGCTTTGCCGAGGAGGGAGAAAAACACGCTAAAATAGCTGAATGGACTCAGGGACTGGATAATCATCTTTGAACCCAGCCTTGAATAAACTTTCCTGTCCCATGAGATCCCCAAATCTGCTAACAGAACACTTGCATTTCAATAGTTCCTCATGACAACTTATACAAAAAGAATGCATAACAGTGCTGTGTATTAAGTGACTAAGTTCATATAACTCAATACCATTTACATCCCAATAATACACCTAAATTAAAAGATAAACTATTTCCATTTTTAAATAATCAAATTTTCTAAGGAGATTCATGAGACATGAATCCTTCCTCAAGTGTAGAATTAAATTAGAAAAAAATCTACTGTTATTTTCGTTTCTGTACTAACTTCTTCAACATGGCTTTTTTGCAGTTACTTTAAACTTACAGAAATTTTCCATTGTTTTAATCTTCTCCTGACCTGTCCCAGATGATGTTTTAATTTGAAAATGTCAAAAATCCCATTAAATGCTGCCATTCCATTGGACAAACATAATATTTGGGATGATAAAAGTGAAGATAAGAAGCTCAGCATAGCAAGTTTTCTTTTTACAGAAATAAAATTCAAAATACAGAGTCCTAGCTACCCAGCCATAGCTTTTAAGCAGGAATGGAGGAGAGAAGTGTTCAAAGGTAATATAAGAAAACTAACTTCTCTACCTTTTCAATGGTGGCAAAACAGGATGAGGCTACATGGTGCAGTACAAGGAGTGTTGGGAACAGAGAATTCAATGGGCAGTGAACTGAGTCCAGGATGAACTCGGTGCCACCTTCTCACTGATGACTGATGAATTTTGCTTTAGATATAGAATGACAAATGAAGGCTGATTGCCCATCACACATCATTCTGCTGAGAGAGGATGGGTGCGAATTATGAATCAACACAATCTCACTCTGAATTATTGAGCGTGAAACTGAAACCTCAGAGATGCTTAAACAATCTCTCGTTGAAATCAGCCCATGATATGTAATGCCCTTTCTTATACATTTTAATTCATTTTAACACTTTAAATAGAATTTGAGTAATAGCTTCTTAATGTTCACCACAGAAGGTAACTAAATCTTTAATGGAGTCCTGCGGTAGCCTGCTTAATAATGAAATTTAATTGAGGTCCCTGTAAAAGAAATTTTGTTCTGTTTTAATATTTATGCTTGCAGATTCTTTTGGAACTATGTTTTAGTCAAACTGCTTCACATAAACACAACTGGTACTTATATGTGACCAAAATGGTAATATGTACAATAGAAGAAATGATTTTTAACTTGTTGAAATTCAGAATTGAAATTTTAAGTTTTAATTGAAAACAAAGGTTTGGCTAGTTGCTTAATTTTATCTGGGCATGTGCGCATACCTACCTTGCTGCTACAACTTTGCCACATGAAAGTGTTGTTCTCTCATCTTTGTCTACAATGCAGTTCTCCTTGAACTTGGCTTCTGGTCATAGAATCTCCATCATACTGTTTGACTCATAAAAAATTTGAAAAGGAATTTTTGCTGGAGAATTCACATCTATGGTGATATGAATTTTCATATCCACCCATAATTATAAATAAGAAGAGAACGATGAGTTATCATCATTTGCAAAGAATACAAAAAAGCCTGCTGCTGTAGTAGAGAATCCTGCCACATAACCAGCAATTTATTCCTCTGAAGTCAAACTGTCTACCTTTAGGCTGCGCGTACTGAATATATTCATGTAGTTTTGGCTCTAGAAACATTTTGAACACAATAATCAATCTTCCTCTGTGATTGTCACCCAAAAGCCACAGCCTAAAACATACTTACTTCATTTTTCTCTCCTGGCGCTTGGTATACCCTACTACCTGATGCCTCTTTACAATAGTTCACTTTTTAAAGTCTTGTCATTCATCTCAAATTCTCCTTTCTAAGGATGCAATCTGTGGACTGACTCTGCTGTGCATATTTGAAAAGAGCAAGAAAATGCATTATAAGCAGGGTCTGTTCTTGCTTTAATCACAATAAAGTTTAGGATAGAGACATTTGAGTGAGAGTTTCCTTAAACCTGTGTTTTTCTTGATGCACCAACAGATGACCAAGGATCAGATTGCAAAGGGAATTCATTGATTATTGAACTATATTTGGGTCAAAAAAATTAAGGCTGGAAAGAGTCTTGTACACCATTTTGTAGTTAAAGTCATATTTCCAAGAAATGAGGTTACCTATATACCTCTCTGTATCATTACTGAAAATCATATCATGAAGATACCTAAAATGTCCTGGAAAACATGCAACAAGGTTATTTTGAGAACTGTATCATTCATGTATATTTATTTAGAGATTAATTTTGTTTAAGCAGTTTTGTTTTGTTTTGTTTTATATCGAGTAACAGTGGTCTGGAAAGAACATTGTCAAGCCAAGAATGAGTGTCAGATTTTCTAGTCCCACCACAGATTTATTTTGCATGTGTTCAAACAATCATAATGCACTTTGAAATCAAATATAACACATGATATTTTAAAATAACTATGCTGATTTGTTGAGAGCATGTTGTTATGAGTATGTTTTAGGGAGGAAATAAGTAAATAGCCGAGGTGGGAGAAAAATGAGGTCTTAACTTTGTTTTTAATTCCATGACACTTTGTTCTTCTTGATATCCACCACTGTTCAATCAATAATCACAGAGTAAGGAGAAAATATCAAATATAATTATTACTGAATACCATGATCAAAAAGTCTTGTAAAACATCTAACCAAGTAATTTTGAGAAATGCATCATCCGCATTCATTTATTCAGAGATTAATTTTGTTTAAGTAGTTTTTAGTAATGAGTAGCAGTGGTCTGCAAAGAACACTGCCAAGTAAAAATATGAAGACATGTTTTCAACAAGCTTATTTAAATCCTGGTTACACAATATCATACTTAACAAAAGTTAGTTGCATATTGTAGTATAATATTATGTTATTAAATTATTATAATATTAAAGGACAATTCTTAGGAAATTCAGCACTGAAGTTTTATAACATCCTGTAATTTCTGACAATGGTACTAGAAAACACAAAGCCTTCGAGGTGCGCCTCTTATATTTTCAAAGTCCACATTCCTTACATTGACCACCCTCTGTATTAAAGAAAGGTTAAGAACATTAACCATGGAGGAAATTTTTTCCAGTTTACAATGACCTTTTCTTTTATAAGTTGTCCTAGGGGCCTTTGTCAAGGCACCCAGAGAATAAGAAACACTTCTATTTCTTCTCCTTACTTCTAGCGAGGGATGTCACAGTCGGAGGTCTACTTTTCTATAACAGAGATAGAAACTTTTGAAATCAAAGAAGAAAGCTGATAAATTATTAAAAATATAAAGACAACTCAGATAACATAAAAGATAGAGGATGTGGACGCACATAAACAAACAAAAGTTAGCATAATTTAGAACTCATTCATGTTTGTATTAATACTTTGATCATGACCTCAAAGAGATCTATGCTTTTAAAGATGACACTGAAATATTCAATATTTTTTTGTAGTTATACCTATGATGGTAACTCTATTTTTCTTTTTTTATCATTGTTTTCCCTTAAATAAATAATTTTTAACTGCTACTATATACCAAATTCAAAATTACATACTGGCCAAACAGAAATAAGTAATTATACAGAACCCTTGTTTATCAGCATGTGTTTATATATGTACAAAACACATGAATATATGCATATGTACACTCAGATATAGTTATACATGTCTGTATATCGTATGCCTATTTATGTAACACATGCTCATACTTATACAGCATAATCAAATATTGATATCTATTCCAGGACTCTTCATGATACTGCCAGTCACTGTGTTGCGCAATGAGCTCCTATGCACAGGCAGTGTCCCAGCAAATAACTTGAAATTGTTCAAAATGGTCACAGTCAGGCTTATCTCTGTATTCTCAGCTTTTGTACACTTTTCCTTAACCATGGATATGTTGTGGACATATCATTGGATCTGGGTTCTATATTTTTATCAGTTGTGGTTTTCTATAATAGTCTCCATCTGTAGCAAAGAGACATTTCCAGGGAATATCACACTAATTGATTATTCAGTATCAAATGACCAGTCCTGAAAACATACACTTACAAGTAACATTGTATAGACTGAGTAGTTGTAGCTACACATCTTGGAGTGTGCGTGCGTGCATGTGTGTGTGTGTGTGTGTGTGTATAGAAGTGATAAAAACAATATTTGGAAATATAATATGATCATATATTAAAGAATGTGTTGGTACATTTTAAATTTACATTATTAAATTCAACATCTAAATAAGTACTTTTAATGCATTTCTAAAATTACTAATTATGTGTTATTATGTTATAAAGTAGTGCACTGTATTTCATAATTGGATACAATTAAAGATATACACTGAAAATTGAAATGCTGCATGAATGTATGTGTGTGTGAATGTGTATATGTATATAAATATGTGCATGTGTGTTCATGCACACATTTTTCATGCATGTATGATTATGCATATGTATACATGTGTGCTTATATGTGGTTCAACCATGTATGCATGTGCATACATATGTATATTTGAATGCCTAGGTATACATGTGGACATATGTGATGCACCTGCAGAAGTGTGTAAATATGTTTGTGCATGTGTATATTGTGCTTCCATTAATGTCTGTATACACATGTGCATATGTGAATATGGCAAAATGTTTGTTCTTCTAAATTAATTTCAGAACCCCAGGCAGACTTGATGATCTCAGTGCTGCACAAAATGCTGCTTACAGTTAGTTTTGTCCCCAATAAGAAGCCAGAAACGGAGGACAGCGGTGATCTAATATTGCTTAATGGACTATTGTACAGTGCACAGTGTCATCGTAATTGCTCTGTAGTTAATTTTAGGTACTCTGCATTTGGTGCATCTATGGATATGTTAATTTCCTTCCCAAACATTATCATCCCTCATGTGTAAATCCTCTGTCTGAGAAATTGGACATTAGAGTCGCAGCAGGAGCCAGATTCCAGACAGCACTTCTACAGATTGCTTACTGCAGGTGAAAGCTTCTAGTTTCTTCTATTTCTTTCTTGCTTCATCTAATGTATAATAGGAATAACAAATCTTTTCTCTCAGTGGGAAGGCACAGTACTATTTTCAGAATCAGCGATGTTGTGATTATGTAAATAGTCCTTCAGTGTAACACTTTATGATTCTAGGCATACACAGAGGAGAGAATTGCATTCAAATCCTGAGTGACTCCCAAATTTCTTTATCCAATGACTGATTTTTCTACTTAATACAAATGATACTTTTAGGAAAAAATTGGACCTCAAAGATCATGTATTTTCTAATCAGAATCCCAGAGGTGTCCAGCGGCATTTCTAAAATGATGAATCTTTTTTGTAGCAGAACAGCATCTCCCATACCATGTACAATGCAATGCTCTGTGGAAGCTCTGAGGGTTATTCATCCTTTAAAAACATGCACAGTAATAAAGTTCTGTGCAATCACCCAAATAAAACAAAATTAGGGATGCATCAGCATTAAGGGTTGCCATAACTTAAGAGTTAGCGGTTTAGGAAAATGTTCTCTTAACTCCTGTCAGTTTGAAGACCAATCAAAACAGGGAGTTTCACAGGCTTTCCTCAAAAGATACGTGTAATCCTGCATGTATATAGTAGCTTCTGCGAGCTGATGTTTCTTGAACCTGTGCAACTTTTGAGTCTATCTCCTCCACAGGTCATCTGTGAAAGGAACAACAAGTGAAATCTTACTGAGAGTCGGGCTAATGCAAGGCTTTCTCAGAGGGCCTGATGGAAGGACAAAGGGAACTTTACTCTGTGTCTTTGCCCAGAGGCAGACTTGGCAAGGTCTGGGCTGAGGCTAGAGCTAGGGACTCAAACGAGTTAAGGTTTCAATTCCTGTGAGCTTGGCTTTTCGACCTTGAAGAGACTGGGTTATCAGTTCCACAGCCTGTGTGCTCTTTCCTGTGTTCCTCATCCAAGACTGCTTGATTAGTTTACTCCTGACTCATCTCATCATCTGATGGCTTTCTACTGGCTCTCTTCTGTTTTCCCACATAAATTGTATATAAAATGCTGTGTTTTGTTGTTATTGTTGTTGTTGCTGCTGTTGTTACTGTTTTTCAAGACATGGTTTCTCTGTGTAGCCCTGGCTATCCTGAAATTTGTTCTGTAGACCATGGTGACCTTGGATTTAGGGATCCACCTGCCTCTGGCTCCCGGGTGCTGGAATTAAAGGCGTGTGTCACCACCACTCAGCTAATCAGCTTATACAAGACCTTCTGACCCCTGGATTGGGGGGGGGGGTCATCAAGGCTGAGGAAATGTCAGATGAAAGGAATAGAGATAGAAAATACAGGACAGAATCAGGAGATCTGTTTGGTGGAGCCCATGTGTGACTCAGTTTCCATCTGGAGTCATTTCTGACTTAAAGACGTCATTTGAGTTTAAGCTTGTTTGCTCTGTTTTTTCCAATAACCTTGAGGGCTGTGAGATAATTCTGATTTTAACCCGTGAGAAAAGAACACTCTATCTAGTAGAATGTATACTTCTACTAGATAAACCTCAGGAACAGCGAGATAGAATGTAAGGCTGCACCTGAGTAGCAAGCACATGTTAGGAGGTTGTTCATTCAAAGACAGGAATGGTCTTATGGTTAGATACAGACAGACCACATGTGCTATGCTTTGTTTTGCTTTTGTATATAAGCAAGTTCTGAAATAAACTCTGGGCCATTTGGCTATTTTGGCATGACCAAACAGACCTCCCAATTCTATCCTGTATTTTCTAACTCTGTTCCTTTCATCTAACATTTCCTCGGCCTTGATGACCACCCCCAATCCAGGAACCCTAGCTGACTTTGTAGGAGCGGGTTCCTACGAAACCCCCAACTTTTCTATCTTATTTATTCTCTCATCTGTTGGTCCTCTCCCACAGGACACTGAAGAATGACCAGGCGACAAACTCTCAAAGGAAATTACCCTCTCTCGTTTTCTTAATATCAAGAGTTATAGAAATGTAAACAGACACACATCTAAAGTCCCTTCCCCAGTCTCTGTATATAACATTGAGATGAATGAAGAAACCTAAAATGTAACTTCTGCATGATTGCTGGATCTCTAGCACGCTTCTTCCTTATTCTGGTTATTCACGTAACACAGACCTCTCGAGTTGTGCCATCAGGAGATGCTATGTGTCTCAGTTGTTTCATTCTCACCCCCATTGTGAGAGGGGCTAATTTGAACAGCACAAAAAGTCTCAACGGTATCATTATGTTACCTTGAATAGTAACCAAGTAGCCTGCTCTCCAAATGAGCAAGCACCATTCAAAACCCCGAAGAATGTAGGTTAGAACTCTGAGTAAAGAAGGGGAAAGGATTTTAAAAGTTCCGGATAAGAGGCCTGCCAGTTTTAGTGCCATCAGTGGATACCTTTAGGTCGCCTCAACTATGTAATCAAGCTTCTTCAAAGGTTTCGTACTGAAAACAAACATGATAGGTAGCATCCCTAGATGACATGACTTGGGATGTCTATAGAACACAGATTATCAGCATCTAAAAGTATAACCTCGTACAATCTATCCACTTTTAATCATATGCAGAAATTAATGCTAACGATTCCCTCCAATCTCCTCTCATTCTGGTTACCAGCCTGAATATATTGTCGGCCATTAGATAGCAGAATTGTGCTGAGTCTAGAGTCAGCGGCAGTACCAAATTGCTTCCGGTCATACTTTACTGTTATAGCATAGCAACTGTTATCAAGGGTCCTACAGTCACAAGGTGAAATGACAGTCAAGAAATGGGTGATGAAAATAACGAATAGCTCAAAAAATTATGTGCTGCTTTTGTAAGTAAATTAATTTTAAAGATGGTCAAGTACACTCTATTACATTGCTAGTGCTTAATAAAAGCACTAATCACAAATATAAATAATATAGTAAATAGTTCATTCCAGGTGCAAGAATTAGCCTGTAAGGGCTAGAGTTCATGGGCCAAGCAGTTCTTTAAATGAATACAGTTTGTGTGTTGTTATTTCGGGCATGAGCTAGCCAAGAGGCTGGGGTGTTGGGGACGCAGCCCCGCTGCCGCTCCTATTTCAACAGTTCATTAGCAAATAGTCAACTCAGTACACTATAGAATATATCATAAATATTACAACTGTATTCTTATTAGTTTTACTATTAGAGCAGAGGGCTAGATGTCTGGCAAAAAGTATTATATTAGTTTTCATAACACTGGACTTCTTATGCAGATTTTAAAGTTCAATAACAAAATGACTTGAATTAAAGACCATTTGAAACATTGGGAATTAATTTTTGTATTCAATCTCTGGGTTTTAGCCGCACAATTAACCCACTGCTGCATGTTACCCATACTTTATAACAATCTGAGCAGCTCTGTAAGAGACAAGACATAGAAGCAACTTTATTATATGATTTCTATGACACGATCATGGACAATCTAAGTCTACAATTTCACTGTCTTTTCCTGAACAAGTGTTTTATTAATGACTGATATATGTGACTGCATTAATTCAGAGGAGAGTTCTCCAAAGTGTGCGCCTTTAAACTTTCCCTTTAAATGGAATGGGAAAATAAAGGCAAAGTGATCTGGTTAATAGCTGCCTTGTGGTTTTTTTACATTAATTTAATCTTTTTTATTGAGCTATACATTTCTCTCTGCTCCCCTCCCTGCCTCTCCCCTCCCCTTCAGCCCTCTCCTAAAGTCCCCATCTCCCAATTTACTCAGAAGATCGTGTTTCTTTCTACTTCCCATGTAGATTAGATCTAAGTAAGTCTCTCTTAGTGTCCTCACTGCTGTCTAAGTTCTCTGGGATTGTGGTTTGTAGGCTGGTTTTCTTTGCTTTATATATAAAACCACCTATGAGTGAGTACATATAATAATTGTCTTTATGTGTCTGGGTTACCTCACTCAAAATAGTATTTCCTAGCTCCACGCATTTTCCTCCAAAATTCAAAATGTCAATTTTTTATGCTGTGTAGTACTCCATTGTGTAAATGTACCACATTTTCCTTATCCATTCTTCAGGCATGGGGCATTTAGGTTGTTTCCTGGTTCTGGCTATGACAAACAAAGCTGCTATGAACACAGTTGAACACATGTCCTTGTGGCACGATTTAGCATCCTTTGAACATATACCTCAAAGTGGTATTGCTGAGTCTTAAGGAAGGTTGTTTCCTAATTGTCTGAGAAATCACCACACTGACATCCAAAGGGGCTATACCAGCTTGCATTCCCACCAGCAATGCAGAAGTGTTTCCATTACCCCACCACCTCTCCAGCATAAGTTGTCATCAGTGTTTTTGATCTTGGCCATTCTTACAGGTGAAAGATGGAATCTCAGAGTTGCTTTGATTTGCATTTCTCTGATGACTAAGGATGTTGAACATTTCCTTAAATGTCTTTCAGCCATTTTAGATTCCTCTGTTGAGAGTTCTCTGTTTAGGTCTGTGCTCCATTTTTATTGGATTGTTTGTTCTCTTGATGACCAATTTCTTAAGTTATTTGTATATTTGGAGATCAGACCTCTGTCTGATGTGGGGTTAGTGAAGATCTTTTTCCATTCTGTAGGCTGTCATTTTTGTCTTGTTGACTGGCTCCTTTGTAGTTGCCTGTGTTTTTGAGGATAAGATGCTGTTCAGAGTATATGTTTTAAAAGAATAAATTCCAAGCACATTTTTATTTTCACCATTTGCAGAAAAGCATCATGAAATCATAATCAAACATCAGACTGATGAATATTTTACAGATTTTCACTGTTTAAGCAGAATAGCAACATAACGAGCTTAATAACAATCAAGAGAACAGAACTAGATTCTGCCAGCAAAAATGATGCCATGCTTGAGAAGAGGATAGGGAAGACAGGCTTGTCTTTGAGATGCTTGGCTGTGTGAGCTAATATTTTAACTATCTTTTTTGTGTTATGGAACACACAGATTCCAAGACCAGCTTTTATAACAGAATTCTATGGTAAAGAAGGTAGAAAAGAAATTGTGAAGTTATATAAATTATTCTGAATCTTGTAGAGGAGATGAAAGCTAGCAGAAAACTTTATTTGTTTTCTTGACTTAATGAAATGTGCATGTGAAAATGCATTGCCAGATTATTTTGTAGTGTGTATTAATGTTGATTTAATATTTTGTGCAGAACATTAATACAACAAAGCAAATTAACATCGATGAAATAAAGGAAGGCAATATGAAACTTAAACAGATTTTATACAATAAAGCTGATGTTTCTAAGTATGAAAAGTAGGATATCTATCTGCCCCATAAATTACTAGGGATCCGCAACAAATTATCCAGGAAAGCATGTAGGAGAGGTCTGCCTTACTTTCCTCTGAAGAGTGACTACACGGATTCAGGAAGGATTATGAACAGAGTACAAGTCACAGACCATGAAAAGTCATTGCTAGGAAAACATTGGAAACACTAATATATATGACAAAATTATGATGTAAACAACCATTTTACTATAAAATACTTTATATGTCTGATTAAGAATAATATTTTGTCTCACAATTCATTTTAAATTTTTGGAGAAAAAAAGATGTAATGCAATTAAGACTAATCACAATTAAGCAGATATTCTGTCCGACAAATATACCACAGGCAAAGGGTTTCTGTAGAGAAGTACTACTTAAAGTATTTAACTCCTTTGTTTTAAGTATTACTAGGATTTCATACCTTGTAATGTGTACATGTGATTCCATGATATTTTCTCCAAAACTTTGAAAAGTAGGTGAAATAAAAAAATATTTCTTAGTTCAGGAACACTTAGTAAAGTAAGATACTGGTTAAGAACAGTTTCTAGAGTGTCCGATAAACAAATAATAAATGTCCAGGTTCAAAAAGTCAACAGATGGCAGCAGCTCATGCCTCTGAACCCTGAGTATGATGGCTACAAACTGCAAGGACCCTCACTTGGGACGTACAATGTAGTAAACACGAAGTTAGTACTCTATCTTAACCAGTGTGTAAAAAAATTACACATTAAATCCAGAGATTGGAACTCTGCGTTCTAGGTTCCGGAATGTATTAATACATACCAAACAAATTCCATGTCTGTCTCTTATGAGTTATAGGTATTTCTATCCTTCAGATCTATTTTAATGTTAAGGATGTCCGCCTACTGAGAACTCAAGAACAATGGCAATGGGTTTTGATCCTACTGCACGTACTGGCTTTGTGGGAGCCTAGGCAGTTTGGATGCTCACCTAACTAGACCTGGAAGGAGGTGGGTGGTCCTTGGACTTCCCACAGGGCAGGGAACCCTGATTGCTCTTTGGGCTGACGAGGGAGGGAGACTTGATTGGGGGAAGAAAATGGGAGGCGGTGGCGGGGAGGAGGCAGAAATCTTTAATAAATAAATAAATAAATAAATAAATAAATAAATAAATAAAGTACTGATGCTGCTAAAAAAATGTCTGCTTGCAAGGACCTGCCTATCCATTTGCTCTCCAATTTGTAAAATGTTATGTATTAATAAAAAAATCTCAAAATATGCCCCATAATGTATTGACATTAGGCACATTCTAAAGCAATCAGATGTTTGCTGCCCGCTACCAGATGGGGAAGACGGTAATGGACAAGTGTGGGTTAAAGGGTCTCCTAGTAGCTGCCTCCTCGATAGAGAGACTGTAAATAACCAGCTAGGTCGTCTGGAAACCAGGGGAATTTAGTATGTGGATGGAAGGAGTTTTCTCTGGTAGGCTAAAGGCTACCACATAAAGAAGAAGAGACCTGGTCAATCATCCTCATCCACTCAGACCATGAAACCCAATATGAACAAGTTCAACAGAAACACCTGGGTTGAAGTCCCAGAATCTGACAGTGCCACAATACCTCCATGGCCTAAGTGCAGGACAGATGATGCTTAAAGTCGAAAGAGGGGAGAGAAGGGGAGCTGAAAGAAATGGGCAGGAAAGGCAGGCACATCCTCGTGCCAAATAGAGTCACCACAATAGGGACCTGGAATGTGAGAACATTAAATACAGTTGGGGGAAACCGGCTTGCTCATGCATGAATTCAGTCACGCCAGGTGGGATGTCACTGGATTGGCAGAAATGCATTAGACAGGAACACAAGAACTTGTAGTAACGGATGGAAGATTATAAACTCGGGTGGAAAGGGAAAATATGCAACAGGTGTAGGATAGGAACAACTGAAGAACTGCCGTAAATGGGCTGCCCATGCATGCTTAAGCATTTACCGCACCCGTACTATTCTGTGTGACACCCACAGTGCTGAATTCCTGTCATTAAACACAAGACAAGACTGACAGGATGCACACCGCCAAGGGTGAGTCCTAATCTAAACTGTGCTCTTTAGATGACAATAATGTTTCAGTAACTGATGTTCAACAATTGTAGCATGGCACCACTATGACATGGAACATTGTAGCAGAGGAGTTGGTGGGCATGAGCAGGAGACCTTTATGAACTCCTTTGTGACCCCAACCTAGTTTCTTTGTATATATAAAACTTTTCTAAAAGTATTTTATAGAATTAAAATACATTTTAATGTGATAGACAATACTTCATCTAAGTGTATCTGTTATGTTAAAGTTAATATACACTGTTTGGGTTATAATTACTGTGTCTTCATCATTTGCTTTCAAGAAAACAAGAAAAACATTATTTAGACTGCAATGCCAAAACATTTTATTTTTGACATCCTTCTTGTGATGGGAAACCTATGCTCCCAAAATGTTAGTGCATGTGGCTGTTAGCTGAGAGGAGGTGCTAGTTTGCAGTACTCCTGCAAAGTCAGTCATGTTCCATTTTTAACAGGCTGGTGAATAGTAAATATGCCTTAAAGCCAGAAAGGAAAGTCATTCGTGATGGACACATTATTGACAAGCTTCCTTTTAAAAAATGTATACTGCCATGAAACATTTATACATATAATTATAGAAGATAAACACGCACAGATGAACTCCTGGAACATAAGCAGGCATGTGTGTTGACAGCAAGTGGACCAAACAATGCAGACGGAGTCACAGTTTCTATCGCGGCATGTACCACTACAGTAAATAACCTTACGAAGGAAAGAATCTCTGATAGAATTGTCCTGTGCCTTGAATTTGGTTTGTTTTCCACGAAAGGCATGCACCTCAAGAGATACTCCCAAGTCCTCCCGAAGGCCCATTGACTGACAGGAATAAGGGTCATGGATGGCAAGGTGTCAAGGGATGAGAAATAAAAAAGACAAAAGCAAAAGTTGGGACAAGGAGGTCTTGCATAAGCTGACAACTTATGCCAAGCAGGTTTATTAAGCAGCACAGCTTGGTATATACTATTTGCAGTGGGGAATTTGCCAAGGTCAGCAGAGGGCCAAGTCAGATAATGTTGACAAAGAGAATACAGGGTACCTCAGACACAGCTGTCTAAGGAGTGAAAAGCCACAGCCCAGGGGGAAGAGTCAGATCCCCAGAAACTGTAACCTTGACTCCTTCAAGGCCCTGACTCCAGATTCAGAGTAGATCTTGCCATGTCTGCTCATAGACAGGGATACAATACTAGCATACCCTTTGTCTTTCATTGGGGCCTCTGAAAAATCCTTGAATGGGTCTGGCTTTCATAGCCAGTCTCTTCCAAGTCATTAGACTCTTGCATATTTTTAGGTATGATGCATGGTTCTGGATGACTTAGTGATCATCATCAGTGAAGTGCCCTTAGGACAGGTTATTCCTGAGCAGTCTAAGCATATAAAATAGTTTTTAGGCAATTTGTTTTCTAATTACTTTTCTCTTTATAGAGAAGTAAGCATTATCTATTTGGAACATATCATGCTATTGCAGATATCTTTAAGGCAGAAAATTTTTTAAGTTGCCATTACATCAAAAGCATGTACATATGCAATCAGTAATAAGAATTTTGACTTATCTCTTATAGAAACATTGATTTAATATTACTTGCTGGACAGTCTGAAGCCTATTGGCAAGAAATATCCCTGTTGACTCTTAAATGGAAAGGAAGGAAAGAAACATAGAAGAAAGGAGGGGAGAGAAAAAAGAAGGAAGGTAGGTTGATTTTAAGAGTATAGAAAAGGTCCAGCATATTTACCCCTTAGCTATTTCCTATGTAATAACCAAGACATTGGTGTAACCTTGATTTTAGGTTCATTAATTATGCTCATATTCATCTGTATTACTATTCTAGTTTCCTTTTTTTTTTTTGTAACAATAAAACATCCCAACAACAAGCAACATAGAGAGTGGTTCTACCTACAGTAGGCTGGGTTAGTTAACAATCAAGGCACTCTTTCACAGAAATGCCCACAGGTTAGCCTGATTTCAATAATTCCACAGTTGTAGCTCTCTCCTCAAATATTTTTAGACTGTGGCTAGTTAGCACAATTGTTAAATGTGAACATCTGAACAAAATTGAAAACATAATGATAAATCACCTCTGTTTTATAATCTTGTCTAAACACAGCTATATTGAGCATAAATAGCTGCCATCTGTATAATTACAGGCTGGATGCTAAATTACTGGGTCTAGACACAGTGAAGAAATTTATATTAGCAAAACTTCTATCAGGAACTATTGAGTATATAGTCAGAAGGAATGTTTGGGTGAGCCTTCCGGGTAAAGAACAAGCCTTCTTACAGACAACCTAGCTAAAATTAAACTATTATCCATTAGCTGAAAAAAGAAGATGCTCTTAATAGCAAAATTTTTATTTGGGCAAGTTCAGCAGCAAAAGTGTAAGGCATAAACTTGGCCTCTTCAGTCGGGTGATGGTGGCGCACGCCTTTAATCCCAGCACTCGGGAGGCAGAGGCAGGCGGATCTCTGTGAGTTCGAGACCAGCCTGGTCTACAGAGCTAGTGCCAGGATAGGCTCCAAAGCCACAAAGAAACCCTGTCTCGAAAAACCAAAAATAAAAAATAAAAAAACTTGGCCTCTTCAATCTTCTCTTGCCATTTCTTATCATAGAACTCATCTTTAATCCAAATAAACTCTGCGTTTACATGTACATTTTAAATAGAACTGCTTGGTGATGTTTCAAATCACCCAGATATTCACATCCTTTGATTGAGTTGTTACATAGCCATCCACTTTTATCAAACATACAATATTGTTATGACATATAAGTTACTGAACACACTAAACATTCCTGTATTTTACTTACATGGGCCATATAAACACTCCCCAGTGCACACAGAACCAGCCATCACTTGCTCACAACAGTTATATTCATAGTTGTCAAATACAAAGGCAACTGAGGCAACCACCCATAGATTCATAATTTCTGCTACATTCTGTCAACGGAATTGTGTTCAGCACTAAATAAAAAGAACTTCCAGATCATGAAAAGACATGGAAGATATATGAGTGCATATTGCCGAGTGAAATGACTGGTAGGAAACAGCCTCATGCTGCACAGTATGATTAGAATTCAGTAATTCTAGAAGAAACAAGCAGGAGTCAGCAGCATGTTCAGTGACTGAAGAGTAGACACCAAGGAGCAAATGGAGCACCGATGGTTTTCAGTGCAGTGATGGTTTCCTGTGCGGCACGTTAGTGGTAGATACCTGTCATTATACACTGACCAAATCCACAGAGCATATCAGCAAGTGTGGATCCAGATACAAATAATAGAGGTTGGCTAATGCCAAGCCAATGTCAATTCATTGATGATGACAAATCTCCACCTGACTAAGGATATGGACAGTGGAGAATGCTATGTATAAGGGGTGAGAATATGGGGAAAGCCCATAACTCAATTACTCTGAAAATTTAAAACTTCTCTAAAAGTTGCTCTCACAGTAGGACACCTATCCAGCAAAGGGTATCATCTCCTACTTGCCCCTCCGATCCTCAGTTGAGCCCCGCAGCACCCCTTGCTTGAGGCACCAGTCCATGAAGAACGTATTTCACATGCACCATGAGCTTCTCTTTTGTATGTGTAGTTCCTCTTTTTCCATCTCAAATGAATATTTTTATAAAACCTAGCCCAGAGCTAGACTTACAGTGATTAAAATATTCGTGTGAATTAATATATTTTAATACTAGCTTAATTGAAGCCTAATGGATTATACAGATTCTTAAGCGACAGCTTAAAAGCAGAAAAAAAAAATTCTTTTCTGAGACTATCTGGCAGCTTCAGAAGAAGTAATCCTGCTTAAGAGGCTGAGATCCTGGTTCCTATGGGGTTTTGCTCTTGTTAATCTTCTTTGCAATTCCACGTCCTGATAGTTAAGATTGAGAATCAGGAACTGCTTTGAATCTACACAAAGTACATTTATGAATGTCGTTGGAGAGAATACCCACAATGATTGTAAGTCCATTGACGTGCAATCATGCATGTGAAACCAGGACTGTAGGCAGAGTGCATTCAAGAAAACTGAAGAGTATTTACACCTACTAGAGCTATGTGGCTCAGCGGAATTACCTGATAGCCCACCAACCCACTACCGTATAATTTCTCTTTTTGCTGAGAATAAATCTGAAAACCAAATTCATACTTTGCATTAGCAATTCTCTGAACCATCCATTTTCAAAGTGCTCTTAACTGTCCTGAATTGTGTAAGAACTTACTATTCTTCAACCTCCACCAGCACCAGATCCAAAAAATCTTCTCTATGGCATTGTGGTGTTATTTTTTATTAATTTTATTATGTGTAGACAGTTCATTAGCCCTAAAATTCAATGCTCAGGGCACTTGAAGACATTAACTTTACACAGAGCTGATTAAAAGCTTTATTTGTGTGTGTATATGTGTAGTACTGGGAATTAGACTCGGGTCCTCACATATGCTAGACAGCTATTAGTCTTTAGTCCAGTCTTGACTCAGGAAATACTTCAATGGTACTCTGAGTAGTCAACAGTGCCCGCCTTACTTTTTCCCTGTTGTGATATAGAGACCTATGCTTGGGGATGTCTTTTGGACAGCTGCTTGTCTACCTTCTGCAGGATACGTGATATTTAACCATCAGAGTGGGTTCACTAATGAACCTAAGATAGTGGCAAAGAGTAAGCTACTAAGTGAGTAGAAAATGGATAAGAAAGTACCAGAAGACTTAAGAGAGAGTCATGTCTTCTCTTTATGCTTTGTCCATTCGGACCTTCTTTCTTCTAAAACCTGTTCATAAAAGGATTTCCCAACTTCTAAGACCCATTGCCTTTGTTCCTCCCTATGAGAGCATCAGTATCATCTTATTCCTGAATCATGGGAGTCATGGAGGGGTGTCTGTGAGGTCTCAAGAGTTTAGGTAGCAGACCAATATTCTCGATAAATATTATACTCCAGACTTGCAGGTTATGTGTTTGCCCCATGCTTACAGGAAGAGCAACATCATGGTTGGCTAAGTGCCAGATTTTTTTTAACAAAATAAATTCCTAAGTTAGGCTATTAGTTGGCTTTTATAAGAATTCAAGATATATATATACAGCCACAGATCAAATTTTGTTTAGCACATTTATAATTTTCATAAAAGTGAATATTGCCTGAATATTGTGCTATATATATTGCATATATAGACATATATTCCCATATAACATTAAACTGAGCAGACTAGTCTCATAAATAATACAGTCTCAAAATAATCAATGAAATTGAATTAATGAAAATAAACCACCATAACTAATTAACTAAATGGCTAGACAAATCCAGTAATATTATTAAATGACAATCAGTACCTAAAATATGGATTTTATGTCTCAATTAATATAAATTAAAAGTGATTAAGAAACAATATTTATTTTTAATAAGGCACTCTTCATTCTTCACATTTTAATATGGGATTATTTGGTAGAAATGTCTGCTTCCCTTTAATGTAAGAAACCATTATAGTACTTCATATGAGTTAGAAAATGTTAGTCACATAATGAGTTAGTCACATAATTAAAATTATGTCTTTAGATTTCTTCCGAAAACCTATATTAGAATCACAACTGTAAATGAGAAGTCATGTTAATAGTCCATGCATCAAAGGCAAACAGTGGCACTTGCTGAAATAAAGTTAATTTCATGGTTCACATAACCTAGTTTAGGAAATGCTATGAGACCTTGAAACACCTTATACCTCTCCACAGAAAGAAGCTCTGCACCCATTGAAGAGGAAACACACATTATAGGAGAGAATTTTCATCATTACACATCCGGCAGAGGATTAATAGCCAGAGTACATAAAGAACTCAAAATTTCAGAGGGAAAAAACAAATGACATGTCTGGAAAAATGGGCCTGGGACCTGAATAGAGTTCTCAAGAGAAAAAAAAAATATGGCTAATAAACATCTCATAAAATGTTCACTGCCCCTAGAAATTAAAGAAATTTAAATCAGAGCAACTTTGAGATTTCCTCTTACCCCAGTCAAAAGGGCAAAGATCAACACAATAAAACAACCTACAACAAATGTTGAGGATGTGTGGAAAAGGGACCCCTCATTCACTGCTGATGGGAGTGCAAATTGTTCCAGCCACAGATATAGAAAGACAACTCTCATTATAGCCTTGTAGTTCCAAATCTTCAGATGTGAGTACATAACCTAGAGGAATGGCAGAAGCCATGAAAGTAAAATGGGACCATTGCCAGAATACAGGCGTCAGGGAACAAGAGAGATGGAAACAGCAGGTATAAGTAATCTGATCAGAAAAATGGGAAAAGAGGATCTCTTTAGAAAGAGGAAGAAAATATAGAAGGAGGGTAAAATAACAATAAGGATGTCTGAAGAAGTCTTAAAGAATTATTCTATTAGCCGGGTGGGTGGCGCATGCCTTTAATCCCAGCACTCGGGAGGCAGAGGCAGGCAGATCTCTGTGAGTTCGAGACCAGCCTGGTCTACAGAGCTAGTTCCAGGACAGACTCCAAAGCCTGTCTCGAAAAACCAAAAAAAAAAAAAAAAAGAATTATTCTATTAAATATTTACTTCAAAAAGTCTATAATACACTAATTATATATTTTATGTTAATAAAAATATTATATTCATAATATATAAGATTTATGTGTAATTATGCTGTATGTTATAAATAACATAACTTAAATGTTATTTATATATGCATATATATATTTATTTAAAGAACTTTTCTCATATGACCTGACAGTGTGCCAAATGCCAGTTAACTAAATTCTAGACAAGAGCAACACTCTTTTGCGTTATTAGCCAGGGCTGTCCAGGAGACTCCCCAAACACACAAACTAATGCTATTGTTTACATCCTTATTTACGTCCCAGAGGTAGAAGACATGTCCCTCTTGTTGAAGAAAACAAACACTTCAGAAACAGTGGCCAGAGACCCCTGAACTCAAACTGACCTGAACGTTTCCTCCTTGAGGTCTTACTTTCATGGCACCAGAAGGCACATGCAAGCTTCCAGCTATGATGCCCCTGAACCACATCAACTGCCAGCATGGCAAACAACCATAAGGGTGCAGTGGTGGCATACACACCTTGATGGCAACCAACAGCTCTGTTTTTGGACTTAAGACTCTGTCCGCAAGAGGGAATCATGTCTGGTCCTAGCCAACAGCCTAGGACTCATAAAGTCATGGATATAGGAGAATCTACAACCACTACTTTTTTTAAACCAGCATAACCATTCCCAACAATTATCAAAATACTCTCCTTATATTCTCAGACCAGTATATTCTTCACCCCTTGTCAAGGAAACCCTTGTTTGCCACAGATGACCTCCACTATAGAAAACTACAACCAATCAAAATGCAGAGTTGTGGAGCCCAGACCTGACAGATACATCTACACAGCCCTTCTGTACCTAAAGCTCAGGAAATATTTAGGAAATGGGGAGGAAAGGTTGTAAGAGTCAGAAGATCGGGGAGTGTCCTGTGAGATTGTGTCTCCTAGTAATTTCAGAAGCTACAGCCGTAAAATCCCGCCTACATGGCGTCAAAAATATTAGCTGAGCAAGCTGTCTACTGACAACACCTGTAGACATGCAAAAATGTATGGGGGAAAGCTCAAGAAGTCTCAACCACACTCAAAGAACTATAGACCAGCAAAGAATGCTAAGAGTGAACGAAACATTCTTCTCCAGGAAGGAGCACAATTTATTACCAATACCTAATTGTTAGCCCTAAAAACAGACATACAGGTAACATTATACAGACTAAGCAGGTTATACTCCTAAATAGGAATATATATGCATATACATTCATGCGTGCAAAAACAGTAATGAAAAAACAGGTCAGAATTTGGAAGAGAGCAAGGAAGAGAATATTATAGATTTGGAAGTGAAGAAGGGGAAGGGATAATTATAATCTTAATTTTTTAGTTAAAAAATTAAGAAGCTAAGGCACTGTCTACTAGTATCAATTGATTAACATTATCCTTTTAAAGGTATTTGTGATAACAAAGGGGCATACTGTTTGATTCCTGATTCAAATTTTACTATAGGAGTCACTAAAAGAATTAATATTCTGTTCACTATTTTTGTTTTTATTAATAATGATAACGTTTTCAGAAAATAACTAAAAGAAAACAGGCTTTACTGTTTAGACTTAGACAGAAGATTTATAAAGAGAAAATAAATTTTTTAAAATGGATATTGGTGAAGGGGGTAAATTAGGAGAGTGTCTCACAGGGACAATGGTAAGGTCAGCTCAGCAAGTGAAAAGCAGGTGATCATGGACACTAGTTACCAGGGAACTAGTAGAGTTTTGGTTGTTACCCAGACTACATACTTTCACAATATCATTCTTAATTAGCTTTTTCACTTGGCTGCTATTTATTCTGGGCATGCAAGGGCAATGATAGGGTAATTGCTGGTTTTCTACCTTATGCCACAGTAGAAGCATGAAGTCAAGCACATGCTCACAGTGATAAGAAATGTGGCACAAGAATGAACTTGATGAAGAGGAATCATATATAATCGCATTCAATGTTGATGTCTCAGTTCAGAGTCTTCAAATTCTGTGTAACGAAAGTGAAAGTCGGCATAAAGCAGTTTGACCAGTGGGCAGCTATCTTGGATTCAAACACTGAACAAGGACTTCAGCAAGAGGTTTAACTAACTACATTTTTTAAAGAACATTATTTTCCCTTGAAAAAATAACTAGTACAAAAACTATGGCTATTTCAATTTGAGAACCTGACGTACATTATCTTGGCAAATCAGAAAGTGAAACTTCTATTTCAAGAACAACCATACAGTGTTTGTGACCTAAGACAAAATATAACAATATGCTCTTTCTCGAGATCAGGCTAGCTCAATGTCTCAATGTCTTTCAAAGACCAATACCTACTTTAAAACCAAGTATGTTCTCATAATCTCTATTTACTGTTATGGCTGGACTAATCATTACTATAAGAATATTTACTTTATTCTTAAATAATTTATTTCTTAAATAATTGTTTAAGAAATATTTAATTTCATTGGCAGAGATTTATATTCTACATTCCAAGTAATACCTAAGAAAGTAATATCTCGTGGATTTTGTTAAATTGTCAAAGAAAATTACCCAAAATTATCTGAGAAAGCTAATAAAATATGTTCTATGTCTAACTGATTTTTCATATACTTTAACCAAAACATGTTCAGTATCAACTGACTGAAGACATACAATTAATAATAAACAAAATGTATTAAAGGGATTTTTTAATTGCAAAACAATGGGATTGATATTTGTAAATAAAATATATGCATACTTCATAAAACTTTATTATCAATCATAACATATAATGGGTTTAACACCGTTTAAGATTTTAAGTATTTTTTGTGATGATTGTCAGTACTTATGATTCATTAAACAGATGCTCCTGGGGGTTATTAATAATTTTAAAATTGTAAAAGGCTCTCAGGAAACCAGTCTTTACATTCTTGCTTATAAATTGTGCATAAATGGTCATGAGGTTGTGTATAGAGACATAGTAAAACACTAAACTACAACAATTATTACAAATATAAATTCAGAAGAGTACTATTGGGATCACAGTTATGAACATCCCTGAAGGAACAACAGTGATGCTGAGAATTCCTAGCTTCCTGACCTGGATGCAGTCTTTGTGGGTATGCAAGTAGCTAGCATGCACTTTATTTTCTAATATGTTCTATTAACACTTTAAAATTAGAGGCAGAATCAAGATTCTAAATAATTAGTGGGATAGGAGAATGAGAAGAACTAGCAACTGCTGAATTAATAAAAATCTATTTTGTCATCAGAATAAAAGAGAAGCTAAGAATTGCTGCCAGCAGAAGAAACAGTCTTCCTGAGGCAAGAACACAACAATTATTTAGCCAATACCAGTCAGCCTGGAAAACAAACATACAGATAACATGCAGACTTAGCAGGTAACACACATGTATATGTATATATGTATACATACACACACACGAATACATGTGTGAATGACAACAATTAATAAAAAAGAGATCATGATTTTTTAAAAGAGTGAGGAGGGACATACAAAAAGTTTGGGAAGAGAAAAAGAGAGGAGGAAATAATATAATATGTTATGATTTAAAAAAATAAAAAAACTTAAAAAGTATTTAATATTTGTGATATTTCTTTGGAAAAAGTAAAACAAGCCATCAGAAAACATCACTAATAGAAAATACTAAACAAATAAAATTGTATTGGTCATTACAACATATGAAAATGGACTCACATTATCTTTAAAGGATTATGAGACAGATTTAAAAGTAAACATTATCTTTTAATATGAAAATTAAAGGACACTTCACATAATATTGTAAATACAAAAGATTAGATGAGATTAGGGAAAATACTGTTTTAGAATTATACGAATAGTACAATAAAGACAGATGGAAAGAATATCAAAATAATATAAAAGAGCAACCATCATTATTGCGAAGTAAATCAAACATTATCTTAACGAAGTCATCTTTAACATTAAGCAAGCATCTTAATCTTGAGAAAATGTCATCTTCGATCACAATACATTAATGTATCTTTAAGTTTTGATTGAATAAAGAAAACCATACATAAACAAAATGATGTATTGATTTGTAGACAGAAGAATAAATTTAAAAATATCAGCTCATGAATAAGTAGTTACAGCTGTTGCTAGAGTCTGGGCCCATTGTGTATAATATTTCATTTTTATTCAACCTGGATAATGCAGAAACAGCTGTAATTTTAATTGCTAAAAAGTTTTCCATTAAGTTAGTTTTCCCTAGTCAGTCTGAAATGACCACCTGGTTGGAGCATTTCTCCTATTCTTTCGCTCTAAGGAAGCATCTGTCTTGTACTTTGAGGAAGAAATGGACTGGTACTCAAGGTTCCTAGAAATGGGCCTGGGCTATGTAAATGATATTATCTGATATTACTGAGTTAACATCTGGTATATAGCCCAGAGTTCCATCTATATCTTGCATCATACACAGAGTGAAAAGATAAGTGATGGATGATTAAAGTCCTATTTGTCCAAATCAAAACTTGAGTGGCCTTAGTTAAAATACAAAAGAATATTCCCCTGTGGCTTCAAGGAAAGGGGACACTAAAATGCACTAATGTGTCCAATGTGGAGCACCCACAGTAAGGTGGAGTTCAGAATCTTCACAGAAACAAGAATTAGTCTTGGGTGCCTTTATTTGGGGGAAGTAAGCTGAACCCAAAGAAGTGAAAGAGAGATTTGGACAGCAGTGGGAGCTGGAGTTGGAGGGAAGTCTGGGGTCTGAGAGGTGACTGTGAAGTAAGGCTGAAGAGAACATTACATTTCTGTGTGTGTTGTATACACAATACACATTAATCCTAGTGGGGTAGACATAGCTAATATAAAAATAACTAAGGGACTGAAAGATGGTCACTGGGTAAAGGGTCTGCCATATAAAAATAGGGTCATTAGTTTTATTTGAAAATCCATCTAAAGTAATGCAAGATCATGAATGAATGTGTGTTTGTGATACTGGTGTGTACTCCTACAACAAAGTGGGAGACAGACACAAGAATGCCTGCAGGTTAACTAGCCTGACAGGCATAACTGCAAGCAAGAGGCCCCATCTAAAACAGAGTAGAATGCCAGTGCTGACACACAAGATTCTCCTCTGACCACCACATGTACAGACAGATAGACATACATACATACACACACACAGACGCGGGCATGAAATTCATATACAGAAAGATATAAATAATATTAAAATCGAAATTATGTAGAATAATTTCCTATTAATGTGCAAAGAGTGCACAGTTAAATCGATAAAATAGTCAGTTATATAAAGAATTCACAGAAAGAGACCTCAAAGTTACCTCACCTAATTATTAGTCAGGAGAATGAGAAACAAAATGAAGACAAATAATTATAATAATTAGTCTAGAAAATGATCCAATTTAACAATTCAGATACAGAAAGAAAAATTTTGTGTGTTAGAGTGTTTGTGAACTGGTAATAGTTACCATTTCATAGTCTATAAAACTGAAAATCTACATGTCTCCAATGTGTTTCATGTTCCATCTAGCCATGTTAACTAGGGGCAGTCTGGTGCAGAGTCCGAGAAGACAAAAATAGAAATAACGGCATTTCTGATAATGTGAAGAACTGTGGGAAACACATTATAGTGGGTCAATAGGGTAAATTACTATATAAATTATTTAAAATATTAGTCATTAAAATTAAGTTGCTGAGTTTGTATATGATATGTCATCAAAGTCATATCATTTTGTCAAAGTGCATGTACACACCTATAAACACATGCCTTATCTTTGTAACTGTAAACATCAATGCATATGTATATATTGTATATGGTATATATAAGTTAATTTACAGTTTAGTAAAGTTTCTACATTCTCAATACAAAAATTAGTTAAGTATAGAAAGACAAATATTTGTATAATTGATTATTTTTGTTTGAAATGACCCAGAATCATGTGTCAACACAAACCATGGTGAAACAAAACTTCCATCCAATACAGACCAGCTTCCGCAAAACTGGAAATAAAGGCTGATAAGCAAAAGAAAGTCTGTGTTTATAAGTCATATATTTTCTCTTTTATAATATAAAGATGATGTAAATTTAAATATAAATAGTTACTCATTCATGTCTTGTTCCTAGAGTGCTTCATTTTAAACCCTGTTTCTAGGAATGCTTGTTTGCATTTACATATTGAATGCTACATTTCAATAAGCAGGGGGAGTGTGGTGGCTGAATAAAAATAGACTATGGGAACTTTTGAAGTTAGACTGAATACATTTTTGCATTATGATATGGCTACAAGCCTATAGGGCTTGTAAAGTGGAATGTGCGGTTTGAATAAGAATGGCCCCATAGATTCATATATTGGAATGCTTAGGCCATTAGGAAGTGACACTACTTGAAAGGGATTAGGAAGAGTGGCCTTGTTGCAGTAGGTATGGTATTCTTGGAGGAAGTGTGTCTCTGGGGGTGGATTTGGGGGTTTCAAAAGCTCAGGTCAAGTTCAGAGTCTCTATCCTCCTGCTGCCTGCAGATCCAGATGTAGAACTCTCAGCAATTTCTCCAGCACCATGTCTGCCTTCATTCTGCCATGTTCCCTACCATGTTGGCATATGAACTAAACCTCTGAAACCATAAGCCAGTCCCAATTAAATGCTTTCCTTTATAGAAGTTCCTACAGTCATAGTGTCTCTTCACAATAATAGAACACCGACTGTAACAGAAGTCTACACCGGATGTGGGGTGCCTCTGGGATAGGACTGATGTGGTTGCCTGTTGATACAATGTGAACTTTGCATTAGAGAAGCAGTTAAAAACTTTAGGTGAACCATATTAGTAGGGACAAGAAAGACAATGCCTAGGGCAATTAAACTGTGGGGTCCCAGATCAAGAAATTTTAGAGCAGAATATTAGTAAGTGGCCTAGAATTTTTCTCCAATATTTAAAAAGGGGGGGGGGGCTTTTTGCCCTTGTCCAAAAGAAATCTGCCTAAGCCTAATATTGAAGAGTTTTGGGTTTTTAGCAGGAGATTTCAAAACAGTCTAATATTGACTGCATCCCATGGTTATTAGTGATCACTCTTATGCAGCTCTGTAAAGAAAATTAGGAAGCAGAGCAAGAAAATACACAAATCAACAGTTTGAAAAGAACAGGAGCCCCCAGGAAATGCAATGTCAGAGGCAAGAGGATCTCCAGAGTCTGAGGTGAGCCTGGTCTACACAGTGACTTCCAGGACAGCCAGGGCTATGTAGATAGACCCCAGCTCAAAAAAATAATTCCTTTAATAAAATAAGATGAATATAATGTGACACATATGACACATAAAAAGTATGCATACATACATTTATTAATTTTATAATGAGAGAGAAAACCAAAAAAATGGTTAGATTCAAATTCCAATTCTGAACTCTACTAGTTTGGACAAATTATGTAAAACTCTATGCTTTGTTTCACTTCCATATCAATAAATTCAACTAAAAAAAGAAAATGAAAGTGAAATAAAATGTATAACTAGAGATAAATAAAACTATTAGTTAAATTTAAGTGTTTGTCATGGCAATCGAAATGAATTGCTAAGCCTTTCATTTGCAAGAAAATAAATGCCCATTAGTTGAAAATCTGCTGATTCTCGTATTGTACACTCTGGTGGATATCTGTATGCTTGTTTTATCTTTGATAGAATGTGTCTCCAAGGCAGGAACTATCTGTGAAATTATTTAGAACATTCTTGACACAGGTTTATGCGATATGCTAATCTCCCAGCTCCCCACAAATCACCTGCAGTACTGCTTATGGACAGCTCAAAAACCCAAGATTCATTTCTTTATTCCTAACATTCTCTCTCTCTCTCTCTCTCTCTCTCTCTCTCTCTCTCTCTCTCTCTCTCTCTCTCTCCCTCCCTCCCTCCCTCTCTCCCTTCCCCCCTTCTCTCTCTCTTCTTTTTTCCTTTTTGTCTCTTCCTAAAATAACTCTAACCCTGCATCAGATCATTTCTCCCTGATCAGGGGATTCGTCTTTTAGGGTGTTTTCCCCACATATCCTGCCAATATGGGTCTCATCTTTGTCAACAACTATTGTACACATTGGTGGTGAGATAATGCTGTGTTCTGCCTACTTACTGTGCACAGCTCCTGGGGGAAAGATTTTGAGAAGGACTGAGTTTCTTATATTCTTACAATATTCCCAAGCTATTGACATGCTGCTGTGATAAGCAGGTACTTGCTGTAATTCTACATAAATAGTCATCCTCAATGCCCAGAGATATAATTACCCAACTCTAAATTAAGATCAATACTTCTAGTACTAGGTATCTCACAGAAAATAAAGAAATAAGTTGACGATCCCAAGGCGCCTCTGAGCTGCCCAGCTATTGGAAGTAGTATCTCCTAGTTTCAAGTTTTTTTTTATTATTATAACTGAAGGGTTTACCATGTTTGTCTTCAGGATAAGACAGCTTGTAGCCTTTGCCTGATACAAAACTTTATTCCCCGAATCTCTGAAACTCATTCCAATTCATAAACCTTTTTTTAAGGAGTTGGTTAGGGTTTCTCACAAACAGAAATCATCCTCTTTCTCTCCACAGTGTGACGTCAGAAATACAATCAGGAGGAACAAAAGGTCAGAGAGGCTCAGGGACCTAGTACTGCTATCTTAGAGTCGGATGACAGAACAGTCTGAATGCAGAGTTGAACAGAACTTAGAGTTGCCTCATGTCCTGTGCCAGGTAGTGGGGTCAAACCTAACATCACACACAGAAAAGTAATCTCACAGAACTTTGTACAAGATTGTTTAGTTGTATGAAACAATCTTTCCTAACTTGTAACTCTTGTCTTTTTCTTATTTTCCCTCCCTCTATTTTTCCCTGATCTGACTGTCTTGTCCATGGCTGAAAATATCCATTCACACTTAAAGAATTATTTTTTTTTCTGATCCTCCCTGTGACGACTTGCAGAAAAAACCTGGGGGCAGGGGATTTATTTGTGTGTTTGTGTTTTATTATCTGAGAGGCATTCTGCGATCCTTAATCTAGGAAAAACAAAAACCAAAACAAAGCACGCATTCATGATGAACTAGTGCTTGGCAGGCCCACAGTAGAACAGTGAACTGTTAAATCAGGAAATGCTAACTTTTATCTCATATCTTTAACTGGCTGCATGAAATTCTGCAAATTCCTAAATGTTTAGAAGATTGAGCTGGCTCCTAGATAAGCAGACATCATACTACTTAGGAGCCAGCTTCATGACTGTGGTAAGGCATAAATATAATTAATGAACTCCAATGTTTGACTAATTCATTAATGGCATCATCAACATCAGAAATATCTCTGGAAAAATGTTAGCTCTCACTGAGAATCTTTTCATTTTAACTCAGGGGGGTTAAAAACAATTGATGCTCTAATCATCATTGCTTATTTATTTTATCTATCTATTTTTGTAGTTGAAAATTCATAAGGCTCACCAAAATACCTTAGCAATATAAGTAAATAGAAGAACTCCTCTGTTTTCAACCTGTTTCAACAACGACTGAGAAAGAAGGGATGCCCAGTAAGAAACTCATCCTTGGTCTCTCATTACTACATAGCACGTCTGGCCTCTGTTTTGTTGGGAACTTTAACAGCTTATCTTTGTTACTCCAGGAATCCTCATAGGACTTATTTAAATTATAAGCAGTCTTGGTGCTAACTAGATCTTTGCTTTTAGATAGACAGGCAGGCAGGCAGGCAGGCAGACAGACAGACAGACAGACAAAAAGACAGATATCTCTGTGTTTCAGATGCAAAATACAGAAACAATTTTTCAAGCATACATGTTTCTTTTAAAGCATACATAGTCTTTAAAGAATACATATTCTCTTTTAGTCTTAGTTTTCTTGCTAGCTATAATAATTTTATAAAGGCAATTGCTGTCCATAGATTTATTTCTTTAATATTCCCATTCTTCAAATGCTTGTTTTTTTAACAATAGAGAGCTGAAAGTTGAAAATAAAGTGCAAATTGAAATCACATTGTAAAGAAAAAAACCCATTCTGCAATTTCAGAAATGGTCCTTTCTACAGACACCATAGCCAGCAGCCTGATTTCCACATCAGCACTTCATTATCGGAGAGTTCATTACTGGAGTCTTGGTGCAGGAGCATCTTTAAGAAGGTGGTAATTGTGTTTTCATGGGTTTTGCCCTCTCTGTGACTATCACATTTATTTGTTTTTATCTAAAAGGAAGTCTGTAAAGTCAAAATGTGATTGTTTCTTTTGTTTATTCATAGTGTTGGCTTCAGTGACCTTTGTGGTTTGTGTTGCTGTGATTCACTTTAGTGCTAACTGAGAAAGAGCAGTTTCTAGGGTGTGATGATTCTCCTGAATCTGCCTCAGGGATACTTTTGAATCTTTGAGCCAAGAGTCTTCTTTGAACCTCAAAAATCAGTGCCTAGAAAGCATGGGAAAGTCAATGTCACCTGTATCTGGGATTATAAAATCACTCTACAAAGTGTGGACTAAACCCATTTCCTAATGGTTTTATATTTCTAGCTTTTTTAGAGTCACTTGTAGCTCCCCTGAGTATCCCAGTCAATGGTGTTTGTTCTCCAGGAACTCTCCGTGTACAACTAAGGAGGCACAGTAATCACTGATTATGCAGGTGTGTTAGTGTGCCCTCATGCTTCTTCCTAGGAGCCCTAAGGCACGTGCATTACTTAGGTTTCTATTGTTGTGACAAATGCCAAAAGAAACTTGGGGAAGGAAAGGCCTATTTGGCTTACAGGTTGCAGTACACCATCAAGGGAAGCAAGGGAGTGAACTCAAGGCAGGAGTTTGGAGGCAGAAGCTGATGCACAGATCATGGAGGGAGTCTTCTTACTGACTTGCTCCCCATGACTTGCTCAGACTTCTTTCTTATACAATTTAGAGTCACCAACCCAGGGGTGACATTGCCCACAGTGAGTTGAATCCTCCCACATCAATCATTTATCAAGAAAATGCTCTCAGGGACTTGCCTAGAGGCCAATCTAATAGATGCATTCTCTTAACTGAGGTTCCCTCTTCCCTGACGACCCCGCTGGATTGTGTCAAGAAGACAAAAACTAACCAAAATAGAGATCATTCATTCTCACTCTTCCGAGGGGTGTGTCCAGAAGGTTCAGACACTATGAAGTAGGTGAGGATAATATCATATTAAGCTGTTCAGATGAACACTTCCTCTTACAGAGATGTAATCCTATCATAATAAACACTTGCAAGAACAAAATAATGTAGAAAAACAGCAACAGATCAGTTACACAGGAAACAAACAAGCATAGCTTCTGCTTTTGGTTTGAATAAAAATGGTTCCCGGTAGACTCATACATTAGAATGTTTGGTTCTCAATTAGTGGGGCTGTTTGGAAAGGATTGGGTGTGCCCTTGTTGGAGGAACTGTGCCACACTGGCTTTCAGATTTCAAAAGCCCATGCCACACCCAGTACCAGACTCTCTCTGTCCCTCCCTTCTTCCCTTCCTCCCTCCCTCTCTCTGCTGCTGCTGCTGATGTTGCTGCTACTGCACCTTGCAGATCATGTGAGCTCGCAGTTAATGCTCCAGTTTCATGCCTGCCTTCCACCATGCTCCCTGCCATGAGGTTTATGAACACTCTGAAACTGTAAACAAGACCCTAGTTAAACGCTTTCGTTTAAAAGTTGCCTTGGTCATGGTGTCGCCTCACAATAGAACAGTAACTAAGACAGCTTCTAAAATAGCTAGCACCTTAAACAGCTTAGCCACTGAAGCACATATAAAACAGAAAAAAAAATAGTCACCACAAAAAAAGCATTGCACTAAATAACTGCATTTTCATAAAGCATCTTAAACATTGGCTCTATATGAGCTCTTTCCATTTTAAGAAAACATTAAATGCATTAAACATGAAATTTCAAATTCATAAGATACACAAATTAGGGGTGAAAACTCTGTTTTCTTTAGTCATTATTCCTACCTTAGCAAAAGGTCTTATTAGTAAGTTACAGTAGTAGTTGGTTTAAAAATTAATCACTAAATGGAATAACAGCAACTATTAAAAGCCAGTTCAAATTTAAAGTCAGTATAAATAAAGATGAAGCATCCCAAATTATAACTAAGAAACTCAATTTAGAGAATTAGATTTACAAAAATTTGATTTGCATGCAAGTCCCCTTCTACAAACTAAGTCACAGCAATGGAATTCTGTGGTGGTTTTCCTGGTCCCTGAACAGACAGTAGGGTTCCAGTTTCCAAGTAACCATCTCAGAGAGGGCAGCATTACAGCTTTGCCATCAGGTGATACCTAGGAAGGCGGTCTGGTTTGGTGAGAATACACTATAACAAACTATTATGGCAAATCTTGAAAACTTGTCACTCAAGATAGATATAGTTTCTCTGTTCTGAAGTGTGCTTGAAGAATACATGAAATTATATGAATATGATGATAGAGCAGATATAATTTAGAAATTACTGACTGTCTATGAGAGCAATTTCTCATTCAGCACAAAAAGGGAGGACTCATATCTATCACTGTATGAAAAATGACCCAAAGACATAGTGGCTTAAATCTTTATATTTGTTGTGGACTTCACAAATCGGAAATCGTGAGGCATTTGTTATTCCAGGTGGATTAGCTGGGATGACTTATATAATGTCATGAAGATGGTGACTGCTAACAAAACTCGCAAGATAACTTTGCCCACCTACATGGAACCTTGGTAAGGACAGCTCTGACTCCTGTGCACATGGCACATCTCACGTGAGGTCTGGGACTCAAATGTGAACATTTCAAGAGACAAGCACAGAGGCTGCAGAATTTTTAAATCTCAAACTCAAAAGTTCCTAGGAGTCATTTCTTTTATACACCACTGCCCAAAGCAAATCTAACACCTGCCAGATTCAAGAACACAGAGAATGGTAAAGATACCTTGAAACAGCATATGAGATGGACGATTACAGAAGAGGGAATCACACCATAGAGGAAAGCACATGGGTTTCTTAGGTGGGAAAAGCAGGTAGTTCATGAACTGAAACTTAGAATGCAGCCATACTCGCTACCAGAGATCAATGGAGGCAAAGACAAGCTAATGTAAGTTTTGCACTCACCTGGCGGAATTGTTCCAGGTCAATTTTGTTACCCACCAAGACAAGGGGAATTTCATAGGTGTGACGGACTTGGAAAATAAGTTCCTTGAACTTGGCAGCCTCCTGGAATGACTGGCGGTCCGTGACAGAGTAGCAGATGATGAAGCCCTCACCCCCACGCATGTACTGCTCCCGCATGGCTGTGAACTCTGCCTGAATGAGAGATGAGCAAAGGGGAAGGTTTTAGTTGGAGGGAGTTAATAGGAAATATAATGCATTCTTGTGAAATGTGAATATTTTAAACTATTGAGAGTGTTAGATTTTCGTCGTAACCTAGATTTAAGAGCTCCTGCACAGACCTGGCAAATAACAAGTCATAAAAATGAGATTTTGTTTTTATATTTTAATGCCTTCGCTTCATAAATGAATCAATTTGTGTATTATAAACATTATGTCTTTGAGATTATGTTAGATATGTCCTAGCTTAGTATTTAAACATTTTCTTACAGCCTGTCTTTTGAAACATTTTTTTTTCTAGAAACCATTGAAAACTTATGATCAAAGGAATCTGGCTCCACTTTTCAAATGAGAGCCCATTTGTACTGAAAATCTGGAGCAACTCCTCTGGAGGATTTGGCAAAATGAACTACTTTTCTATACAAAAAAAAATATGAACACAGAGACTAGAATTATGGCTGAGATAGAGAGTCTGCCTGGCATGCAAAAGGCCCTGGATTTAATCCCAATAGAGAAAGAAAAGAAGGAGAGAGAGAGAGAGAGAGAGAGAGAGAGAGAGAGAGAGAGAGAGAGAGAGAGAGAGAGAGAGAGAGAGAGAAGGGGGGGAGAGATTAAAGTTAGAGATTAGATTACCTTTAAATCTAGCCAGCTGCCTAGTGTGGCTAATATAGCTGCATTCATATAGTCTGGTGTTCTTAGGTTTGGCTCAGAGAAGCTGAGAAACAGAAGGACCTGACTGTTTGAACATAGATTAATTTCTACACTCTGCTAACCCCTTCATCTTCACTTTCTGCAGAAGAAGGCAAGCTACATTCCAGATTGGGCTCGTGTGTCATCTGACTGGCCCTTTAATGCTGCTTCCCAGCTTTATTACAATTTCTCAACATCTGAAAATCCTAACATTAAACTGTAATCCACAGAGTTTCTTTAAGTCAAAAATATGCTATTTATTTCTTTATTCTTGGTCTGAATCTACTGCTAACACCACAAGGAGAGATTAGGAAGATGCAATGGATAACTTACAGCTTGGGCTTGTCTAAAAAACAAGCCACACTAAACAGCAAGAACATACGAGAGTTTATTGTGATTTGGTCAATTTGTGCTATTAGTAACCAAAGAATGGAAACAAAATTAGACTTCTGGTGTGGGAAGTCCTTCTGTACATGTGCTGCTTTTATTGGTTAGTAAATAAAGCTACTTTGGCCTATAGCAGGGCAGAATAGAGTAAGGAAGGAATTCCAAGCAGAGATAGAGGAGAAAAGAAGGCAGAGTCAGAGAGACACCATCTAGTCAGCCTCTGAAGGAGAAAGATGCCCAGGGAACCTTACAGGTAAACCACGAGCCTCGTGGTAAATACACAGAATAATAGAAATGGGTTAATTCAAGATGTAAGAGTTAGTTGATCAAGAAGCCTGAGCTAATAGGCCAAACAGTGTTGTAATTAATATAGTTTCTGTGTGATTATTTCAGGTCTGGGACGCTGGGAATGAACTACAAACTCTGCCTACAAACTTCAGAACTAGGAAAAAGGAAACCTTAACCTAACACAATGAAAGAACAATTAAAATGTATGCTCGGAATACTTCTCTAACAGATGTTCGTTTAATTTATATAACTTTTAAAAGGGAAATAGTTCATTACGCTGAAAAAAATTAGAAAATCTGAGAATTTACTTATAAGTGTGGACACACTGAAAGAACTATAATGATTTTGAGTTAGTGATTTCTTTAAGACATTTTCAATAAATATGGAGTAATTGCCAACAGTATCAGGCTAAAACAACGGCTTCAAGGCTTTAAGAATCAGAGCATAAAGAAGTCAGAAGATGTGTCTAGAAACAGACAGCTTACTGCTACAGAAGCAATTAAAATTTTCACCCACTGACATGAACTTTTATAAACTTAATATATAACATATACATGCATTGACACTATGCTTAATATTACTTAACATTAAATATTTTTACTTCAACCCTAAATGTCACACAGTAAGTAAAATGCACTCATATGATACAATATAGTTCCTACTTCACTTAGAGTATTCACCTCTACGACAGAAATGAATGGGCCATAAAATGTCTGTGGCCCCTTGTTACTCTGTTTTATTCTCTCTTTTATTGAAAACAGATTTTTTTCAGACAATATATTTTGAATATGGTTTCCTCTTCCCCTGTTCCTTCTCATCTCCCTGCCCATACAAATCCACACCCTTATTTCTTCTTGTTTGAAAAAGTCATCTAAAAATAATAAAGATAAGATACAACAAAACACAAACAAAATTAAAATAGGATGAAACATTCAAACATGCTAAAAAAAAAAAAAGAGCCAAAATAAGACTCAGGAAATACACTCGGACTTTTATGAATTTGAAGCTCTGTGCTTCAACCAGAAATACACACTTGCTAATAATAAAGCAGAAAACTATGGACCACAATACTAACTCTCCTTTCCTAAACATACAATCAATCTTTTCAAATAGAAATGACAAAGTTATCAAAGAAACATAGTAGATCCTTAGGAAAATAAATATAGATTCATTATAGCAGTTAAACAAACTTCATGGTCCTGATACGCCATGCAAGTCAATCCATATTGAGAACCAAATATACTGTGTACTCTTTCCGGTGCAGTATTGCAGTTCCTTCTGTTCATGCATCATAGTCTTTTTTAAAGATATTTTTATTTGTTTATATGGGTGTCTATAAATGGGACATGAGTTCAGGTGTCCAAAAGGCACCAGCTTTCTCTGGAACTGGAGTTATTGCTGACGATTGCAAAGCCATCAGTGTCGTAGCTGGGGATCTAGCGCCAGTCCCCTGCAAGGTCAGTAATTGCTTCTAACTCTAGGGCCATCTCTCTAGCTCCACGCATCATAGTTTTGCTGCTTTATAAACAGTGCATTACATATTCTTAAAATCCCTCTCACTAAGATTCAGTTATGTCTGAGAAGTAGACTTGTTCAAGGAAAACATTCCTCTGCTTTTGAGAAACTGTGATGATTTCACTGCCAAAGATAATAATGCTATTGTATATGAAAGTGGCTGTTGCTTTTCATCCCCTCCAATGCTACTTTAAACTAATTTGTTTACTCTGGGATGAAAAGAACCATCTTTCTTTGATCTGCTCATTATCTTTGAGTCATGTTGGTGATCTCCTATGTTGACTATTCATTCATGTATTTGCTCTATGTGCGAATCCAGTTAATTGAATGAAGGAGTTTGTGGTGTTTTGATGTTTGTTGTTTTCCCAATTGAGGATTACTCCAACTTGTACTAGACACATGCCTTTCCATGATATTTTCTATATTTAATATAAGGCAATATATTTGATTCTATCAGCAATAAATATAGCATAAAAATCTAATAAATATGACAAAAAAGATAGGCATAGTATATAAAAGAAAAATTCCCAGGGAACAATATTTAGAGGTTGAATGAAAGCCCCGCAGAGATTAGTAATGAGATTAAAGGGCATATATGTTACATTAAAATAGACAGAAAGATAAAGTGGAACACACCTATAATTCCAGTATTCAAACACTGAGTCAAAGCAGTTGCAATCTCAAGCCAGCCTGAGCTACACAGTGGGACGCTATCAAAAATGAAAACAACAGCAAAAGTACAGCAGCTCTTGTACCTAATTATGTTCATGTTCAGTCTTTGTCTTTGCAACCTGAAGGCATGATAAGGGGGTTGCAATGGCATGTGTTTCAGGCTGACAACTCACTGAGATTGTTATCATTCCACACATAATGTCTCAGCACCTTGATTTCCTCATGCAGGAAAGAGGCATTAGAATGTTCTTAGCCTGCCCTATATAGACGAAGAAGAATCAAATTAGAGAACAAACATGAAAATGCTTTGATGATTTTTTTAATGCAATACAGTTCAAACCTAGTGTTACCTTCATTATAGACTTGACACACAGGAAATCTTCACTGGGGGAGTAGGCATGAGACACCTGGGAGAGGCATTAAGTGTGAACCTGGGAGGTTTTCAAACACATCAGAAAATTCACAAGATTCGAGTCAGAGACCTTTCACCAATGAAGCAAATACAATGAAACACACACAGTGATGGGGTGACTCGAAATAGCTGGCTTTCTCTTTGTCACTCACACAGAATCTGTGCACGTCATTTTCTTAAACATACTCGGGAGGAGATGCCCTTCAATTGAAGAATGGATGAAGAAAGTATGGAATATATACATATTAGAGTACTACTCAGCAGTAAAAAACAAGGACTTCTTGAAGTTTGCAGGCAAATGGATGGAAATAGAAAACACCATCCTGAGTGAGGTAAGCCAGACCCAAAAAGAGGAACATGGAATGTTCTCACTCATATTTGGTTTCTAGCCATAAATAAAGGACATTGAACCTATAATTCGGGTTCTTAGAGAAGCTAAATAAGAAGGAGAACCCAAAGAAAATCATATAGGCATCCTCCTGAATATTAACCTTCATCAGGCGATGAAAGGAGACAGAGACAGAGAACCACACTGGAGCACCGGACTGAAATCTCAAGGTCCAAATCAGGAGCAGAAGGAGAGAGAGCACAAGCAAGGAACTCAGGACCGCGAGGGGTGCACCCATACACTGAGACAATGGGGATGTTCTATCAGGAACTCACCAAGGCCAGCTGGCCTGGGTCTGAAAAAGCCTGGGTCAAAACTGGTCTCGCTGAACATAGCGGACAAGGAGGACTACTGAGACCTCAAGAACAATGGCAAAGGGTTTTTGATTCTACTGGACCTATTGGTTTCGTGGGAGCCTAGGCAGTTTCGTGGATGCTCACCTTACTAGACCTGGATGGAGGTGGGTGGTCCTTGGACTTCCCACAGGGCAGAGAACCCTGATTGCTTTTTGGGCTGACGAGGGAGGAGGACTTGACTGGGGGAGGGGGAGGGAAAGGGGAGGCAGTGGTGGGGAAGAGACAGAAATCTTTAATAAATAAACAAATTAAAAAAAACATACTCGGGAGGTTGTTGGAGCCAAGAATATTGAACATAAGCTCTCTAACTATATATCATCTTAATAACATGGTATAGGAATCTCTTCAAAGGGTAAAAACCTTTGCTTAACATGTTGCTTCCATTCTCATTACCCCATGCATTAAAGGTTCTGAAACATTTTGTTGCCTGCATTTCATCCGTTAATATCAATAGCTTCCTGCTGTAAATGAAACTTGATAGTTAATTATTGAAGAATATTACTAGATTTCATTTGCTATCCGTAAGCATCAAAGTACCTATGAAAACAGACTCCAGGAAATGCTGTCTGCAAAAACATTTCAGGAATCTTCAGTGCTATTCTGAGTAAATATTACAATTTGATTCATTTCTTTGACATCTCCCCTTGAACTGAAGTCACGTGGGAATTCTATGAATTCTGAAAACAAATAATTTCTGATAATTATCACTGTGGTGGTTTTAATAAAATGTTCCCATTAATCACAAGTATTTGAATAGCTGGTGCCCAGTTATTTGAAGAAGATTAGGAGGTGTGACCATGCTACACAATTATGTCACTGAGGCCAACTTTGAGGTTTCAGAAGATTTGCTCAGTTTTGAGCTAACACCCTCTGTTTCCTGTTTGTGGATGAAGATGTAAGCTCTCAGTGACTTTCAGTACCATTCCTGTCTACCTGCTGCAATGCACCCTATATTCATGATGAGGGACTCCTATCCTTCTGGAACCATAAGCCCCAAATAAACTCTTCCTGCTGGTTGATTTGGACATGGTGTTTTAACACAGCAACAGAAAAGTAACTAATTCAGTCACAATCCAGGTTTTTGTTGGGCAGAGTAAAGATTTTGAGGAGTGTGAGGGAAAGGACTTGGGCCATCTCCTTTCTGTGTTTACCTGGTAGAAGTATGAAATATCTTCGCATCCTGTTTAAAAAGCAAACAAATACTCATCACGCTACCAGACTAACAGTTTAGATGGTCTATAGTGTAACAGGCACATACTATTGTTCATTCTCATCAGAAAGATACTGCCAGTCTCAGGATAAACAAACACACATTCCACATGTACATGTACATGCCACATTCACTCTTAATACAAAAAAAATCAAAAGTCTTATATCTGACACTATACCCAGTGACTGAATATATAATAAATGAAAACAATAAAAAATGACAACAGCAAGAAGCCTGCCTTGTCCATGTTTGAACTGAATGGAAAGAATTAAAAGCCCAGTGAATTTGAGATTCAAATAGGGGCAAGAACAGGATGCCAGTGAATGAAAGAGATATCCTGGTTAAAAAAAACAAGATGTGATATTTTTCCTGAGATTTATTATTTGCCCAATGATGCTTAACTCTCAAGCAACATCACTTTTACAACTAATATATCACCACCACAAATAGCCTTCCATGTTCTAACTTATCAATGCACAGTGACCAAACCTGCAGAGCCTACTAACCCAGGAGCTAGATATTTTCTCAAGGACACCAAAGGATTCTTGTGGTTGCTGCTTTCTGTGGATGTGGAGAGAGCTGTTTATTTTTGTTGTTGTTTTGGGGGGACAAAGATTCATTATGTATCCCTGGCTGGTCAAAGACTTACTATGTAGACTAAACCAGGATGGCTTTGAACTTACAGAGCTCTATGTGACCGTGCCTTTCAAGAGCTGAGTCACAAGAATGCATCACCACACCCAGGTGACTGCTGCTTTTGCTTTCATCTCTTCAAAAGAATATACATATATAATTGTAACTTTAAATACCAGAAAGACTGTTGATCATAATGTTGTCATTGAACACTGGGTATGTAAGGGCCCTTGAATTAGGCTATCATGAAAATAGGTGCTGAAAATTGTCTGTTTCAAATACAATCTGAAATAAACCAAGGCTGTGATACAGGACCCACTATATATATTTAAATTTTTGCCATAATAAAGTTACTATAATTTATGTCAGAACTGAAAACAATGGACAGTGACTTTTAGTCTCAATCTGATTCCTTAAGCAAGTTAAGTATGTCAATAAAGATGGAAATGGGAAAAAAAAGTTTTATTATGTTGGTATGTATGAAATAAAATTGTACCTAAAATGAAAACTGCAATTGGAAATGCTCTCTTTTTCCCCAGGAAACAGCACTGTGTCCATCATTATGGAGTTGCTCTCTGTCTGTATTTTTAGAAATACAATGTGTCGGATGCTTCGCACACTCTGTTTAGCTCAGCCATCACATGTTTACTGAGCACTTACACATGTCAGGCATCTAAGATTAAATATGGCTTAAAAGAATAGATATAATGAAGGAAAAATATTCATTGCTTAATACAAAACATAATGTATAGAAATTAGACATTAAAACCAGGAAGTAGTGAGAAAACTAAGTTAGATTGACAGTTTGAATTTCCAGAAAGCCAAAGCTATAGTCTAAAATGGTCAACCGCAGATCCTTAAGTCTTAGAGAGGAGGCAATTTTCTCTCCTAGAGTTGAAAAAAGGAGCAGTTCTCTCAATGCCAACAAATCAGGATCCTCAGTAGCAGATTTCCAAAGACATGGTCTGTTTCCAATCCTCTTCACGCCAGGCAATTTCCCTGAACCTCGAGACACTGAGGACAGTTTGTCTAAGATAAAAGAAACACATGGAGGAAATGAAGCAAAGGGTAAAGATGGGACAGGAGAGTGAAATCTTCTTGAATTTTGTGCTTGAAATACCGGGAAGACTGCTGATCATAATGTTGACACTGAACACTGGGGAATATAAGGGCCCTAGAACTGGTCTATCCTGAAGATAGGTGCAGAAAATTGTCTGTCTCAAATACCATTTGACATAAACCAAGTCTGCAACGCAGGATCCACTTTATAAGTTATGGGTCTGGGTGAAAAAAGAAAATGTGAGATTTTTGTTCAACATTTATAAATGATTAATCAATTTTTTTTAAAGAAACTAGGATAGCAAAAGTCAGAACAAAAAGTAAAACATGGGATTCTTCTAAGCAGTAGGACCCAGGTAACAGCACAAGTCACAAGCCCACGGAACCAGTCACATTGTGGTCAGGCATAGAGTAACAGCTGGGCACTCCTATGAGACCTTCGGAGACCATACCTGGCTCGTCTCCCAGAGCAGACGCAATGGTGGTCTTGCTGAGACATAAAGACACTTCTAAAGTTTCCTGGCCCTGGGGAGGGTCAAACAATTATGCAAGGACGAGTGTCTGAAGACTACTGTGGTGTGGAGTTGGGGCAACTGAGGGCAGAGAGTAGGGATGGGGCCATACACTTCAGATGGAAAGGAAGTGATGAAAAAGGCACACTTCAGGCTCCTGCTTGCTCAATGGACAGCACGCTCCTGATCTGTGAAATCAGATCACTGAAAACCCTGAAAAACAAGTTTCCAGTTTAATGTAATAGAAAAAAAAAACAGTAATTTGAGAGACATTTTAGGGGCAGGGGAAATAGCTGAGCTGAGAAAAGTGGTTTCTGATAATCCTGATGGGTTTCATCCCCAGTACTAACACAGTGGAAAGAGAACCAATTCCCATAAGCCCTCTGTGACCTTCCACACATGTAATATGGCATGTAGACACACAATGAGCAAACAAACAAGCTAAAAAATAAATATTTTAAGAGATGTTTTAGGCACTACATCAAGCTTTTATTCATGTAACATGGTCTATATTCTGATCTCCACATCAGATAATCAAGTATAGAGATACCGAATGTAGCCAAAATCCTGGAACTTCCAGGAATATTAGTATCATTACCATGCTACCGTGTAGTATAGGGAAGAGTGACATTAGGGTGTTAAGCATGTCTCTGTATTTTGTAACTGTAGCTAAGAAACAGAACAGTAATGGCAGAAATGTGTTAATTAGAAAGTATAGAAAGTTCATTATATGCTGCTCTGACTGGTGCTTGCTAGAGTTCACACTAGATATCTAAGGGATACAGGTCACCAGAATAACAGTTCTGTGAAAGATTAAAACCTGAAAAGGACCAGGCTTGGGTCCCTTCTATAGATGCATGGGTAGATAAAATGCATATGCATACAATGGTATTTTATTTAGCCATGAATCAAAGAAAATTATGTATTTTTCAAGAAACTGGATAGAACTGGAATTCATCATGGTTAATGAAAGAAGTCAAATTGAACAAATGTCTCACGTTGTCCCTCCTATCCAGAATCAGCATTTCATTTCAGAGGGCATTAAATCAGAAAAGAGGGTATTCTGAAAGAGGGAGGAGACCAACGGGAAATGGACAGGGTGATGAGGAAGGGTACTGTAGGTAGCGAATGTGATCAAGGAAAATGATATGCGTGTGAGGAGATGCCATGTGTCATAACTAAAGCAAGAAACTGAAATGCAGACCAGCACGGGGAGAATTAGTGCACTAACAATCACAATTGTTTGGACTGTATATGGGAACAATAATTAAGATACAAACTCAACTTGTTTAGAATCCATTCTGGTAGACTACAACTTTCTTGAGAGAGGGAGTTTTCTCAACGAGAGTATGTTTTATCTGTTTGAAAAGAGATTTTTTGGAAATGATGCTGACAGCTGTCTTCTGGTTTTGTTCCTTATGCCTGTATAAGACGAAAGTCTAGTTCAACTTTCAGGCAAATTTACTTATCATTGAAATCTTAACATTAGTTAGAACAAGACAGAAAAGATCAGAGGGCAGTGGGGGAGAAAATGGGGAAGTGAAATGAATGCGAATGGAGTATTATCATACATATGTGTGAAAATGACATAATGAAAGTCAGCACTTTGAATATCAACAAAATATTAATTAGAAAGAATATTTTAAAAGCAAATTTAATATTTCTTATTTTCATTATGTAGCTGATGTTATTTGTCTTATTCAAAAATAAAAGGATACAGACAGTGTTCTACCTATAAGTGAATCAAGTTTTCTTTGCCCTAGAATTCTGAGTGGTTTTCTTCTTCTCTCTGACTTGCACTTACTACCAAAGATGTAGAGGTTCATGACCATCATTGAGTGGTACAAACCCCCTGAAAGTCATATCTAATAGCAGTCAGTTGCCTCTCTGCTGGGTCAATCAGTAACTGTTTTCCTACTCATTAGAGTCTAGTTTAGAAGGAACCAGCATGACTCTTTTCCCACCAGTGGATCCCACCACATTCCCGTCACTCGGTGTGATACTGAGAGCACGATCCAGTGAAAATGACGCAAAGTGGGAAAGCCACAGACAAAGCTAGGTTACTAATTGATTTAGACTATATCATCCACAAATAAAGAGAATAAAATAGCATGAGCTTACACAAACAAAATTTCCAATTATACAGTCGTTTACATTTTTGAAAGCTCATTTGTAAAAATATGTAGTTCTTCCCCAGAAATAAAAGTGTTGTTTTGTCACATTAATAACCATTTGTCTCCAAATAATCCTAAAACTTCAGAGTTGAATTAAGAAGCCAACACTCCTGCATACAAATGAGGAAACCCATGCTTAGATCAAGGAAATGCCTTCCATGAGACCAGAAGCACAGCCAGCATCATCTACATGTTTCCTGACCATTGTCAAGTGGGTGTCATGTTTCACACCACTTCAACTATGCCTGGTAATGAGGGGCAGCCACTGCACTCTCAGGGTCCCCCTCTTCCAATCAATCCACACTATGTTTGTGTGTGTGTGTGTGATTAATCTTCTTTAACTACCGCATTATTATGGAGTGACTCTGGCTTCAAAGTTTCACATCAATCTCTTCTCCTCCGCCTGTGTTTAAGGCCGAATAGAACCTGATGCCATGCTACATGCCTACTTCTATCCCCGATCAATCCTGAGCAAGCACACTCTAATGGGGTCAGTTCCCAAGGCTCCATTGTTACCACTGGCTCTAGACCTCACTCTGGACATAAATAGTATATCCTCCCGCTGGAACTTCCTCCAGCTAATCAGAAATGCAGTGATTATGGGATGTAGTCATTTTACTCTGCAAGCAAGAAAGTCCAAATCCAGAAAAGCAGTGATGACATCATTTTATCATTAATTAACGCACATCCTACTCAGATAAATTCATTTCTGAACCCATGGGTGCTGCTTACAGAATAGCCAGTAATTAATTCAGACTATAAAGCTTGCTGGTTCTGAGGTGTTTCTGGCAGCACCTGCCGTGTTTCACTGGGACTTCACTGAAGGCTTGGTTCTGAATGCGTACCACGTGTACTTAGGAGTATGGAAGCTTCACAGCACGCATTAGCAAACACTACTGGAGACACCTCAGCTCAGATTTGGATGTTTGTGTCATGAGCGGCAGTGTTTCTGCTGGGTATACAAACTGCTCTCTCTTGTAGAATCATAACAGCCACTACTTTTTATATATTTTCCCACCATTGTTTTTCACCATCGTGTTAATATAGCTTTGGATTTTACTACTACTGATTTTTATTTTAGAGGTTGCTGCTTGAATTGCTGGCTTACTTTTAATTAAATTTATTTTACATCCTGACCAAAGTTTCTCCTCCCTCCTCTCCTTCCAATCCCTCTCCCCACCTCCCCTCTGCCTCACCCCATTCACTCTTTCTGTTTCTGTTCAGAAAGGGGCAGACCTCCTATGGATGTCAACAAGGCATGGCACATCAAGTTGCAGTAGGACTAAGCACCTCCCCATATATTAAGGCAACCCAGTATGAAGAATAGGTTCCCCAAAGCCAGCCAACGTGTAAGGGACAGACCCTGCTCCCACTGGTAGGAGTCCCACAAGACCAAGCTAAAGAACATTCACATGCAGAGTGCCTAGGTCAGTCCCATGCAGGCTCCCTAGTTTTGATTCAGACTCTGTGAGTTTCTATGAGCCAGGCTAGTTGTTTCTGTGGGCTTTCTTGTGATTTCTTTGACCTCTCCACCGCCTACAATCCTTCCTCCCTCTCTTTAGGGAAATTCCCAAGCTCAGCCTCATGTTTGGCTATGGATCTCTGCATCTGTTTCCATCAGTTCACGGAAGAAGCCTCTCTGATGACAATTAGGGTATTCACCGATCTATCATTAGGTTATCATTAGGCATCATTACGCTGACATTTTTTTCTCTAATCATATTTGGTTCTGTCCTAGGTCTCTGAACCCTCCAGTCTCTGGGTCCTGACACTCCAGGCAGTGATAGGTGTGGGTTCACTGTCGTGGCATGGGTCTGAGACTGGACCAGCCATTGGTCGGCCACTTTCACAATCTCTATGCCACCCTTACCCCTGCCCATCCCATAGAAAGGACAGACTATAGATCAAAGGTTGTGTGGCTGTGTTGGTGTCCCAGTTCCTCTACTGGAAGTCTTGTCTAATCACAGGAGATGGCCAGTTCTGGCTATGTACCCACTAGGGATATAGGTCTATTTGAATTGCTGACTTTTGAGTTTCATAAAATTAGTAAAATAAATTTTGGCAGCAGATTAGGACCCAATTACTAACATTTAGTTCTGCCATCTTATACAATGTGAAGTGACATTCTCAGCATTGAGTTATAAAGTCAAAATGTTGATCAGCTCTTAAAAATACCTAAGATGTTATATAGCCTACAGTATCAAATGTTCATTCAATATTTAATTCTTCATGTAAAATAAATAAACACATCCATTTGTTATATTAAACTACTGGAGAAGCTGGGCGGTAGTGGTGCACGCCTTTAATCCCAGCACTTGGAAGGCAGAGCCAGGAGGATCTCTGTGAGTTCAAGGCCAGCCTGGTCTACAAGAGCTAGTTCCAGGACAGGCTCCAAAACCACAGAGAAACCCTGTCTCTAAAAAAACAAAAAAAATAAATAAATAAATAAACTACTGGAGAAAAACTTCCTTCTGATTTATTGTCAGTATTTTTATTTGCATATTTTATATAGTTTCATACTCAAGGTTTTGCAAAGCTTTCTCAGGTAAAAGGGATTATAAGTTGTACTAGGCTTGTTTCTGATATTGTAAAAATCTCCATGACCAAAAACAACTTGGGGAAGGGGAGCTTATTTGGATTACAAGTTACAGTCCACCAAGAAGGGAAGGCAGGCAGGAGCTCAAACAGGAACCTCAAGGCCGGAACTCAAGGAGAGACAAAGAAGGAATGTTACTAACAGGTTTGCCTCATGGCTTGCTCTGCTACCTGTCAGTTTGATTGGTTTTGTTTGGCTTCTTAATTGTAAAGTTGATTTTTCCCTCCCAGAACTTCTCCCAGATCCTCCCCATTCACTTATCTCCAAGACCCTTTTTTCTTTCTACAAAACAAACAACATAAAAAAAAGAAAATTACCAAAACAGAAACCACAATATAAAAGCAAAATATCAATCAGACAAAACATGCCTAAATAAAGCAAAATCGGACAAAATGTCTACAAAAATACTCTTCAGTTCATTTTGTGCTGGCCAACTACTCCTGGGCTTGCAGTTGAAGCTGTAGTGTGGTTAAAAATCCAATGAGACTCCACTGAAGAAACTATTATTCTCTGCTACCTTTCTTAGGCCACTAAGGAATACCTGCCCAAGAATGGCACTGCCCATAGGAGGCTATGCTTTCCTGCTTCAGTTTGCAGTCGAGAAAAATGCCTGCCAGGTAGACATGCCTACAGGCCAATCTGATGGAGGAAAGTCTTAACTGAGAATTGAGGGTTCCTCTTCTCAAGTATGTCAAGTTGACTATCAAGAATTGTCATCACACAAGTAGAAGAAGTTAAAGAAGTCTAGCCTTTATATAAGGGCTTCTGCCTTCTCTTAGCATATCTTATTTTGTCCTGGTTGGCTGTTGTTTCTTGGAGGACTGTTCCCTTCCAAAGAGGAAACAGGAGGAGTGAATTTGGGGAAGAGGTAAGTCAGAAAGCTGGGAGAAGTGGAAGACGGGAAACTGTGATTAGGATGTATTGTATGAGAAAAAAATCTATTTTCAATTAAAAATTTTTAAAAGAAGGTCTAAGATAGCTCTGCCTTCCAACCATTGTCCACTGTAAATAACTTATCCCAGTTATTTGAGTCACACGTGTTCCTCATAATCAATTATAATCTTCTTTCATGGATGTATCGGCATCAAACTCAGCTGTTTTTGGTAATCCTTTTCTGAATATTGTTATCACTTATAAGACTCAAAAACTTGTAATTAAACCTTCTAATCTTGTTATATAAAAAGTCAAACTCATATCACAAAGCATGTCTTTAATATCTTTGTGCACAGTACATGCAGTGTATCTGCATGGCACAGTGTACTTGGATGTATAAAAAGCTCTAGCCTACTGCTGTTAAATAGAAAAAGCCATTTAAAGCACATCGCTTGATTTTCTTGTTCAGTAGAGAAATGTGTGTATTTCAGACCAGAAATTATATGGTAGATTCTAACTTTAAGTGAGTTTCTGAAAACTTCTAAGTTGTATCTTTCTAGATAATTATTTTTACAATTTAGAGGGGGAAATGTTGTCAAAATGTGTCAATTCAAATGCCACTCTTACATAGTAAAATGAGCATAAGTTTTGTGCTCAGCCAACATCTGCCCACTTTCAATAATGAATTTATAACCCCTTGTGTGCTTTATATTAAAAATAGGCTGTGAAAAAAATTGTTACCCCCAATTACTTCAATATCCTGCAGCAACTATGCTCTGTGAATAATTTGTTTACACTGAAGCAACTGCTTCTTCCCACTGACAGACCCAAGTGAGCTGTTTTATGCTTAAAATCTTAGAATAGCTTTCATCTATTTAAAATGTATTATTTTTTAAGTCACACATTATATTTCATCAAAAGATATCAATTAGGAAAACACCAAAATAATGAGGAACGATATGATATGAAGAAATTTAAGCTTTTGACCAATAAGTACCAGCATTATAATGATTTCAATTTTGAGATGAGAAAGATAATCCTTCATGTTAATTGCCAATAGGTTGCAACAGTCAATATAAGAAAAATAACAACTATATATTAATAACATGTTAATATGGACAATGGAAAATATGTACATCACATAATATATATATCATCATATAATCTTTAAGCACAGAGTCTAATGTTACAGAGAACATAGATTTTATATTTAAAAGTTTATTTTAGTGTCCAATACATAATGAGAACATCATGCAATACTTCTTTGGAGCCATGTGACTTCTTTGGGGAACAAGGTATGAGAATAGCACAAATGGCTCTCCTTGCAGCAAGACCCTGGAGTCCTTGCCCACTTGGCAAAGACCTGTGGACAATTCACTGCATAATTCTGGGCATGACCGTTGGAGCATGTATGCTACGTGCTATCCTTGCCTTCACCATGCTAGCCATACTGCTGGCTTGAACAAGTACAATAGATTATGAAATTTAATATTACATATTAGTGTGACTATTCTGGAAAGGGTGATTTTAACCATAAGAGTTTTAAAGAGAGGTTATTAAATAGATAGTATCAGGAGTCAATGGAAACACTCTAGAAACAGGGAATGACATAGAATCATAGAAACCCACACTTCCATTCCCTCATTTCTTTTTTTAAATTTATTATTAAAGTTATTTTGTGTGCAATTGGTATGAAGGTTGCAAACAGTTGTGAGTTGCCATGTGGGTGTTGGGAATTGAACTCAGGACCTCTGGAGAACAGCCAATGCTCTTAACCACTGAGCCATCTCACTAGCCCACTTCCCTCATTTCTAATAGCTATACCAATACCCTAAGAAGTCAAGAGAGATAGACATAAAGGCAAGAGAGAAACAGTGCCAACTATTAAGAATAAGCTTTCAAGTTGCCTATAAGATAAATGGAAAAGCCTGGTGCATGCCCAGAGGAGATAGAGTAGTACAAAATATTGAATAGATTGATCCAGCTTTAGCTGGTGAGTTGATCGTGAGAACCCAGACCTTATCAGTTGTAAATATTAACTACAAGAAACAGAACTGTTACTCATCCTGCATGATGCTGTAACCACATATGCTGCCAACTGGACACTTTGTTCTACACTTTGTTTTTACTACTAGGTGTCCCTAGTTAGAAAAGTTCCTTTGTAGCTTGTAAGACTGCTTATGCTTCTAACAGTAGAGAGACAGATCAAAAAGGTAATGGCTACTGGTGGGAACATTGGGAAATGGAAGGGAAAAGAAGCAAGGAACAAACTGGCCATTATTGTAACGATTTTTTAAAACTTGGGAAATAAAAACTGATCATGCAAACCACTGAAACTATATGAATAAAGACATCCCAGGCTATCCATGGCCACTTGTTTGAATAACAGGCGGTCACAGCCTTTTCTTGGTGCCGACTTAAACACATCCCTCCCAGGTCATCAAACCCATCTGGAGCAAGGTTTCCAGCATTCTATGTCTGTTATAGAAGTTAGCAGTTCAAGATGAAAAAGAAAAAAAAAAAAGAGGAAATCCTCTTTCCTTTGTCTCACAATCACAGGCTCATTGTTACTGAATATTTTTTATTCCATTGAAAAACCAAATGATGGCATGGTACCTCAAACGTTCGTGAAAATTAAAGTTGAAAGCATATAGAAAAATTATCCAGACCAATCTTGATGATGTTTTAGATCCTCCAAACATTGTTATTAGCAAATAGGAAGAAAGAGCAGGCTCAACTGCTGCCAGGTCTCCAGTCCCTGGAGCTTCTATTAAGGCAGCTTGGGAGCCCAGCTGGGGATAATCTAGCATAAATGCACCAAACTCTGGAGAGAAAGCACAGGACTGTTTCACAGACCCCGCCCCCACATCCTCTTGTACCCAAAAGAGACTGCTTCATAATAATACTTATTGTTACACAAAGTACACACACAAAGACACACACATACACCCATAAACCTTTAAATGCAACCTTCTCAGTCTGTTTAGTGTTACTGTATGTATATGATATCAGGGCTAATCTCTTGGTATTGAATAGCTAATTAGGGGGTTCATTCCTAGGGGAAATGATTTTTTTTCAGTCCTGCTCTCAGTATTCCTTAATCATTTTTACCCTATCATTTTTCCAGCCTAAGAAACTTACTAAAATGTAACAGCAAGTGTTTAGTTTGCAGAAAGAATTTTCTGGCCATAGATTTTGTTTATAAATGCCCTTGAAAAAATTCTGTTCACACAAAGTGTCCATGTGCAAAATACTCTCTTGTTAAAGTCTTCTACAGTTAAGTTTTTTTGTTATTGTTGTTGTTACTTGAAACTCAGAGAAGTTGCAGCGCACAGATTAAAAACAAGTTGGAAGGAAACAAAGCAGGTGCGCTCTGGAGAATATCAACCCCATCTGCAAGGCTGCAGTAGTTATCGCCAAACCGCAAGCTTCCTGGCCTTCATTATCCCAGAGCTGGATCTAATTTGCTCAGATAGAGACTGACTGTAAAAGACTGGAAATAAGACACAGATTCAGAGAACTACCACTGATTTCCAAAGAACAGAGATTTAAAATGTACTGAAGAATAATGAATCTTTTAATATTAGAAGTTATTTTTTATTTTCATTGAAAATAGATTCTTCTCTCATGTAATACATCCAGACCACAGTTTCCCCTCTCTCTAGAATCTTATCTTAGCAGATCAAAGAACTAAAAAATAGTAATTGGTAAATATGTTAAGTAGAAAAGAGATAAAACCATAATAAGGAAATAGATTGACTCTGCCTATATGAAAGGGCAAGATGGGAACAAGACATCAAGAGTTCCTTGTTTGAGACCGAACAATGCGATGAATAGGGAGAAAAATTCACCATGAGGCAGTCACAGATATTGTTCAACTATTGCTCCCAATGGAAGGTTAAGAAAATCTAATATCAAAAAGATAGGGAATACAATTCACATGGGGATGCAGCAGCAGGGAAGAAGAAATTGTGTTCTATTTGAATCAATACATGTATTTAAGTTTACTATTTAGAAGTTATAAACAGGAGTGTAGTATATTGAGTATGTCTGAAGACACTTAATGAGAAAAAAAAAGAGCATAAAAGAAGCAAGGCTCGTGAGGTGGTTTGGCAAGCAAACGCGCTTGGCTTGTGAGTCTGATCACCGTGAGTGTCATTCCCAGAATCCATGATGGAAGGACAGAACTAATTCCAAAACCTGTCCGCTAATCTTCACACGCTTATTGTGACATGTGTGTGTCCATTCTCACAGACGTATATAATACACAGCACACATGTGTGCTCACCAACATGCACACACACACACACACACACAATGAAAGAAAGAAACAAGCAAAAAATGAAAGAACCAAAAAAATCCTAAAAATGGGACTCTATTAAGCAACTCTTCATTACACAAATGTGAGTTTCAGAGATCTGCAACCAGACAGAAAAATCTGAGTTTCTAAAATTCCTACCTATTATGGGAAGATTAAAATTAATAACTCGTAGGTGTGACTTATGGAGCCTTGAGCCTGAGCTTTGGGGACAGTGAGGATGACAGCTCTTATCCCTTCAAGTTGAGTCCAAAACAACCAAACAAATGAACTACATAAGGAAATGGAGGGTCTTAAGTTGTGCTAAACAAATTTTCACAATTATAATAGTTTTAGGATGATTTACTAGACATTTCATACATTTACATGTCAATTTGAATTAATCTGATCATCTTCCTGTTTATCTACTGGGATGAAAGTCTTTGAGGTATAAATCACACCAATTAGCACTTGGAAAAGCCAGTGCTCTCATATTTTAAGGCATCATCCCATGTTGGTGTAGCTGAAGCTAAATAACAAAGGTTTGAAAATGAACCTGTTTGTGCAATATGCATTCATTTGTTTATGAAGTTCTCTTCTGGTGTCCTTAGTTTTGTTTTATTCCTCAAAACTCAGTTTAAATATTGCAGGTCACACTTTACTTCTTTCCAAAGAAGTGCTATCTTCAAGTATTCGATTTCGTGCCTGTGTATAATATGAAAAACCATGAAACTGTCTCACATATATCTCTCCTCATAGATTGGAACCCTTGTTTTTGCCTGCTCTGTGCCTACAAGCTCAGCTACTAGTTCTTATCAATACAATTAATGGAATATAGCAGAGTTGGCACTCAATATTGGCACTCAATACATCTTCAGATACTTGTAAATTGAATCATCATATTTCTATAACATACATAACAATTTACATCATTTTTTTTCTTTTTTTGCTTTTATTTATTTATTTACCTATTTTTTTCTTTTTTTTATTAAAGATTACTGTCTCATCCCCACCGCCACCTCCCATTCAACCTACCCCTGGATCCAGCAATACCACTCTTGGGAATATACCCAAGAGAGGCCTTATCATACAACAAAAGTATATGCTCTACTATGTTCATAGCAGCATTGTTTGTAATAGCCAGAACCTTGAAACAACCTAGATGCCTTTCAATTGAATAATGGATGAAGAAAGTATGGAATATATACATATTAGAGTACTACTCAGCAGTAAAAAACAAGGACTTCTTGAATTTTGCAGGCAAATGGATGGAAATTGAAAACACTATCCTGAGTGAGGTAAGCCAGACTCAAAAAGAGGAACATGGGATGTGCTCACTCATATTTGGTTTCTAGCCATAAATAAAGGACATTGAGCCTATAATCCGGGTTCTTAGAGAAGCTAAATAAGAAGGAGAACCCAAAGAAAAACATACAGGCATCCTCCTGAATATTAACCTTCATCAGGCGATGAAAAAAGACAGAGACAGAGATACATCATTTTTTCATACTCCATGTTTCTTGTTTTTCTTTTAACCTAACAGTACTGATAGTTAGCAAGAACCCACTTAGTAAATTAGGAAAACTGGAGCTCAGAGACATTCAGTACTTTAACAAAAGTCGTACAGTCGCTGAATGGGGCGATAGGATTTGAATTTAATTTCCCTTGACTGCAATTCTAGTGCCTGTCTCACTCCGCCATGCTAGAAAGTTTCTGGCTCTTGGAGCCACAGCGCTCTTCGTTTTAGTGTCCATGCCCCACTGGCTGTATGGCTTTAAATGTAACTGCTCAGATAGCATAAACCAAGGTCTGGAATAGATCTAGTTTATGTCTTGGAAACGATGACCATTCTGTCCTGCCTGACACTTGAAATACTAATGCATGGTATATGGTTTCCTGACACTGTTCTGCAGAAGGGTTTCCAGCAACATTTAAGGGAGAAAAGGAAATAATTTTATCTTAGATGTGGGAAGGCATAGCCAGGCTGGAAATTTTAAGAAGCAAAGGAGAAGTGAGCAAATAGCATACATCATTCTAAGCAGATTTGCACAACTGGTGCCAAGAGCTCCTGTCATGGGAGAAAATAAACTGGCGGTGCACAGAATCAGGAGAGGGAGCTGTCAAGATGGGATGATTTGAGGCACACTGAGAGTCTTCATTTGCCTAAAAATACTTTCCCTTCTGACCTCCCAACCACCAGTGCAACTTGCTTTTCTGAGTTAGAAAATCAAAAGTTTCTTTTAACAGGCATGTCTGTTATCCAGGAGGAATGGATCTTGAATTGTATAGGAATACTGTGCAACACTGTAAAACAGTTAGCAAGGGTAAAATAACAAAATCTTTAAACAGTTCAAGTATATTTTTCCTTGGGGAAGAGGCATGCCAATAAAGGTTCTAGAGCTTCCTTTCTTTAATTCTGTGTTCCTGGTCCTTACTCATGAATAGTTATGTTTATAAGGATCATGATGAATACTCAGAATCATTTAAGGTGTGACAAAAAGCAATCCACTGTGGACACACTGTCCGTCAAAGACGGCCACCTTGGGTGAGCTTCAGCAACTCATAACTCAGATTCTCTACTTTCAGAAAGGTTGATGCTAAGCTAGCCCTTCAGAGCTTATAAATTTACTAGAGGAAAGTGTTCAAAATTTCAGAAGAATTATTGTCTTTAAAGTTTTAATAGCTCACATGGTACATTTAAACACAAAAGCTAATATATAGCTGAGCGTGTATATTCCCAAAGTACCACTCTTTCAGAGACTGAGACAAAAGAATTGGAAATTCCAAATAAGTCTGACTATAGTTAGTTCACACAGAAAAAAAACTAATTTTGTATTTGTCTCACAAGCCCTACTGGTCAGATGTTATACAATATACTTTGTATTTTACTCAAACATAGAAGTCTGCATGATATTAGGAACAACCTTACAAAGAAACAATGAAACAACTGAAGAGAACAGAAAGGAGCTGGGAATGTTAAATAACATCTCCAGGATCATGCAGTTACTCAGTGGGAGCTGAAATCATAACTAGGGGTAAATATGTTTTATTTCACTTAGTTCTATTACATCAGTTTACGAAAGACTCCACTATTATCTTACTAGTATTCAGAGTCTCAAGTTGTAATTATATATAATTTCTCTGACAAGTTTTGTAGGTGTTACCTGAATTAAAACTAGGGAAATAGTGTCAAATGCTTTATTTCCTTTTCCTCCTCAAAGGACAGACAATCCTTTAGAACTGACAAGTATCCATTAACCCTGGAAGTTAACAGTGCCACTTGGGAATGTTAGGGCTACTTAATTTGCTTAAACCAAGTAGATGGCAATACAGGATCAATACCTATAACCTTTCAATTATCAGAAGCATGAATTCTTCCACTCTTTGACAGTGAGAGGAAGAGGATTCAGCTGAGGACCCTCTACCCGCTCCAGAGCCTCTGCTGTCCCCTGGTACATCTGCTGTGTGTACTAAGTACCCTATGGATTCCACTTCTGCATATTTTCTCCTTTTCTTCCTTTAACTTCAGCCAGGCTTTTAATTTACAGTTATAAATTACAGAATTATTCTTAAATTTCTGTTCACTTCCCTCATCTAACATTAAGTCTGTTAGTAAATCTTGTTCACTTAAATTTATCTCTGGAATCCATACATTTTCTCAATGGTGAAGGAATCATGGTGTGGGACTCATTGTTCTATTTGTTTTATTACATTGGCCAACTTGCAACTCTACCTGCTTTGACCCTGGCTTACACTCCAGCATTCAGACTGAGCATCTTCAGAATTATCCAGGTCGGAACTGGCTCTCAGCTGCTGATCTGTTGGCTTTATGCACACCTCAAGCCACTTCTATAATCCTGCCTCTTACAACACCACCCCTTCTCACCAGGCACCAGCAACACTGGTCCGTTCTCTGTGTTTCAGACGTACCAAATGAGCTCTTATTCTTTATATTTCCTTTCTTCAGAGATCTTATACAATTTAACAGGTTATCAAATTTTGTTATTTACTTATGCTGTCTGTCTCAGTAAAATACAAACTTCAGAGCCGGGAGGGAGTGGCACCTGTGAATTAGAGACCTGGTGCTCAATCAATAAGCAGACTCTTACATGAAAAGCAGACTGTAGTTTTTAAAATAAATATATTGACTCTGTAAGCTAATAAAATATAATATTCTCTGCATGAAAATAGCAATCAACTGGCATCAAGTAAATGCTAAGTTGCCATTGCTGCAAGTTCGCATACAAGATATTCTATATATTACTGTCCCTTTACACCATTTTCTTATGAGAGGGGGATATAAATACAGATTTTTATGAGTTATTATTTAATTTTAAGATTGAAAATTATTCAGTTTTTCCTATATATTTTAATGATACTTTTTTTGGTAATTTTTTTTTTGAGAATAGGAAAAAAAATAGTTTCCGCCTCCTCCCAGCCTCCCATTTCCCTCCCCCTCCCCCCCCCCGGCTCCCCTTCCCCCCCCTCCGCTCCCCCTCCC
>NW_026067904.1:4580783-4587391 GCF_014885135.2 Alexandromys fortis | reverse complement strand
ACTAACTGGGGACATTGCCTTGGGCTCCTGGGAGCCATTCTAGGTTCAAGTCTCTTGCCAACCCTTCTCACTTTTCTCTCCCCGTCCCCCCTTATCCCCAACCCACCCCACCCCCAAGGTCTCAATTTTCTCCCCGGCAATTTTGTCTACTTCCTTTAGCCAAGAGGATAACTATATGTTTTTTCTTGGGTTTTTTTAATTCTCTAAAAAATATTACATGGACAAGACAAGTTTGTCTATTCACTGCATTTTGAACTCTGCCCTGATTTTGACACTTTGCCCTAGGCTCTGAGATGCTAACAATCTCTGTAAATATAAGGGTTAAAATGCTTCCTAAAGGACAATACAGGATCATACTTATTTAGAAAAGAATATGCAATATATAGGAGACAGTGTTTTCAATTATCCTTAGAGAAGGATGTGTCATTACCAGGTAGTCTGTCTAACTGTCATCTAGGAGAGGTGATGAGGCAGTTATGATGTGGAATTTCCTTCAAGATGGGGACCCACAACGATTCGACCTGGTTGATATGATGTCATATAATATAGCACCACTTTAAGATTGATTTTGGGTTACAAACTGCTCAAGATGATTCCAGCTTGGCTAGCTGATATGGTGCACTTTCCTGCAACATTCTGGACAGAACTTCAAATAATAATTTCAAAAAACCCTACCATCTACTCAGAGACTATTTGCAATTATACCCGACAGTAATCTTGAAAATTAACCATCATTTTAGCTTTTACAGAATCCCATAAAAATAACATTGCCCATATGACAGCTGTAAGTAATTCCACAAAATGACATTTCCTCTCCCAACAAAGTTTGTCCTCAGGGTTAGGGACATCTATTAGGGGTTAGATATAAATAGTAAAAGGTTGGGGATAGAAATGATGTAGGCAGGGATCTCTCTTTAAAAAAAAGTGAATGGGTGGGATAGGATAATAGGTAGATTATTACTTGTGAGATATTATTTATAGACAATTTCATTGGTATAGATTCTTGTATATTGATACAAATCAAATTATATTTGTTATATTGAATATGCTCCTATTTCTGTTTATAATATTTGTGCACCTATGAAAAGTTATTTTGTCATATTGTATTCATGCATGTTTCTATCTCTGCTTTATTTATTTTTTAATATAAAGCCTTAGTCTTTAAGTTATATAGGTATTAAAAAATTACAGGACAATAGTCATCCATGTTTTTCATACTTACAGTTAGACTAATCAAGTTCTCTAGAGAAATAGAGATTATATACCACATAGATATGTAATCTTAAAATACTTCAAAGAACTGTAAAATATGATATTTAAGTAACTTAGGATTCTGTTGACATAACACACAATAGCTCCTGACAGCAATAATCTATTCTTGAGAGAATGTTGGGCACCAAAGACACTCCATTTGGAGCTTGTTTTCTTTCTGACAAAACTGGCCTTTGGGCAAAGTACTGCCCCTGCCCTGACTACTGACAAAATGCATGGTGTCCAAACTGGACAAGCAGGATACAAGCAAAAAGACTGCCAAACCTTGCCAACACAGGGTAAGATGGTTTTTCAAATTTTCCTGCCTCTGAAAATGATCTATCAGATACTCTAGGCCTTAGCCAAAGTTGGTTACCCCAACATTGCAAATAAGTGTAGATCAGGCTATATGTTGGTTCCTGGACACTTAGCCCTGAAATAATAACCCAGAAACTATATTACTTAAATCACTGCTTGGCCCATTAGCTCTAGATTCTTATTGGCTAACTCTTACATATTAATATAACCCATTTCTATTAATCTGTGTATCCCCACTTGGGCTGTGGCTTACTGGCAAGTTTCCAACTGGCATCTGTCTCTAGCAGCTCCATGGCTTCTCTCTGACTCCACCCTGCTTCCACCCAGCATTCAGCTTAGTTTTCCCCTCATTTATCTCTGTTCTACTCTATTGGGACAAGCCAGTTCTCTTTATTAATTAGCCAATCATATTCACAGCATACAAAGGGGAATCCCACAGAAAATAAGATTTTGGTTGATTGCACAGGTATCTAGTTGTCTCTGCCATTTCTTGCACCTTTTGGAAGTTGCCTGATCCCATTTTCTATTTACTCAGGTACTAGTATTTCCCTTCTCAGGTCTTTGATGGAATTAAAGAATAAATAGTTATAGTTTTCCCTAGTTATGATAAAAAGATATATTAGATATAAAACTTTAGACTCATAAAGAAATATTGTAATTATAATTCCTCTTTAATACCTGTTTTGTTTTATGTAATTTTACCATGTTAAAGTTAAAGCCTTCCTTTTTAATTAGACAAAAAAGGGGAAATGATGTGGGATTCCCCTCTGTAAGCTGTGGATATGTTTTATTACTATTAATTAATAAAAAAGCTACTTTGATCTATGACAGGGCAGGAAATCAGAACAGATAAATAGAGAAAGAGTAGGAGTGGTCAGAGAGAAACCATGTAGCTGCCATAGGAGACAGACACCAGAACCTTACTGGTAGGCCATAGCCTCATGGTGATACATGGATTAATAGAAATGGGTTAATTTAAGATGTAAGAGTTAGTTAATAAAAAGCCTGAGCTAATATACCAAACAGTGTTGTAATTAATATAGTTTCTGGGTGATTATTCAGGTCTGGGCAGCTGGAAAATGAAAGCACAGCCTCCATCTATACAGTTCCAACAATGACTAAAGAAGCACTCAGTCAATAGAATCCTTGCCTAACATGAGAAATTCCTTGGGTTCAGTTGCCAGAACCACATTAAACCAGGTATAATGGTACGCACCTATAATCTCAGCACTCAGGAGGTAGAGGCAGAAAAATCTGAAGTTCAAGGTGATTATTATCTAATAGTGAGTTACAAATCAATCTGTGAGAAATCTAAAAAAAATGCTCTCCCAAATTGAACATAGCTATAAAAAAAGATTTTAAGTGAATTTTTGAGTATGAGAGTTTCAGTGATCACTCTAACAAAAATAAGCATTCCTTTCTGTTATAGAATATCCATATATAGAATAGAACAGAATATCCATATATAGAATAGAATCTGATTACAAAATAACATTTCTCAATATTTCCCATGATTAATTATTAATGTAGGTGTCAGATTTCTTATTAACTACTTATTTTCACTTAAATGTAATTCTGATAACTTACGCCTGGTTTCTTTATGAGATATGCTATAGGAACATTTGTACCATTGACAGTGTGCATTGAATTAAAATTCATTGAAATTTTTTTCACACAAAGCGTAATACACTTTATAAATATGAGTAGTCAGGGATGAAGTTTGAGGTTGGAAATAAAGCACTTACTTTATAGATAGAGTTCCCTAGGTTCAATGTCATAGAATGTCAAACCAATAAAAGAGTATGATTGCCAAAAAGCTAATATTGCTTTAAAAATATTTGTCATAATTTTGAGATATTAGTTGCACTCACTTATGCATAGTTCCCATTCTATGAAAAGCCAAATTCTAAAATGACAAAGTTTCAGCCTTTAGAAGACCACAGGCTGAAATTGCTGCAGGTGTTAGACATTGGTATTGTATGCACTGGGTGCAGGTTTCTGACAAAAGAAAGATTAAAGAAACATTACAGGCATTGACACCAAAAGTACAGTTGTGCCATATTCCCAATGTAGATGAGAGGATTTGAAATATTTACTCCAACCAGCCTCACCTGGAGGCCTCATTCACAATTTGCTAGACTCCAGAATTGATGGTAATAATAGGTTCCTGATTGACATTAATACAGTTCACCCAGGAAATACACTTTGCTGATCACTCATGCAAATGTTTCTCCTCCTCCTTCTCCCCTTCCTTCTCCTACTCCATCTCCTTTTCTTACTCCTTCCCTGTCTCCTCCTTATCTTCCTCTTCTTCCTCCTCCTCCTCTTATTATTATTATTATTAATATTAGTTATTAATTTCTATAAGCCCCTTAAAGAAGGTGGTTTGACTTGAACACAAAAATATCTGAGTGTGTAGTGGAGAGGACTGGAAAGATAGCTCAGCAGTTAACAGAACTTGTTCCTGCAGAGGACCAGCGTTTGATTCCTAGCAGTCACCTAGTGACTTAAAACCATCCTTAACTCCAGTTCCAGGAGATTCAATAACCTCTTCTGACCTCCCTTCAATGGCACCAGGGATACATTCATGGTGTATAGACATATATGTGAGCTAAACATACACAAATAAATAAACCTATTTTGGAAAAAAAAAAGTGTCCATAGATAATCAGAGAAGGCAAGGATGCTGGAAGCTGAGATGTGAAGGTGGAAGAGTGACTAATGGTTCCAGCTGGAATTTTTCAGTGAGAACAGCTTGAATTCTGAATTCTCTATCTAGAGAACAAGGCTCACAGCTGGATCAATTAATCTCTTTGAGAAACCCTGGGCAAATGGTGTATGCATGTTATGATAGGTGGTTATTTACAGTACAACAACTAAACATCTCATAGCTGAACACATAGAGAAAGTGGAATTGGGTCTCTTCTGTGTTGTATAGATTTCTTACATCAACCTTTTTTACTTCCTATACTCTTTCATAAAGCTTATTTTGCATGTCATATTACATGTCATATTGAAACCTTTTGTATTTATTGTTAAAGACTGAAGTGAAAAACTTTGAAACACAGAGAAATAAAAGTTATGGTGCGGTCACTGTTTCAGCATAGGAATGAGAAATAAGCAAAGACACAAAGTGATCAAAATTGGGTTCAAGGCTCATGGGAAAATGACAGCCAAGAAGAGTGCAGAAAAGAGAACTGAAAGGAATAAAAACATTCAATATTCACAGAAACTGCATAAAGCATATTTAGGCACTATAAAAACTAAATGCATAGAGCTGCTGCTATTACTTTGACCCTTCATTGTGTCATATGTTATTTTTATCATATACTGTGTTCTGTCCCTGATTTGGCCTGAATAACTCCTTGAAATGTATATCATATATGTGTGTCTCTATGAATTAGATGTATTCTACTGACATAAACAAAGTTGGCAGAACTGCTTATATAACACAGTCTCCAACAGACTTATTTCTGTCTGCCTGTGATAGGCTGTACCTCCTACCATTCTAAATGTGGAAAATGTACATTTTAATTGGAATAAATTACATTTAATCTTATGCAAAGAATATTGAAACATGTGACAACTTTGAGCATAAAGAGGAATGTAAAATAAGAGATGGGAATAATTTTCTTAAAAAATACAATGTCTTTCTATGTTCAAACCCTCAAAGGTATTGACAAATTTACTGAGAATGCAAAGGCGATTTTTAGCTAAGGTTTGAGCTTGATCTTTCTCGGGGAGCATTCTACAGTCTAGGAGCAGAGGAGCAACAGGGTGGCAAGTCCCGAAGTCATGACGAAAAGTGTGCTCTTATGTTATCAGTCTAAGAATGAGCTTCCAGATGGAAGATGATCAGGTGGGAGCTGGAAGTCAGAGCACGTGTGCGTAGTGTAAACATGCGTGTTTCATAGTCAATTGGCATGACTGTAGTGTCAACATTGCAATCAAATAGTCCTGGGTTATACTTAATTATTCTTGGTCATTTGTTACTCTCTCTCTTGGAAAAGAATTATGCTCACCAATTACACCACCAAAACACTGCATCTGTTTCCATGATTATATGATCATCTAATCAAAGGAAAATCAAGAGAAATGGGCCTCAGCTGGGGCATTATTGCGTTGGCTCAAAAGAAAAAAAAAAAGTCCAAGGCAGAAAGAGCATATTAGTCGTAGGCTCCTTCTTGTAAGCCAAGCTGTTGCCATTGTTAATATTCCCTCCCCAACTCTTTTTTTTTCAATTCTTTTTTTTTTTGAAAAATTACTGCCTCCTCCCCGTTTCCCATTTCCCTCCCCCTCCTCCCACACATCTCCTCCTCCCCCTACTCCCCTACCCCTCTCCTTCTACCCCCCACTCCATTCCCCCTCCCTCTCGAGAATGAAGAGCAGTCCAGATTCCCTGCCCTACGGGAAGTCCAAGGTCCTCCCAACTCTTAACCTTAAGATGTAAGTTAGGAATGTAAAGGAGACAGTGAGAGAATCCAAAGGAGCTTAGAACTCTCAAGTCTATTGTTAAACCCCCATTGCCTTTTCTACTCACTCTTCAATTCTAGTCTCCCACAGCTCTTCTCCCCATAGTACCTCAGCCAGCTGCACAGCTGAGGAAAAATTAAAAGAGATTGCTGCAACTATGCTCACAGGAACTGGAATTGGATGCTCCACTCTATAGACCAAAGTTTCCAAGCCAAAAATAACTGAAGCATGATGTCTTATAACAAAAGGTGTGTTGTGGGGTGTACCAGCCGCTAAAACCTTTTGACTTGAGGGCCTTAGAATCTCTGGAGGAAGAACATTCAATGGCCTGAATATAATACACAAGGGCTTTAGACTCAGTTAACTGAAATATGCTTCCCCGGGATGTGACAACTTAAATAATATATTTTGTTGAATAAGAAAGATAAAATCTTACTGATTGTCCAACACAATTGACTTACTCTATAATCTGTTCCTGAAAATAGAATTTGAGAGTTAGAAAAATGAATAATGAAGTATTTTTCTATTTGATGTAAAAATATTCTAAAATACTTTAGTAATCATAT
>NW_026067904.1:4548776-4578911 GCF_014885135.2 Alexandromys fortis | reverse complement strand
AGGCTCCCACAAAGCCAATACGTGCAGTAGGATCAAAAACCCATTGCCATTGTTCTTGAGGTCTCAGTAGTCCTCATTGTCCGCTATGTTCAGCAAGACCGGTTTTAACCCAGGCTTTTTCAGACCCAGGCCAGCTGGCCTTGGTGAGTTCCCGATAGAACATCCCCATTGTCTCAGTGTGTGGGTGCACCCCTCGCGGTCCTGAGTTCCTTGCTCATGCTGGCTCTCCTTCTGCTCCTGATTTGGACCTTGAGATTTCAGTCCAGTGCTCCAATGTGGGTCTCTGTCTCCGTCTCCTTTCATCACCTAATGAAGGTTAAAATTGAGGAGGATGCCTATTTGTTTTTCTTTGGGTTCTCCTTCTTATTTAGCCTCTCTAGGATCATGAATTATAGGCTCAATGCCCTTTATTTATGGCTAGAAACCAAATATGAGTGAATACATCCCATGTTCCTCTTTTTGGGACTGGCTTACCTCACTCAGGATAAGACTTTTCTTCAACAGAAGAATTTGATCTGTCCACCTGGAAGGCTGAATGGATGTTGTTTAATAACCTGGTGATCTTTGGCTATTCTGTGAAGCTAGGCTTCACCCAAATTCCCCAGGATCCCCTTAAGCACTGTTTTTCAGTCAACAGAACCCATTCTTGTGAAAGATGTTACAGTTGATTTGCAAAGGGTTTAAGTTTTGTTGTGATAATGGTCATAAGGAAACTTTTTCCCCAAAGTTTTACTGTGTTTAAATATGTAAAAAAATAAACCCCTTGGGGTCAGACTCCAGAAGTTTGAACCAGCTCCAGCAGAACCGAATTTTCGTCTTAGTTCACAGGAATCATTTTCCTGCCAGTCATGATCCTTTCGGGGACCCCACACCACACATTGGTTCTGCTTTCTCTGCACCCATCTGCCTATCATTGTTTCTAGGGAAACTCTAGTCTATAGGGGAATGGAGTGACGAATCTCCTCAACTTCTTTGGTTTATTTCTCCATTATTATCTCTACCATTTTAATTATTTCTAAGATTAATTTCCTTAGTCTCATCATTCTAAGATCATAAGTCACTGTATTCATTACCATTCACACCATCCTGAGTCGATTATTCTTCCTCCTCAGCTCGGTGGACTTAAATCAGTAAAGCAATACATCTCATTTGGTTTAATACCTATTGTGTTTCTAGAGTTCTGAAAATGCTTTGTGCCAGGCAAATTGTTTTATATAATTTCTGGTCTGGGGGGTTAAAAAGACACATCCTGTTGCTGCGTTAGATACACATCCTGTTGCTGTGTATGGATGCATGACATCTTACCTTAACACTATTACTGATCAGTGGTTAAGATTATTTTAAATAACCTTTTTTAAAGATTATTTAACCAGATAGGTAATGGTTAGATTATTTTGAAAGTCAGTAGAGTAGAATTGTTCAACTTGTATAAAGATAGAGCCCACACGACCTGCAGTCACAAATTGAAGCTGTTCAGGGCTACTATTACTATTTCAACTGGAAAACCTAGTGAATACAGGAGGGCAGAGGGATGGAATGGCAATATTCCCATACCATCTCAGATGCAGGATGAGTGAGAGGGCAATGTGACATATTGAGGAAGGAAGTCAGTGGTGTACGGACTCCTTTCACTATCTGAAGATGCCCTGACCCACTTTCTAGGCAACCGAGGGTGTTCCAGAGTAACACTCAGGAATAAGGACCAGTGAAACCACAGGCCAGTGAGGGAGGGTTGGCAGGTCAGAGTCTCCGCTCTAGATACTCTAGAACAATTAGTCTTGTTATAATTTTAATTTTAACACTTTAATTATTGAGATATGGTTCATAAAACATGAAATCCATCATGTCAAACTGTGTGAAGATCTTTTAGTATGTTCCCAGAGTTGCACAGTAATCACCACTGAACCCAGTGATTTTCATACCCCAGACCCAGCCCTACTGTCTAGTCTCTCTCTGCTCTGTCCCTGGCAATTCTGATCACTTACTATCTCTAAGGATTTTCTAATGTGCATATCAATGGAGTGAAACAACATGGCCTTTTTGTATCTAGCTTTTTTCATTAACCAAATGTTTTAAAGGTTCATTAGTACAAGTTTCTTCAAAGCTCCCCAGACAGTTGGAACATGTAGCTGAAACTGTGACCACTGCAAGAGCGGCTGTCTTCTAAATTCAAATGGAAGCACTGGAGGATACAAGGCTTTAGATTTACGTTGGATTTTTAAACAATCCTTGATATCCAAGGAAAATTAGTATTCTCTGTCTCTTTCTCTCTGTGTCTCTGTCTCTCCTAGTCTCTCTCTCTCTCTCTCTCTCTCTCTCTCTCTCTCTCTCTCTCTCCACCACAAAGCAGTGTTATTTCTACCAGCATCCTCACATTCCCACTAGGGAACACTGATAGCTGTAAGAAATAGGTCAGACGCCTAGTAGTCCAGCCAAGTCTGGCTCAGTGTCGCAGCAATCCCCAGTTAGTCTCTGGCTCGATGTACTCCTGGGCACTAACATTTGGGTGAATTTTTGATTACTTGAGCATGAAGAGTGTACATCTCCTGCAACCACAGAATCTTTGGAATTTTTTTAACAATGAATAAAGGTTAGGGGATAAATGAAATTATGTGCTTGAAATTTGATCTCGTCTCTGCTTCACCTCATGTTTGAGACATGTTCATCTAACCACAGATAGATATTGGGGCTAATAACACGATAATTAACAAGAGAAATGCACTGTGGTCACCTTGTCTGTTCTGATTATTTCAAGGCACTGTACCATCAGCTGGCAGTAGGCAGAAGTCTCCTGGAGAAGGATTGGCTGGTACTTGCTGTTATCTGGATTATTATTCTCCTGGAATTTAGCACAGAAAATAATCCCAAAAGATCATATGTATTTACTGCCTCACAGCTTGTAGGATAGGCTTTTGGGGTCAAAGGTGAAAGATTTGCAAAGAGGTAAATGAGTCACAGATTGCAGTAGAATCCTAGATTCTCTGAAGATGTTAAAAAGCCAAGGCAAGCATGACTGGACTCTATTCTGTTGAAATGTGGAAACAGAGGTTCAGCTTGGAAAATCAGTAAAGAGCTATATAAGAAAATGCTTACTGATGATTCAGGTAAAAACTCATTAATATCTTGCTATCCTATTTGATAGAGCTATCCCAGGGCATTTTTGATCCTACTGCACGTATTGGCTTTGTGGGAGCCTAGGCAGTTTGGATGCTCACCTTACTAGACCTGGATGGAGGTGGGTGGTCTTTGGACTTCACACAGGGCAGGAAACCCTGATTGCTCTTTGGGCTGACGAGGGATCAGGGAGGGAAATGGGAGGCGGTGGTGGGGAAGAGACAGAAATCTTTAATAAATGAATAAATAATATAGACATAAAAAAGAAAAATGAAACAGATTTGGTCTTATGCTGTTATCACTTGAAAAGCTGAATAGTTTGAAATGATATATATGTTGAATGCTCTCTATCATTTAAGACATACAAATGTATATTTATCCCCAAATCTTTGGTGGTAAGTCAACCTGGCCCCTTTTTAAAATAAGTCTGCCAAATAAAGCTATATCTTTGCATAATACATTCATAATGCATTTTTCAAACTTTAAAGTTTTGGTATCATTAAAGTGGAGCAAAATTTCAGACACTCGCGAAGCTAGGAGAGTTCAGAACTTACAGATTTTTAAATGTCAAATTTCTACACTGCCTTGCCAGCCCTTATTTCAACAACAATTTCAGATGTGAGGGAAGCTGAGAGTTATTGTAAATGCACCATGTTGAAACACTCGATTTGGTACAAGGCTTGACTTTTTTCTCCAAGTATGCTATCAGTGTACTAAGTTAATTTGTATAATTAGAAATTACATACAAAAATGTAGCTGGCAGGGATTCAGGAGAGAGCTGAAATATGGCTATGGCAATAAACTTCCTAGCATTTAGTAGATTAAGCATAGTGATTATTACTATTTTGAGTGGGCATGAAGGTCACTGATTAGCATGGTAGGTGAAGTAAAGAGAAAACTGCCAGAAAACTCCTACTATACAAGAACAAGCATAGACTGAAGTATTTTTTCATAAGCAAGTTGAAAAAAACAGCATTTAAAATGGGCTTCTTATATACTGTTTTAAGATCAGTAATGTGATAATTGCCAGATGTCAGACACTGAGCTTCAGAATTTAGATGATGCTGTTGGTTTGGGGTTTTGTTCTTATCTAGATAAAACTGTCCCCTTGGTTCTTACTCATGAAAAAGAAACTTTGTTTTGGAATTTGTAGAAGCCCACACAGTTAAGAGAGTTAAAGAGATCTTGAACTTTAAAGTGTTAAAAAACAAGTTAAAGACAGTGGGACTTTAAAAATTGTACTATGTTTGTTTTGTTTTGTGAAATTAACATGAGATCTTGAAGAGAAGTAAAGAAAAGATTATGACTTACTGTAATGTTTTTGGATGTCATGGTTGACAAGGGGTACAATGTTATAGTTTTCATCAAATTGATACAAGCCTGAACATACACGGGAAGAGGAACTCTTACAGGAGAAATTGCCTCCGTCAGACTGCCCTGTGGGCATGTCTGTGGACATTTTCTTGTTTTCTCTTTGATATGAGTGGTCCCAACCTACCGTGGACAGTGTATCTCTAGGTAGGTTAACTTGGGCTATGTAGGAAAGGAGCTGATCTAACTAGTGGTCAGCTAGAAGCTTCATCCCTCCTGACTAGCACTCATGATACCTGAAGGCATTCTGCTCTCCCTGAGAAGAAGGTAATCATCGATATCACCCAGCTGCAAACCCTGTGACCTCCAACATCGACCGGCCTTCAGAACACATTGGTAAAAGAGAGGTACAAATGCTATGGGAGTAGCTTTATGATTGGATTTAAGACCTACGCCATGGCACAGAACCCTTACCTGACAATGGTAAAGTGACTAAGATCCCGAGACTAGATAGGTCTTGGGACTAAGGGAAGAAAACCTTCTACTATTATTCTGCTAAAGGAACATAGAAATAAAATTACTCCTAGGCCATACTGCTATATCCATAGTCCAGTGCCTTGCTCATTCCACACCAAAGAATCTTCTTCTTGCAGTAGATGGGAATTAACAAAGAGAAAAAATAATCAGAAAATGTGCAGGGAATAACAGATTGTAGAGTGCTCAATTCTAAATGTGCTGTCTTCGTCAAAGCCCTCCTCTCAAGGCTCAGGAGTCTATGCCGAAGAGGATGCAGATATTTTAAGAGGAAGAAGTGATAGATCAGTACAAGGAAGTAGTATCATCCAGATGCACATAAATTCACAAAGACCATGGCAGAATGCACAAGATCTGCACAGGTTCAAGCCAGCATGCATCCCAGTACTGAGAGGGGGAAGTGGACAAGGCACTAACCAAAAAACTATTTGCAATTGACTCACTAGCAAAGGGAAATCATTTTTCTTAATGAGTGTCACTAGGTTTATCAGTCACATTCCAGGGAAGTCATACTAAGGAAGAGGTGGCCAACAAAAAGAACTCAATGATATTTTTATGGACTTGATGTTTTATTTTGTTTTGACTTTTTTTTATTGGTCTTCTACCTATTTGTTTTGATTTTCATTAGGGGATTATTTCTTTGCTTTTTTGCTTTTGTTTTAATCTTTTGAGAGAGAAAAGAATGAGAGAGAAAGGGGGGACTGAAAGAACATAAAATTGAGTGGCAAGAAATGGGAGGATATGGGAGGACTTGGAGAGAAGCGAGCATAATCAAAATTGTAAAAAAAATTAATAAAAAATAAGTGTAGAATTCCTCTCTGATCTAATAATTCCACTTCTAATTATACCCTCAAATTGAAAGCAGGGTCTCAGAGAGATATATCTACAGATATGTTCATATTAATGTTCCATATATCTAAAACAGGAAGTATGAGGCAAAAATAAAAAGAAAGGAAGGTATGAGGGAAGGAAGAGAGGGAAGAAGAAAAGAAAAAAAGGAAGGGAGGGAGAAGGCAGGAGAGAGAGGAAGAGAAAGAAAGAAAGAAAAGAAAGAAAGAAAGAAAGAAAAGAAAAGAAAAGAAAAGAAAAGAAAAGAAAAGAAAAGAAAAGAAAAGAAAAGAAAGAAAATTGGGTGATTAAGAGCAAACCAGTAAGCAGCATTCATCCATGGTCTCTGCTTCAAGTTCCTGTCTTGAGTTCCTGCCCTGGCTTTCCTTGATGATTGACTGTAATCTGTAAATTAAATCATTTTCCTCTCCATTGTTTCCATCAGTCTATTTTCTTGAAGAAACAGAAACCAAACTATGACAAGCAATTTCAAAATGTCTAAAATTTTGCATTGTCCTTTCTTTTCTCAAAGTTTAGTAACTGCACATTAGAAAAATGGAAGTTGTTGCCAGAAGTATGGGTTTGGAAATGACTGTTTGTTACCTTATGGTTAGTCTTCTTATTGTGGGACATAAATACTCAAAGTCAGTGAAGAGATAGAACATGTCTGTTAAGATTATAGACACCCTGAGAATGCTATCAGGCCATAACAGCCATTCTGCTGTGCTGACTCTAAGACTACCCTGTGCCTCCTGGTGATCACTTGCAGTCATGGGCTTCTCTGATCTATAGTTATAGTGCAGGATCAAGACAGAAGCAGATATAGTGCTTGAGTCCAATCGGAGAAGCATCATTGTAGTGACCTAACTACTGATCTACTGTTAGGTCCTGAGACCATTAGGAGATCTGATTTTGAAGTTAATTTGTTAACATATTTCCCTGAAGATACTAGGTGATTACTAAGTACTCAGACTAGATTTTTTATGACCTTTCCAGAGTGTCCCACAGTACAAGAAGTAATATATAGTGCACTATATACATTTACCACCAGAATTACTAATACGGTTCACTTAGCATTTTGGCATTGCTTGAAAGAGAGGCCTACAAAGGTCTCCTATCCAAAGGGAGAGATGAGGTATATATACAGCATTGTCCTTATACCTCATGGGATTGTTTCAATCCCATTGGCTTCTTGTTGTTTAATGAGAAGTAACCTTAAAGGCTCATTGTATTACTTTGTTCATTAAAACCATCTCAACTGTATCTTGTATATTTTTTTTCTCGACAACTCAGCATTGTTCCTATAATATTTCAAATGTGATGATACGGGAGTGAGAACACAAGTAGCTGTAATAACAGACTTCTAGTTTTCTGACAAATAAAATGCATCTGAAATAAAATTCAGTTCTTCTACCTAGGAAGCACTTTGGGCTTTCTGAGAATAGAAGCTGAGATCTGCAAAGCTGGGTATCTGCAAAGACAAGCAATCTCAGCTTGTATTCTGTCCTAAGTGGGGCTTTCCTGAATCACAGAAGAAAATTAAAAATACAAAAATAAGCAAGCCATAAATGGGAGGGGAAACCATCTTAAATGGTTTTAAAACTATTTTCTTTCTGGAAAAGACTCAGTTTATGCTTCCACTAAAATATTGCTGATATAAATGTTTCAATTTTCCATTAGGTAGTTTATCTTCCATTTGAAACACGAATTTATTTAGGATGAGAGAACAGTAGTAGAGATAATGAGCTAGAAGATTCCAGATAACTGCCAGAGCTACTCACAGCAGTAATATGTTCAGAAAATAGAAGCACATTTATCTTTAGAGTCTTTCAGAAACAGAAAGCTCTGCTTCAGGGTGGAAGGCAAGGGACAGAGTTCAGGCTCAGCCTCCTGAAAGGAGAGCAACTGGCTTCAGATTTCTTGCTAATATCAAATTTACTTAGTAGCCTGGCAGGTGGGCTCCTTAGTTGGTTTCAAGCTGCCACTTTAATGAGGTCCCCCTTTCCTGAGAGTCGCCTTTATATGAAATATTCGTTATCATTTCTGTCTACATTCACCATTCAAAGGATTCTGGGACAAAACTAAATTAGCACATCTCCAGAAGAGCCTCACAAAGAGGCTCTTCATCGGGTCCTATTGATCAGAAGAAACTTCTCACATGCTGTTAAGACATTTAATTGCTCTGGGGCAATGCATGTTCCAACTTTTTGGGTCCATTTGCTTCCAGTTTCCCACTAGTGTTAAAATCAGCATGCTATTTATTGGTAGCTGGCCCAACAAAATATCACAAACTTCTTGAATGAGATTCCCTTAACACTCTTTTGGCTAATTGAAGAATTGATCTATAATGAAGAAATTTGGATTGAAAATGTTTGATTTTAAGTGCAAAGGGATGTTGAGGATTCCTAGCAGTAAGAATAGTTTTAATAGAATATCAGTTTCTGGAAGGTTGCCCTCACCACTAACCACAAACACACACACACACATACACACACACACACAATCTTGGCTATAGTATTTTTTCTACCATCAACTGAACAACCATATAATTAGGAAATATCACAAAATATCTAACAAGTAAGCCGACACAGACATAAAAGAAGACATAATCTTTCTCTTAAAAATTAATTTTATACAGAAAACCAGTAAACTTATTCAAATTTTAAAATGTTAGCTATAAGGTATGTGGGATGTTAATGTTTTTGCAAGACATCTGTTTGAAGTGATATTTCACCCACGGCTGCTGCCCAGCAGACCAAGCTAAAACAACATTGCTTCTGTTTTGCGCCATAAAATTACACTGAAATCTAAAATAGACCAACTTTCGAAATCAAAGAACAAATACCAAACAAATGCACATTAGCCAATCAGAAGGGACCTAATTTACCTAAGATACTAAAACCTAGACCCTGCAAGAAGAGTAACTCTAAAATTACTAATCAAAGAATAAAATAAAATTACCAATAAACTTCACATCTGTTACTTCTGTACTCCTTAGTTTTATTTTGATTTGGGTTTTGGTTTTGGTTTGTCTGCCTTTAAAGCCAGGCTCTTCTGCTCAGTTCATTGGAACAATCGTTCTATTCTTAGAGAATGGGGGCATTCCTCCATTCAAAATTACATATCAAACTTAAAAAATAAAATCTTTAAACTTGCTACAATTTTATCTCAAAATTTCAAGGACTGTGATATTTTCCTTGTGGGTTTTCAGCTGCATCCTTTCTCTTACTTAAAGTGTATGTCATTCCAAACAATTTGATATCATTATTTCTGGATTACCAACTACCATATATGGTGAGCCAATTTGTATTGTTTTCTTAAACTACCTTAGGTTCTCTATTTAATTTTGAAAGAACATATTTGGCTTATAGCATTTGAGATCTAAGAATACGGCACTAACATTTAGTGGCTATATCATTGCAAAGAAGATGGTAGGTATCATGGTGAAAGTTGTATGAGCAGGAGACCTGAAAGAATGAAACTGTAAGCCAGAGGAAGGTCCATTCGTGACCAGGTCACATCAAGGATCCTTTCAGGAGAACTAAGCATCCTGATGAGCAGCATGAACATCCTCTGAGGTCATGGCCTCTCAAGGTTAAGGCTCCACCTTGTAAAGATCCCCACTTCTTCCCTAAGTTACCTTTCTATTGATCAAACAAACGTCTATCCCCTGAAAGTGTGGCGACTCAAACTATATTAGAACATAGAAACAGCCATGGTACCAGTGTAACATGCAGAAACATTGTCTAGAAAGGTTCACAAGCTTTTCCTTAATATCTTATTTCGGCTTAAAAATCCAATGTTCTAGTTGCCTTCCTCTGAATCGTGCTTGACTCCTTGAAGCCTCCAAGATATGTGCAAAGGTCCAAACACACCCTGACTCTTTATCATGCTAGATTGCTCTAAAAATAAGGAATTTTTTACATAATACTGTTGTTATGCTGCTGAAGACATGAGAAGAGATCCTGATTTATCCTTCTTTGATTAACATTGTTTAAGAAAAAGAAAAGTTATTATTCTTAAAACATTATTGAAGTCTTTAATTTCCATGTGTGTGGAGGCTTTCTAAAATTAGTGTTGCTGTTGAATTCTGATTTTAAACCATGGTGATCCAATAAGATACATGGGGTTATTCCACTTTTCTGGTATCTGTTGAGGTTTACTTTGTTATAGTATGTGATCAATTTTTGAGAAAGTTCCATGAGATGCTGAGAAGAAGGTATATTCTTTTATTATTAGGATGGAAGGTTTATTGAGAACTACCTTTACAATACAGGCAACATTTTATCTTAGCTATCCAATAGAAACCTTTCTGCTAAAAAGTCAAAAATTTCTTGGAGACAAGAAACATTTAAAAACATATGTGTTTGCTACAACTTTTAGAACTGTTTAGAGAACATAGTCATTTCCCACTACAGAATATTTCTTTGCAGAAGTAATGCATAAAATGGTGTTGAGAATGACAACATAAGAGAACATAAAATGCATAAATAACACTCTCTCCAAGTAGCACATTTTGGATGAGGCTAAAGTAATAAAAACAATAAATATTTTATGTGATGCCGTAGACAGGAAGGAGAAAAGAAGCCATGTGAGCCATATTTGCCACTGAATTTCTCACTTACTCCTCACTATGTTGCTTCTGTATAAAATAATTGCTGAGGTTACATGTGTTACAAAATAAACCAATAGTTCTTGATAATTCAAACATTTATATAGATATCAAATAGAACATAGTTCATTTAGATAATATAATCACATTGCCAATTCATCACTATGTAGACAATGCTTGGCATGTTAGAACTGATTGAAAAAAAACTCCAAATGCCTAAAATCTTTCTGCAAAATACTATAAAGTAACAAAAACAGAGTGGAATGATGATAAAAATGCTACAATAATATTACTATTTGAGATTTACTATTCTGCATGTTCAAGCCATTTACTCACCATATTCTGTATTGGTTTCTAACTAAATATTTTCATGATAATACCACAGATATTGAAAAAACATAAATTGGAGGACTTGCCACTTTCAGATATTTTGGTACCATTCATTTGAAAGACTGCTTTCAGAGAAGGCAAATAGATACATTCCCACAGGACTCCAGGTATAGCTGATGAGCAAAAGTGAAAATCTCCAAGCCCTGTCAGTTACTAGACACTAGGTCTCGATTAAGTCACTTCTGAGTTTTAATGTGCTGCATTTATAAACTGAGAAGACTAAATATATGGTCTCTAAGGCATCTTCAGCATTCTAGTACGCACAGTTATAACCATTTACATGACTATTAACTCAGAAATGTTTCTCTGTTGCCTAAAGTGTTTGTGTAAGAGCCTCTCTCAATAGCAATTCCGTGCACAGTGCCCGAACGCTAACTACTAAGCCCAGTTTGGCATTGCTCTCCACAGTAGAATACTGAAGTGATTGCTTCATATTAGTTTCTATCTGGAGTCTGAGACATGAATTATGAATGAATTATGAAAAATTTTAATTATCAGACATTTCTATTGAAAGTTTGCATAAAAGAGTTTCAACAAGGGCTGGGTGCATTGCTTGGTGAAGTGCTTGTTTAGTGTAGACGAGACCTTGAGCTCCATCCCCAGCACACACACAAATGAATTTATAGTCATCATTCTACTTAAGAGTCTATGCAAACTACAAATCATGTTTTTTTTTAATTTGCCTGGTTTTATGTTGAAAATTGTCAAATATCAACTAAGATGCACATGATAAATACATAAATGTTAATGTTCTGCATATTACACACCAAATAACTCATATTTAAATAAAGATTTCATAATGAAATTAAATATAAAAAAAGAGATGATAGGATTAAAATATGCAATGAAATATTTCTTCCTTCAATTTTGGGTCTAATTCCTTCATAACGTACAAAAATAAAAGTATAAGTCCTTCGAGGCCAAGAAATTCAGAGGTTTTTTTTACTTATTTTTAATCTCAGTATGCAAAAATCTAACGTTGCAAATATATTAGAGCCCAAATAATCACATTAAGAAAGCATACTACTCACAAAAATCATAGTCATTTTTCAGATCTTTTATAATTAATAATGTAAGTGATTTTATCACTGGATAAAAAAAGTTTACTTTAAAAAAAACTCGTAATTTTTTAGCAGTTCATATAAATCTTGATTATGTTTTTGAAAGTTTTTTCTTTTTTGTTAATTAAATTTATTCACTTATTTTACGTCTCTACCACAGTTTCTCCACCCTCCTCGCCTCCCATTTGCTCTCCTCTCCTCCCCTCTGCCCCCTCACCCCTCAATCTATTCCTCCTATGTTTCTGTTCAGAAAGGAGCTGGCCTCCCATGAATATCAACAAAGCATAGCATATCAATTCGAGGTAGGACTAGGCTTCTTACTTTGTATTAAGGCTGGGCAAAGCTACTGCCCATGAGGAATAGGTTCCTAAAACCCAGCCAAAATACACAAGGGGCAGTCCTTGCTCCCACTGCCACAAGTCACAAGTAGAAAAGCTATACCACTGTCACACATATGTAGAGGGCCTATGCTGGTTCCATGCAGGCTCCCTGGCTGTCGGTTCAGACTCTATGAGCTTCTATGAGCCCAGGTAAGTTGTTTCTGTGGGTTCCTTTGTGATGGCCTTGTGGTGTTATCTGTAAATTTTAGTATGGCACCTGACCAACTGTAGAAATACAAGCATTTAAAACACATTGCTACACTCTTAAACAATTTTATATTTTTGGTTTTGTTTGCTTTGTTTTTTTTTTTTCTAGTGTGGTTTGGATTTATCTCAGGATGCAAGAGATAATAAGCAAGAACTCTACCACTGAGCCACATTCAAGCTTCTAATTTTCTGGGGCAGTATTTAATCTTATATAGTCTCTTGTTCTAAACTTAAATTGTCAAACTATTTTACCTTAGAAACCCACTGCTGAAATGTTGAGGGCGGGGAACTAAGAATCCTAATTAAATGGAAGAAAATCAAGGAACCAGCACATCCCACATGGCTTTGACAGCATCCACTCAGAGTCAAAGCTACCACTGTGCTTGTTTGGGAGAGTGCTTAAATTCACAAAAGCCTACCTCCTTGAGCTTTGTGTTTCTCATGGGAAATTATATCGACTGACTGAGAGAACTACTCAGCAAGATGGTCAGAACTATTAACACACAATAAGACCCAACTGAAGGGGCTCTTCATGACCTCGGGACATAAGGGGGTATCGTGGTCATCTGGGAATTTTATGTCTACTTTGGGGCACTTCTAGTTCAAATTCCATTTACAAATCCCGAAAGAATCCACAACATTTTGTAGAGTGAGATGATTCTCAGGGAAAAGGCCATGCCCTAAATCCTCTCTGTGAGGATTGGCCACAAGTACATGAAGTTCAAAGTCAGAGCCGAACTGGCAATTAAAACTTTAATAGAGGAATTATGCACCAACCAAGCCAGTAGCAATTTAGAAAATGACAGAGCTTGAAATCTGGACGGCACCCCGGAGATCCAGTGTAGTTCTCTCTTTTCTCAGAGGGGCAACTTCACATTGGTTTGAGGCCCTCTTTGACTGCAGAGCTAGTGGGGGCAAACCAGATAAATCTGCAGATCCTTTCACTCTGCCCTGATAGAGCCCCTGCAGTGGCCAACTGTGTGGCCATTTCCATCTCTTGTTTCATTTACTGAATAGAATAGCATATTAATAATTTCAGTTACTCGGTATAACAGCACATTAATAACAGTTAAGGTATCAAAAGTATTAGAGAACTATTTTCATTATTTCTTATAAGGATGAACATGATTCAATAAATTTATAGTTAAATTAAGCTTGATGTGCATATTTCATTAGATTTTCTTTGAAGCCACGTGTCCCTCTCCTGGTCTTGATCGAGGCATTGTAGGTATCTTAGGAAGTCTATTAGCAAGCCTTGTATAAATCCACTGTAGTCTTTCTCACAATTGGCTATCTTTGTGGATGTGTCGCCTCCACTGCCCCAAATCTCAGGGTGTTTGAGAACCAACACCCTTTTATTACCTCCTGCATTCTTTGTTTATGAAGTTCTTGATATTCACTATGGTATTTTATAAAAGAAATAAAATGAAAGAATTTGTGTTCTTGTCTGACTCTGAAGTCACCTTCAAATTAGTACACAACCTTGACAAAGCACTTATCCTCCCTGAGCCTCAAACACCACATTTACAAAATACATAATATATTTTTTCAGGAGATGCACCTAGAGCCAGTATAAAGCTGTAGACAAGAATGTTTCAATTTGCTGCTAGAAAACTCCTTCTAGTCTTTAGAGTTGTTCATTGGCTAGCTACTTTTGGAAATATAAAGGGGGGAGAAGATAAATATACATTCATGAGCATTATGGGAGAATTGAACGCTAAAATACTAATTCAAACCCTGGAGGAACATGCTAACTTGCAATGTGGTGATATCCCCTCTTTCCCCCACAAAATTTCTACAGAGTTTGCAGACTATCTGAACAGCATGAAATGATGACTAGGGAATGCTATGCCCAAGCACATCTTGGAAATTGCCAAAACTACAGAAATACAACAGTTTGCTTGATCTTCTCTTGCCTACTCTCCTACTAAATAGCATTTTATTACACTTTGTTATTCATTTACTTGGAGAAGGTACATGAGGAGGTCACATGAATCGTTTTTAGGGATCAGCTTTCCTTCCACCATGAGGGTTCTTCTGCACCTTTGCCTACTGAGCCATCTCATCCACCCAGCTCACTACCATTTGAAGGCCTATACATGACACATATCCTGCCTAACCACACGAGAAAGAAATACGGCAGGAAGAGCCAAGAAGGAATATAAACAAGCAAGCCTAGCGTCTTTACCTCTGTGTAAGTTCTACCCTCTTTGTGCCCAGCCATTTTTGACACAGCTGTCCGTTTGTGAAAAAAAAAATCTAAGCTTAAGAATTCAAGTTTACCTGAAAATGTAGATATATCTTCATTCTGTGAAACTTTTATGTACATAAGATCTGGGTTAATTAAACATGTTAGACCTCTCTTGTTCGTCTGTGTGTTTTGTCATCGTGCCCGCCGTAAGACTTGCAGCAGGTAGAAAAGGGACCGTTCTATTTGTCCTCTGCAGACATGAACACAAACCAGGTTGGATGTGGCTTTTAGTGTTGTCGCTAAGAGGACAGCCACTTCACCTGCTTGCATACCATGATCCTCGAATTCCAGGTGATGACATTAATAACAGTTTTTTCTATCTCCCCTCCACGTTTATTGTACAATTAACAAATTTCCACCTATATGAAAATTAATGTTATCTAAATCAAGCAATGTATCATTATTAAAATACTTCAGGAGTGTTCTCACATGTCCCCTACAGAGATATAATTTCTGTTCAATCAGCTGCATAGACCGCCTCCTGTGTGAGCAGGTTTAATAATAGTGTAGAAGCTAACATATCACCATCTGCTTAGCATTATGTACTCCTGACTATGTTTGGGTACAGTTAATACCTGGCTTGACAAGTATGTAGTGGCGTATAGATTTAACACCCTTTTCTATTGAATTGTATACCCCCAGGTTTCTCAGTATTATCAGAGTCTCAGTACTTTTCATTGCTCACCACTTGGCCCCCAGATTGATACTATGCTCTTCCTCCATTTATACTGAACAAAACATAGTCCATTTATATGTCGTGCTGATCAGCTGAAAAATAGTAGCATATAACAAAGTATGAAGCAATAATGCTATGATCGTCTAGTTCACCAATCTGTGCAGCAATGGGAACAGATCTGGGTGAAGCCGGATCTGATTCGCATTGCTCATGAGTTTAGGCCCTCTCCCTGATTCCTTCTCTTTTGTAGACCAGAGGTTGTCTAAAACATGTTCTTCTCTTAGGGAACTAGCAGAACAGTGCGAGAAAGTCCACGGACAAACTGACCCTCCAATAAAACAACATTATCTGTGATAACATGACCAAGCCTATGACCAGTGAAGAAGAGAACCAACCTTTTCATTCAACAAATGAAGGGCGAGGGATTCACATTCTGTAAAACACATTTCTAATCGAAATTTTCAGTTCTGTTGAATCGACTTATCAAAATAACTATTTGGGTGGTTGAAGGTAATTATATTTTAAAATGCCTCATTTCTTTGACTGGAATTTAGCCTACTCTGTTTTTCTCCAGTTAGGCTTCCAGTTCTCCTGAAAATTGGTGTACTTTGTTGTATATAAGAATGTCCTTCTGAATCATTGAGATAAATTTCCAATTTAATGTCCCCAAAGTCTTTAGAAGTTTCTCCATTAGTTCATTATTCAAAGTCCCTAGAAACAAATGGGTTGGTTAGCATACAATTCATAATACAGAAATTGATTGTCAATTCTAGTGTATTGCTCACCATCAACACCCTAATATCTACAGTCATTCAAAAGCAGCTATACCAAAGAGATGAAATTTTATACTTTATTTATTGATTGATTCTGGGATCAAATGTACCTCTGTAACTTGTATATGCAAGTTTTGAATCTTTAAGTTCAAAAATAATGGAAAGAGAAAACCTGTGTGCACAACAGAGTCTCAACCCCAATGACTTCTGATGTAATCCAGAATTTTTATGATTTTATAATTGTTCTCTTTAAATTTGGCTCACCATTTGGCCTTAATATTAAAATTAGAATTTTAAAGGTGTGTGCTTTTTTATTACTACAAAATGTCACTTTTGTATCCAAAATTGCTTTGAAATGAAAAATCTATCCTCTGACGAGGTTGTAAAGTTTAGCTCATTTTCCCTTTTGTTTATGGGCGACATGGGCCATTTCCACTCTAGACAAGTGGACTGCCCCCAAGTTCTGCTTCACTCCATACCTTCTCAATAAATATAGGTGAGACTGGCTTCTGTTTAATAAACCACTGATGGTTGCCACCTGTTCCAGCACAAGAATATGTATTTCCATTCACTGTGATTTCTGGTTTGCTTACATACTATGCACATGGGTTTCTTACCTTATCTTTTGGGCCTTTTTTTTGTGCATTAAAACCTTCTTATGTCGACTTCTCTCCTTACTCTGCTTATTTTCAATTTTTATGTTATGGGTTGTACCTGGCTCTTAATACACAGGTTTATTTTAACAATCATCTGTAAAGTATAAAGTTAAATCAAGCATTCACCCTCCTACTCAGCAAGACATTTGACATGCATATCAGAGATGTATTTCTTCATATTTCTTCTTATAATTATTCTAGAGTACTTTTATTCTGTTTATTTTGTTCCTGTTTCATTTTTTTGAGAATTATACACATTGGTGCACCATATTTACATCATTTACACTCCTCCCTTTCCTGCTTTCAGACAGAATTTCTACATTTGAGTAAAAATAAGAAGCTATTTTCTTGATTTTGTAATTTCATTAGCAATGCAGTAATTAAATGTGTAATTTTATACTTAGACTATCAAGTCTAAATGTGATTTAAATGTGATTTACCTTTTCAAATCAATTATTTTTCATCTTTAGTCTACTATTGATATTGCTAATTTTTTCTGTTTGAAGCGTTGAAGTCATCTATTTTACAGTCAGTGTGCAAGAAGCTAAACACAAACTTATCTGATATTGGTCAGATTTATTAAACATATGATCTAAGCAATAATTAAAGGAAAGGAATCTGAGAGAGAGTTGGGGAGGGTTGCTTGGGAGGTGCTGAAGAGAGAAAAAGGAAGGGGAAATAATGTAATTATATTATACTTTCAAAAATAAAACAAGTATTATTAAAAATAAAACATCACCTACCTGACCAGCGGTGTCCAAGATGTCTAAGTAAGCAGGCTCATTGTCAATCCTCACCTGGGTTTTGTAAGCATCTTCTGAAAAGCATAAGACAAAGTTTCGCTTATGAGTTTTCCACAGGAAAATCTGGAGTTGAATTTGAAATTTTGTAAAAAGACACTCTAAGTTACTGATAAGTTATTTAAATAATATATGAAGAAAGCAAAGAATATAACAGAGTTAATAGTGAAATCTATAAATGTCTTAGAATGCTAGGTGTGGTGACACACACCTCTGATCCCAGCCCTGGAGAGACAGAGACGGGTGGGGCTCTGGGAGTCTGAGGCCTATCTGACCTATGTCAGGAGTGATAAGCCAGGCAGGGCTAGAGAGGTAGTTTGATGTGGGATTCCCCCTGTATGCTGTGAATACCATTGTTTAATAAAGAAACTTTCTTGAGCCTGCTAGGCAGGGAAAACTAAACTGAATGCTAGGAGGAAGAAAGGCAGAGTTAGAAGCCATGTAGACAGACAGAACTTTAGCCAGTAAGCCACAGCCATGTGACAATACACAGATTGATAGAGATGGGTTAAATAACATGTAAGAGTTAGCCAATAAGAAGCTAGAGCTAATGGGCCAAGTAGTGATTTAAATAATACAGTTTCTGTATTATTATTCTGATTATTTTGGTTCTGGGCAGCGGGAACCAACAAGCAGCTCTTTCCTCCTACAGTAGTTTGGTGGATAAGAGCCTTTTTTCTTCCAAAAAACCCATGTTCTTTTTCCAGCACTCACATGATGGCTCACAACCAACTGTATGTAACTCCAGTTCCAGGAGATCTGATGTCCTCTTCTGACTTCTGTAGGCTTCAGGAACACACATGGTGCACATACATACATGCAAGCAAAACATTCTACACATAAAAATAAAATAAATATGTCTAAACAAACAAACAAAAAGCAAAAGCTTACATGGAGAAATATCATGATACTGGATTTGGAAATTCATTCTTGCATGGGCCACAAAATTATAGAAACCTTTATATTTCTAATATTCACAGTTGAAGAGATTGCCTTGATATTTCCTGAGAGAAGGAAGGCGGGAAAGTACTACGTTTTCAGTACAGGAGATACTGTGTATGCATGTCTATGAATCATTGAATAACGATAACTAAGATGTTTGCCTGGGTCTGAAGCCCTGGACAAGCCTCTGGATGTTTTCCTTTATTTATATCCATGTATGTTCTTTTTGCATTTAACCTACCACAACAGATTGCAGCCTGATGAAGTGTAACAGTGGGTTAAGGTCATCTGCAATTCTGGGACCTTGAGCTCATGGATTCCCGAAGGTCTTATTTTGCCCTGTTCACTGTTTATATTGTAAAGAAGATGCTGACAGATCCATTGCCAGAAAGTGTTTAGAGGATCACTTCAGAGACATCAATAAGTATCAGGCTGCTGTTTTTAAACCACAACTGGACAAATGAATTATTTTAAAATATCTTTATTCAAAAAGTAATACTGATCAACCATAGGAGATTTTTTTTTTTCTGATGAGCAGTGCTGAAAACCTCCAACAAACTAAATGCTTGTTTGCTCAGGGAGATAGAAGACACACATGCACATGTCCACACACGTGTGTGATGTGCATAGACAAAGAATCACACAGACAGAACCCAAAGAACACTTAATAGTGCACAATCATAGGAATTATAAGGTTTTTTATCACATTATTCTTTTTTTCAGCCACTTTATAAAGAGAGTATCTGTGGGATCACAGGGTTTTTTGTTTGTTCTGTTTTTATTTGTATGGTACAAAGAGTTAATTTTTAGTTTCCTAACAGAGAAACAGTTACTGAAAGTGAGGATTGCAAGTGAGCCTCAGATTGCATGCTTGCTTATTTAAATGCAAAGGCCCGGGAAGCAGCCTGTAGAGGTTGGGGTGCTGAGTAACCAAGGCTGGGGCCCTCTGTGTGACCATCTGACGCTGTGACAAGACAGCACCTGGGACTCGCATTAAACAAGAGCCCCTTCTGAGATCAGAAAAACCTCTTCAAAAAATAATAGATGTAAGCCAGCTGGGAACTAAAATCGGGCCAGGGAGCCAAAACATTTTTCTCTGTTTTTTTTTTTTTTTTTTTAGATATACCCATCCATGTATACATCCTAGTATGAGAAATCTGGGTCACCTTTCTGGCCTGAATAGAGGCTAATCCCTTTCATTTCCTCTCCATAAACAATCTTTCTTTCTATTTCCATTCATCCACTCCCTTTGAGGCTACCCATGCAGAAACGGACTGTCAGAAACACTCCGTTGAATGCATAGAAACGCTTTCCTGAATTTCAACCATCTGCCTATAGTGCCTACCCTGAAGTGAGCTCATTTATCTTCCCAAGCAAAAGGCTAAAAGTACACAAAGCTTCTTCAGGAAGAAATGATCACAGCAGCATGCTACATTCTTTCAACAGAAAAGCAAAATAGGACCGTGTTCATGGAGGCACTAACCACCTTAAAATTCATCTCGACCTGCAGGCATTTAACATGAGACCAGAGTATCTGTTCTTCACTCTGCTCCTACAGCAGAATTTTATAAACTAAAACAATGAAGGCTTATATTTAAGTTTTTAATCCATCACATTTTATGTAGACTGGGTTGGTCAGCCATCTACCTTGTTTGTAAAGTGTAGATAACTGTACATAAAGAACAAGACTTCTTCCATGGTTCTACAGGGGCGCACACGTCATAGTATATTGAAAACAAAAAAGCACAATTCACATTCAAGATACACTATGCTGTGAATTTTTAGCCAAACTATATGAATCAAAAATCTTGTCTGCTATTTCTGTTTGTACATATTCAAATGCATATTTACCAAGCAAAAAAATCACAGAGGATTAACAAGATGTATTTTCAACAATCATCAAATATATTTTTGGATATTTGGATATTTTAAAATGCATGAAGTATTTGGGAAAACCTTTTAATTCTTTCCCAGAGTAATATGTATTTATATAAGTAACTTAAAAATATGTTAGTTGTAAATATCAAGGCCATTTAAAGCCATAAAATATGTAATTGAGAAGATATTATTGAATTTTCACTACATGATTTTAACATATTATAATACTTGAATACTTCTTTCTTGATTTAATTATATTGTTGAAAATATTTCACTGAAACTGTTTTTCTATAAATTTGAGCCTGTGTATTTCTCCAAGATAGCAAGTGTTGACACAATATTTTTTGACCCAATATTTTTAAAAGGAAATAAATAATACAAAGGCTCAAGTAAGGTATTTGGGGGCCTTTCTAGAAGGTCTTCTTACATAAATATTGTCTGTTGTACATATGAGAGCATCTGTGTGTATGCGTATTTATTGTGCACATGCATAATATATAGATATATGTAGAGTAGAAGTCTTGAAAATGGATAGTATTAACTCTTCTGTCTTGATTAAACCCAGAGGATACAACATGGGTACAAATCTGCATTTGGATCAATTTGTTTATCAACAATGAATTCACTGAACATCTGAGTGTGTAGTGTGCCCTCCAACTCTGATGGGCACAACAATGCGTACAATGTTGAAAAGTCATCAGCTGTGGCTACCCCCATGGAGTTTGCAATTTGAAGGGGATGCATAAAAGAATCAGGCAATCACACTATACCTTGATAAGTGCTCTGTCTCAAACTTTTAGAATTTAATTTATTTAGGCAGAAAACAAAGAGCACTCATAGGATTTACTGTTGAGCTTGCTTAGTCCTCAGAAGCTTCACCAGGAAACAGAGAGGAAGACTGAGGTTTCAGAAGGAGAGAGATAAAATTATTTAAACTCTGCTGTCACCACCCCCCATGATCATAAACATTCAGGGAAATATCCAGAATATTTAAGGTTATGGGCTGTAAAATGTGTTTTGAAAGCAATCTCAGTTTCACTTATTGAATGAATCAGGATGAGAAAGGAAACCCTTCTCCATACTGACCAGGCTGAGATGGTGCTGTCATAAAGGTCTGAACCCCAGGTTTGCACAGATTCTAACCGTGAGAATGGAATCTAGTTTATTTATATCTGTGACAATTTTATTTGATGTGAGCACCAGCTAAAATGTTTTCATAAACCTGAAGATAGGTTCTTGTGGGGGAAGTTGGTAACATCCATGTCTACCTGCTGCTAGGGTGCTGATGCCCTACTGATGAAAAGCCTAATGCCAAGATAGTACATTATTACCACATACTCTAGGGTCTGCAAACAGTCTTCAGCAGATTGATGCCATGCCTCCATCCATGATCTGTATTTGACACTAATATCAGGATCTATGTACTAGCATCATCCACATAGATTTAAGGATGCTGCTAGGAAAAGGAATGTACAGAAGTCTACTAGTGGGTAATACCATTCTAAGCCAAGCCTTCTGTCACCAAAGCCAAGATGAAACTATTAATCTTTGCGGAAGCTGCCTTTCAGAGGTTCTGTAGCACAGAGTGGGCTTAAAAGCAGATTACTTCTTCATAATTCTTACATAGAAATGAAGACCAATTTTATAGTCAATCTCAAAGACCTGCAGACTCTTCACCATGGTCTGAAGGACACAGAAGGCTACAAAGTTCCTGTGAAGGGTATAAGTAAAATCTGAGAATGAAGTTGCAAGCCATGTTGTGGTATAAGTCATACAGCACAGCAAAAGTGCGTATTCAGAACATAGAAAGCATTTAGACAAGACACTAAAAAGATGAAAACTTCTTGTATACAGGAGAAGTAAGCAACGTACTCAGTGATGTATTTTCTTTGTTAGGTTGGGAACTGTTATATTTGTGGACATTTGTATATTTTTTCTGTTATGATTCATATTATAATACTATAGACATAACATTTATTTTTCATTTGTTATATTATTTATTCTTTTTTGCATCGTAACAAAACATTACTCACCTTTATTCAAAAAAATGAGTTCTATAATTTGACCAATTAAAATTTGTAAATATATTATTTGTATATGACATAGAATTTACATATATGTGTTTATATACATATATTATGTATTTACATACATATGTACATATAGATTTTGAATTGATAATTTATATATAAGAATTACAAGATATTGATATATACTGCTATGTAAAGAAATTTGTTATTTATTCATCATATTTTTGTCCAGTTTCTCTGCCAATTCAATTTCAAGTCCTGATAGCTTTCTGACTTTTCTGACAGTGCTAATGAATATAGTCTGTGGGGATGGAATATGGAAGGATTTCAAATATCCTTTATATTCCCAAATATATTCTACTGGTATAGCATGACCCCTCGAAGTCCATCCTGGTGCTTAATTCCTTCTAAGATAAACAACTTAGCTACCAACAAAATTAAAAGTGAGGTAAAATATTAATACATTATTAACCACAAACACCTTATCCTAAGATCACATTTGCTCAAGCTTAGCTGTCAGGAGAGAAAGAAGAATGTGGCCTTGAGGGAATGATCGTCAGGGATGATAGAAGTGAAAAGGTCAAAAACTACTGCAGACAGCCTTGGATGCAGAAGCAGCAGAATAGCCAGTGAATAAAAACGGTGCAGAAGGTAAATGATCACCAAGACCTGAGAGGATTCGGGGTGGGAGCAGCATCCTGAAGAGCTGTGTTCATATGGGGTGGGGGCATTCATTTCCTTCTAGTTTCTTTCTTATACTGATGAGAAAAATGAAGCGATTTTATGTACTGATGCTGAGCAGCCATGTATATTCACCAAAACTAAATTTAGCACATAGGAACTCTACATAAGTGATTCCATACTTGTCTTCTATGAAACTTGACAATTCCTAAACTATTAGACCCTCTAAGGGATGCGAAAATGAAATTTCCTTAGAGAGAAGTATGGTTTATTTTATTGGTTTTGTGTTTGTGGCTTGAATAATAAGATAAATCAGTGTTGAAAATGTTCCCAGAAAAGTAGGGTTTTTTTTTTTTAAGATCTTGTTAAAATGCAAATCTTAGTTTAGTCCATAGCTGGATTAGTAATCTACATTTTAATAAACTGCCGGGCCATGTAAACTGGTCCAGAAACATTCTATAATAGATACTGAGATGTTCAACATATGTAAACAAGCCAAAAAGCACAGAGGAATAAGTGGTACAGGTATAAGCTGAAACTAAAGTCCCAAGAACTTGGGCTTTTATGCAAAACCAGCTACGAAGGTAGTGAAAGTAAGAATTTATAAAAACAAGAGTGCTCCACCTTCAGTAGCAAGGAGGCACTCAGAATCCACTGTGCTTTCCAAACAAAATCTTAAGAGGGGTCAAAAATAATAATTTACAGGTCTTTCTGTTTATGAACAAAGTATTTTATTGTTGCTTCTTATTGGGAGCTGAACTCAGTGCCGAATATCTTCTAAGAAAATGTACTACTGAGATATATCAATGGACTCTCTTTAAACGTGTTTTGAGACAGGGGTAGTATACTAATAATACTAATACTAAAAATCACTCTGTAGATTGGGTAGAAACTTAAATTTGCCATTCTCCTGCTTCTTCATCCTGAGTGAGTAATATAGGCATGGACCAACATTTCTGGTGCTAAACTTCCTAACAGAAATAAAAGATTGGTCTGAAGGGGGGTGTTAGTTATATCCCTGTGGAAAATGGCTGACATAAACAACTTAAAATGAGGCAAGCTTTATTTTAATCATGGTTTCAGAGGTTTCAGTGGGTGGACTCCTGGAGACACATGTTTGGACAGAATGTCATGACACTGAAAATGATGGCCAGAGAAGTGGGAACCAGGCACTAAGGAAGCAATTAAAGGGGACTAAGTATAACCTTCAAAGTTAGAGCCCATTGACCTCCTTCCTCCAGCTAGTCCCCACCCTGATAAATTTCTAGAGCCTCCCAGATTTGTATCACTCCCTGGGAATCAAGCATTCAATATGTGAGCCAGTGAATAGCACTTCTTATTCTCACCATAAGAAAAGAATTTACGAAGCTGAATGAGTGATGACTATGTCACTATGAATCTAGGTCTTTTGGCCAAGCTCTATAGATGAAAAGGCTTTTTATAACTGGAGAAGATAAACATATCATTTTCTTTTCATGACCTATTTTCAACTATCAAGAAAAGATAATTTATAATTTTCTATGCAGAAAACTTTACTATTTGCTAAATTCAGGATATTCCTCATTTTTAATTTCTGTTCCTTAAATCTAACACAGTCTTAGTTATGTATTTTTGTAGGTACTAAATAATAGAAAAGCAATGTCCTTTGCTACTTCGATCCATTCATATTAATTTGATATTCAAAATTTAGGCATATATTCTTGAAATGTCAATACTCATAATAACATAAGTTGTTTTAGACTGTGAAAGCAGAAGTTTCTTTTACTTAATTTTAATTTTATACTCATACCCATACACATACATACCACCCACCAGTGAAAAGAATCAGGATATGGATTTTAGAAAAGGAGAAAAATCTGTGTCAATTGTCCAAGTTGGTAAGTTAAAGTGAGTTCTAACACCAGTTACACTGCCAGCCATTTGAAGTGATCTGAGAGCAGAAACAGCAGGAAACAGTCCGTGAATCAGAGAGTATTAGGGATCTTACCACATTATTAGATGCTTTCAGCTTTATTTATATTATTCTTCAGAGGAGATTCACAGAAGACACAAAGACAATGCATCTAGGAAAAGAAAATAATAAACAAAAAAAGGCAAGGTGGACCTCTGACAACTGCTAGAAATACTATATTTTCCAGACTTCTTATTTTCTTTTTTTGTAGGAGAATCCTATTGAGAACCAGAAGATAGAACTAACATTTGTAAAGAGAAACTGAAACCCCAAGATATGGTGTTTGGCTGGAAGTCTCCTTCAACAGAGTGAAAAACTATTTTGTATGATTAATGGTGTCTTATGAATCCAAGAAATGTGTGATGGCATTTGAATCACAACCATGCATGAAAAAGGACATCAGATAGGCATTTGACTTGTAATCCCAGGTGACAAATGGAGAAATACAACATGACAGCAAAGATGATTGATAGGGTTAGTAAGTGTTTAAATGGCTTCCTCCACCATGATAAATCACAGATTGTTGTCAAAATGGTGAAAGTCTTCTAGATTATTCTTCCATTTGCCATACTGTGTTTACCATTTTATTAATGAATAAAAGAATACATACTCATATGGAAAGATGTGTAAGACTTGAGGATGATAATGATGGCTTAGGAATTGTTATAATTAGAATTGTAAGGGTTCCTGATGATACTGGCAATGGTAATTTGTAACACAACACTCAGTGGAGACAAATACAATTTTCTATCTTTGTTTTCTCTTTAATGCCTGAGGACATGAGAATGATATTTGAATTAAAAATAGCAGTTTTAATAAAAAAAAAATTGGGGGTAAGATTTTTCTGCTTGAGTCAATGAAGTACACCTTTTACAGAGCCTTGGGGTTGGATTAGAAAGATGTCAAACCCATCTTCGCTTATAGAGCATTGGAGACGCCGCCTCTCCTATTCAGCCTACAGATGAAATGCTCTATTTGTTGTAGGGTAAGAAACTCTGAGTCTTACAGAGATAAAGGGTGATGAACTCAAGGGATAAGTGTTGAGAATGGGTTTGAGGGAGAGATTAAGAGAGCTCATGCGAGCAAACTCCACTGGAGAAGGACTGAGCCAGCAACCTGGGCCAGAGCAGGCCTGGGATGGTGAACTCCACAGGAACAGGAGCAGATCCAGACCAGGAACATTTGGGGAGCCAGAGTAGACCCGAGACAGTGAATTCCACAAGACCAGGTACAGAGGAGCAATCAATGAGCAAGTGGACCAGAGCTAGAGACCTCTGTGGATCCAGGCATGAATCTGGGCCCTTAGAGGGAGTAGACCTGAGGCAGGACCCCAGCCAGTCCAAAAGTGAGTCTGGAACCTCCAGGAACTAGGCCTGAGTCAGGACCTTTGTGGGTCTGGGCATGAGTCTGGGACCTCCAAGCGAGTAGGCAGGAAACAGGTCTAGACAGGAGTCTGGGACCTCTGAGAAACTAAGCCTGAGCCAGGTGTTCTGCATGTCTGGGCACACCAGAATCTGTGACCTCTGAGGGAATACATCAAAACCAAAGACCTTTGCAGGACCAACCCCAAGCCAGGGACCTCTGCAGGAGCAGATACCAGGGACATTTACAGAAAAAGGTCTGAGCCTGCAATCTAGGCAAGAGCAGGCCTGTGACTAAACTCCACAGGAGTAGAGCAAACCCTGGGAGCTCTGAGCAACCTCCAGGAACATGAAGAGAACAACTGGATAACTGGAACCTTGGCACTGAATGCACCTCAAGGAGCAACCATCTGAGTCTTGGATCCAATGGCACCTGGAAGATTGATCACCAGAGTCACAGACAGCCCCAACTACACCAATTAGAGGAAAAGATGAGTAGACAAAGAAACATGTAACACCATAAAGAGCAACAAGACACCAGTAAAATCTAGTGACCCTACAATAGCAAGACTTGAACAACCAAATATAGATGAAGCAGAAAAAAATGACCTAAGAAAACAACTTAAGGAAAAATTTTGAGACTCTTAAAAAGTAAATGAGAAATTCCATCAAAAAACTGAAGGAAAAGACAAACAAAAAATTGGAAGACATCAACAAATCCTTTAAAGAAAACCCAGAAGAGACAGTCAAACATATGAAAGAAACTATTCAAGACTTGAAAACTAAAATAGAGACAATAAAGAAAACACAAAATGAGGGAATTATAGACAGAAATCATGAGAAAACGATCAGAAAATTACAAATGCAAGCATAAACTGCAGAATACTAGCGATGGAAAAGAGAATCTCAAGCGCTGAAGATACAATCGAGGAAATAGACTCATCAGTCAAGGGGAAAAAAAACATTAAATCTAACAAAAGCTTAACACAAAATATCCAGGAGATATGGGACACCATGAAAAGACCAAAGCTAAGAATAATAGGTATAGAAGAAGGAGAAGAAGTTAAACTCAAAAGCACAGAAAATCTATTTAACAAAGTCATAGAAGAAAACTTGCCCAACCTAAAGAGAAGGAGCTCTGGAGATTAAAGGAATTAACAGTGGGTGGTTCACAGGGAACACACAAAACAAGGTTTAGATAAAAGTGGAAGAAGACCAATTTGTGTTGCCTATATACTCATTGGAGCAAACTTCCAGCGACCCTTAGAGAAAACTGAGTCCTTCCCCCACGCAAACCTGCCCCTCACCCCCACCAGAAGCCATATGCTGGGAAGAACTATACTTCAGCATCCTTATCACAGTTTTTAAGGGCTCTCCTCAATAACTACTGGTCTGGACTGTTCTTTTGGGGGGTTGAAGGGACACAAAGGTGGGAGGGTGGACCTGGGAGGAATGAGAAGTAAATGTGATCAGAATGTATTGCACAAAATGCCCAAATAATTAATACAAATACTATGTTGAAAGAAAACATATCTTACAGAAGTTGGCAAGTGCTCCTTCATAATTTATCGAAAGAATGCTCACATTTATTTTGGTTGGTTGCTTAGTTGGTTGTTCTGGCTGTGCTGGGGCTCGAAATTTGTGACTTGTACGTTTTAGGTTCAATGCTCTGCTGCTGAGCTATCTGCCAACACACTTTGCACTTTCTATTTTTTGTGATCCAATGCAGTTCATTAAAGTTGCTTTCATTAAAAAAAGAGTGGGATAAGAAAACAGAGACAGAAGTACCCTCAAAATTAACTTTAAGTAGAAAATTATGCCATAAAACATTAAAAAAATAAAAGAGAGAGAGGAAGGGAGGGAGGGAGAATAGGAAGGGACAGCAAGAAAGAAAATATTATAGGTAGATGTCTCAATGGGTGGATTATTACCTTACAAGCATGTAATTCTAGAAAAAAGAAAGTTCATATCCCTAACCCCCACATTAAAACCAAACATGTAACATATGTCTGTTACTCAACTGCCAGAGGACACAGATGGGTAGATGCCCTGAACTCACAGGCTGGCCAGTTTAGTCAATTAGTGAACGAAACCTGGCCCCAAAATATTAAGTTGAGAACAATTGAGGAATATACCCCTATATGATTCTCTGGTTTCTACAGTCACCTAATTACACACACACACACACACACACACACACACACACACACACACACACACACACACACCACATATGCCACATTATAAAAAATTAATAAATATATACAAATAAAAACAAATAATATTGTAGAGAGGTTTCATATAAGCAATGATGCCTTAAGACTTGCAGAACCCAAAACGGAAAATTCTAAAAGGGAAAATAAACTAAAAGGTGAAACTGTTCGGGAGAAAAACAAATGCATGACAGAGAAGGAAGCTCCAAAATACCAATGAGTTACATTTACAAAGGAGAACTATGTTTTGGCTAAACCTATTATTACAAATTATCTTAAATCATGTGTCTTACAATAACATCAAGCAAGACTTTTATGGAAATGCTATGCCCAGTTCTGGAGCAAGAAATTAACAAGATGAGCCAAGGTTACACTGCACATTAAACCAGGAGAAAGCAATTGATAACTGATGGAATCATGTTCAAAGAACTCAAAGACAATTTTAAAACATCCATTTGTAAACCATGTGCAATAGGACTATACTAAGGACAGTGAGGGGAAGGAAATAAAACGGTCAAATATTTTAAACCAGTAACTTAGTGATGACAGAATAAGATTGATCATGTTTGCAAAGACTAGAAAATCGGCTTCCCCTTTTGAAAACTGGTAACTGATTTTAAAAAAACCTCATGGAATTTATGCATAAAACGAATCACTAAATAAACAACAGTTGACAGAATACTTTACTTTATAAAGTATTCCATACAATAAGAAATACGGAAATTATAGGTGTTGGAGTGTCAACATTTTATATCTACTAATGGTTATTAATAGCTATCAACATTGTCTTTGAATCTAATATGCAATATGATTTATAAATTTGCCTTTTCATAAGATATCAAATATGATTTTAAGTTACTCACTAGATCAAACTACAGCTTGGGAGGAAATTCCAAGTGTCCACTAGTATAGTAAGGTACACAATAGACACCCACAAGCATTATGGGAAATTGCATAGAGATTCGGGTTGTGCTTAAACATGTGCACACATGGATGAAGAAGGTAGAGAAGGAACTAGAATGTAATTTTAGAAAAAAAAATATATAATAAGAGTTGCTTGTTGGTGGACATTGTGCAGGTAATTTGGGGACCACAAGGAAGATTCTGCTGTTTATTGACTGGTGACTATATAACAAAGTTTTTTCTTCTATGGAATCATTAAAGTTTTTAATTATCTAATGTTATTTTCAGTAAACAATAATAAAGAGTTAAGCAAAGTGAAGGCGTAAGTCACGAACAAGGCCACACCAGTTTGGAGTTATGATTAATAGGGTGTTATTTATTTAAAGGGGAAAACTTACAGATCACCGTCCCAGACAACAGCCATCTGCACAACCAGGAAGGGAGTCTAGTCTCCGGCGGAGCAGGAAGTGAAGAAGAGCGAGCAGAGGAAATAGCCGCTTTTTTAAAGGGAGAGAGGCCACGCCCCAGTGGGCTGGTATCACAGCAGCTATTGGTTGGAGGGGTGGAAGGACCTCCCGCAACA
>NW_026067904.1:4489746-4541714 GCF_014885135.2 Alexandromys fortis | reverse complement strand
GGGCGCCAGATGAAGGCGTAAGTCACGAACAAGGCCACACCAGTTTGGAGTTATGATTAATAGGGTGTTATTTATTTAAAGGGGAAAACTTACAGATCACCGTCCCAGACAACAGCCATCTGCACAACCAGGAAGGGAGTCTAGTCTCCGGCGGAGCAGGAAGTGAAGAAGAGCGAGCAGAGGAAATAGCCGCTTTTTTAAAGGGAGAGAGGCCACGCCCCAGTGGGCTGGTATCACAGCAGCTATTGGTTGGAGGGGTGGAAGGACCTCCCGCAACAGCAAAGAGTGAAAATAAATATTGACTGTTTAGTACTAAACAAACATGCAGTTCGGCATGACACCTCTGAGAACATCTGACATATCTATGAGCTGTGAAAATTAAGATAGACCTGTATAAATATTTCATAAAGGGTTGTATATGAATCTATTCCCGAGGAGTCATAAACAAACATTCATCCATTCCAGATGAAGGAAAGACAACAGATCAAAGTAAAGACACCATCAAAGTCTAATGTGGTCAGCCAGTAAATGTATTGGGGTTGCTTACAGGAATATTGGATGATGGCCACATGCAGGGGCAGCAATGACAAAGACAGCTGCATCAACACAGCCTGCCACAGCCATGACAAGGGCTCACAAAACCGGAAAACACTGAGCGCAAGGCCTGACTCGTAAGCAGCTTCATTAGTCTGTCTTCTGGGAAGCTCAGCAGCTCTGAGCCTCTTTAGGCGGCTGAGCTGGTGGTCTAAGAGTGTCTCTCAGCAGTCCTGATCCCTGTGGTAAACTTGGAGAGGCAGGGGCCTTGTGTATCTATTCAATTCCAGAGACTTTTTGAACCTTTTGAGGTTTACTTCCAAGTCTCAAGGAGCTCATGTTCTCCACGCCCTCCTCCCCTCAGGCGTAATGTTCGACCTCCCTTTAGAGCATGCTGTGAGAGGTTCTCATGGGATGAGGATACATGTAGCAATCCGTCAGATTTGATCTAGTAGCATCAGTGTTATTCCCTCTAGGAGCAGGGCGGGGGGGGGGAGGGACAAAAAAACGAGGAGGGTCTCCCATATTTATAAACTCCTTTCCTAATTGGTTAAATACATGAAGAACCATGCTTGCCTTTCTAAAGTGTGCCACACATCAAATAAGATACTTGATTAACATCCAAATCATTAATTACTGATAGGCAATGTGGCACCTGCTACCACTCCAAAGCGTCTTCAAAGTGATATTTTATAAAATTCGCGTTTATTCCAAAATATGAGATAGAAGTCAATTTATCAATTAGGAATGCCAGTAAATAAACTTAAGTTAATATAAATAAACCTAACACATTCCAATGTTTATACCTAAACATTTCCAACACGGAAAAGATTGATTGAGTGTATCTAAGCCAGTCACAAATATTTATTTTTTTAAAATGCATCCTTATTTTAAAGAAGAAAGAAAAATAAAACTTTACATGTGGTTTTCAGTCAGTAGACCTGACCAAAGCTGAGTGAGTCATTTAAGACAAAGCAGAATTGGTGCTGAAACTCTAATTCCTTCTGTTAAAGTTTAAAAAGAAGTAGGCTTCCCTCACAGAGATAAAGCCCTCCGGGGTCAATACCACTGAAGTAAAGGGGAAGTTTTAGATAAAACTGTTCCAGGGTGGCCGTTAGAGAAACAAGGCCACTTGAATATTTTTACAATCCATCCTCCCTTCATGGGACAGATTGAATATTTCCATGGTCTTATTAAAGACAATTTCAGAAGTGCTTTTCTGCATCATTGGATGTCATTTTAATCACACCAAATCTTATGGAAATTTATGTTTAATTCTAAAGCATGCCCCACCCACTACCATATTCCAATTAAAGCATGACATTGACACATCCCACCCNCCCCCCCCCCCCCCCCCCCCCCCCGCACGGCTCAGTGTTTAGACTGCACACAATTTCAAAGGCTGGTATCTCTCCAAACCAGGGAGCCTCTTTAACCTATAATTTGCATAATGCATTCATTTTCAGATTAGTCACGTGGTTAATGAGTGTCTTGGAGAATGTCCAGTTTTATCACCTCTGTTGTACTTCCCTGATTTCAGCCACCAGACTCAATTAACAATGCCAGCTATTGCCAAGTGATGTACACAGTATAAATTAGACTTGTTCATTTGTTCCAGAAAACAATCACATCCACTGCAATTTGGAAATTGTTTTCCATCAGTGAGTATAATTAATTGTTAAAATGTGAATCAGCAAGCATTTTCCTTCATCGCACAAACTAGGGTTTCAGCTATTCACTATTCCATGTTTATCACATGCAGTACTTGCTCTTCACAGACTTCATCTCAAATCCTCCAAGAAACGCTATAAATTTTGTAAGGAAGTTCTTCAAATAATGAGGTTGTGTTTTAGAACTTGAATTAGGTAGCAATCTTTTATGAGAATAAATGAGTGTAAAATTGGCTTTTTAATGAAGAAGGGGGGTATGGATTATTCAACATTGTATTTTACTTCTTGCAGTTTAATTAAACTTTGCAAAATAGAACTTATTGAACATCCAGCCTTGATATAAAAATGTTGTTCTATGTCTTTCTGACATACCTATCTCAATTTAAGGGGCTTTATTTTTTTCTTAATTGTGTTATTTTATTTCATTGTCAAAAATTTTTCAGGTTCTAGTTATTAATAATTATGAATTATGAAAAATAAAACTAAGTTTCTTTTTAAAATAGATATTTCTAATGGATACATCAGTCTGTATTATTATTTCACAAACAAAAAGATAGTCATTGAACATCTTAGGTCAAATTAAATTGTAGAAAGCAACCAGTTTACTTGATGAAATTGGGACTTTTTAATTTACAATGTGGCCATCTTCACACATTTTATATACACTATCATATGACCATAGATGAGTTTTATGAGAATAAAATGGAAGAAATAAGCAAGATAATTGAATTCTAAAGTTTTTCCATGCCTATGTTCCACAACTTAGAAGGCTGTAGCAATATGATTGCCAGTTCAGTGGCAACCTAGGTTAACAAAATGTGTTCAAGGCTAGCATACAGTGTTCAGTACCACAAAAAGGAAATAAATAAATAAATAGGCTCTCTGATGCTCAACAGAATAATTTAATGAGAAATATGGAATTATAATTGTCCTCCCAACAATGGCTATTCTTAAGATACAACTCACAGTGACAGAAACAGCGATGAAAAAGATAGCGGGCGTTTGGTCCTGTTAGGTTTTGCCTTCTGAAATTAAAAAACAAAAATACTAAACAGGGCATTTTCTTGCAGTATTTAAGAGGTGGTACTGATTTCACATGTGTTTTATTTTCTTGTTTTAGAAGACAACATCAATGTTTTATTATTTAAATATTAAAAGGCTGAATACATTTCAAATGACAAGACATAAATTGTTTGAATACCTTTTTGGTATTCCTAAGATTACTGAGTGGGTCATTACAGTTCCTTCAGCTATGTTTAACTCAGCCCATAACCCTAAAACAGCATCATGAAAAGAGCTTGTCTGTACCTTCCAGATTGTGGAAGGGGTTAATATCAAAAGGCAGCATCTGTCATGCTCACCTCATTTGTCTTTGCAGGTGTGATGACCTAAGGGTATAAATCAGAGCGGCCAGAGCTTCCTTGTGCAAAGGTCAAGATGATTTGTTTTAAGTTTATTGGCTTAGAAAACACTGAGAAAATACCCTGTAACTTTCCGATGCTGCATGCATTTTTCAGCTCCTATAAATCAAAACCACAGTATTTTTCAAATGGTAAATGCAATTTCTATATGTGAAGTCTTCAGAGCTGCATTCTGAACTTAAATTTATTGTAATAGAACTGCCTTGTTTAGAATTATAGCTGAGATCATTTATTCTTAAAGATTTATATATTACACATCTGAGGATTTAAAAAATAATAATTTTCATATTTCAGTTAAATTTGCAGAAATACAAATGATAGCATCTGTCCTCCTGTGATCCCTGGCTTTCAGGTTTCATTTATATCCATTGTGTTGGCTTTGTTTCTCATGCCCTTTCCACCAGTACCTCTAAATATAAGCTCCGTGTATTTGTGCAAACACAAAAAAGCAAGAACTAAATTATATGATAAAAAAGGTCAAGTTAATTCTTAGCAATACTTTTCAAAAACTCATCAAACCCATCCCATGTATGATTTAAGTCAGTGCTTATTATATATAACACCTGACTTTGCTTCCTGCAAATAAGTACATTTTGTTGCTTACGTAACTTTGATACCCAAAGACCACCAAAGTGATACATTTAAACAAATAATTTGGAGAAGAAAAGAAGTCTTCTCATGAAGAAGCTGCATGTTTATCTAATATTTTCCAGAATACCAATCTTTCAAAATGTCTGTCACCAAATCCTACCTCCATTTAACTGAAAGTCATTTTGAAACTTTGCACATATGATTTACGTCCAGAGAATTTTGTCCACACCCACCCCTTAAATCATGTTATTTTTCAAAAAATTAAATTTTCTTGGACTCATCATTTCCTTCATGTGCTACCTGCATGTGTCGAGTTGAGTTTTAATGGCTGTGCCATCACTACAATGATAACTACATAGAAACGCTCATTTTAAGGGGAAGCCTGCTGACAAAGTGTTATGGAAGTTCACACGCAGTGGTCTCCTTTTCAGTGTGCGTCACAGTTATCTGCAAGGACTGAATGTTCGTGACGAATAAAAAACTCTCGTTAATCTTCATTGTCCTAATGTCATTTACTGTTATATATGAGACCAGGATCCTTTTATTGCCTTTGTGGTTTCTGATTACCAGCAGAGGGGATGTTGGGCTTTCACCTACAGACAAACTTATTAAAATTACTTTATTTATACCTAGATCAAATAAGAATTGTGTACTTATACAAAAGGAAAGACAGGATTGCTCAGAATCCAGAAGCCTCTTCTGTGGATCCTTCTCTCAGGAACGCAGACCTAGCTGTGGAAGCCTAAATGTGCTCTCCTAATATTGAGCAGAAGGTTAAGCTAGATAGAATGGACATGAAGCATAAAGACAGGCTTCGCAATCAAAAGACATCTTACAGAAGACCAATACTGGGCAACAGGACTTGAATTTAATAAAACCTGTGTTTACATACAGAGAAAAGGAACAAGCGTCAGTGAAATTAATACCTTAATGAAGAGAAGCCCAAGTATAATTAGCAGAAAAAATTATTTTCCTCCTATTTAACAAGAAGTCATTGAACAACTTAGAGCAATGAAAAGTGACTGAGGGGAGGGTGTGGCATGCATACACACACATACACACACACGTGTGTTAATAAACACTGACTCTATCTGAACTCTCAAAAGGTCTCTGGAAACATTTTAATGGTGTAGGACTCTTTCTCAAATGTTTGGAAATAATTAAAATTAGACAAATATTTTAAAACAATCTTATGAGGGAAGGAAACTCTCACTGTCAATATCTAAAAGGAAAGAATATGAACAAAGATAAAAATACAAAGAGTGATAAAGAGAAAAATGCCTTTTTTCTAGAAGTCTAAATATTCTAGCAGTTTTTAAAACAATATAGATGGATTAATCCATGAATATGGAATATCTTTTGATTGAATGGAAGAAACTCAACTGGACATCATATATGCAGATAACAAAATGTTTACTAAACTGTACAGTACAATGCTATTAAAACACAAAAATTATAAACTTTGCATGTACATATGAGAATTCTGATGAATTTCACAAACATTTACTGTATGTGTTAGTAGATTTTAAATATGTAGAAAAGCTGGGCAATGGTGGCATATGCATTTAATCCCAGCACTCGAGAGGCAGAGCAAGTGGATCTCTGACTTCAAGGCCAGCCTAGGCTATAGAGTGAGTTCCAGGAGACCCAAGAGTACCAGAGAAAACCTGTCTTTAAAAACCAATGTATACATGCATGTATACAATATATGTGTGTGTATGTGCATGCACCCGCGCATATGATATATACATATATATCAGTCAAAGCATGTTTAAGACTGTGTTCTTCATAATATAACTCTTTTAAAAGTATGGATAACACAGGTATGATGATGGTCCTTAATTATGAAGATTCTTCTGTGATGCATATATATATATATATATATACATATATATTGTCTCAGGAGTATCATTATATGAAGGTACCTCTAGGAGAACTGCTCTATTGCAGCCATTAATTGAAAATGTATCTGAAGGATGTTTAAGGAGCAGAATAAACAGGTGTTTATGGCTATATCCTCTGAAATGAAGCATTCCCACCCAAAAGGAGAAAAGGTTTTTAAGACTACAAAAATAAAAAACATAACAAGACCCAGGAACTTAATTAAAGTTATAAGGTTCAGAAACACATGAAAACCACAAGAATCATAAGGTTCTTCACCAAGGCTTTAATCACTACCAATCTGATAGTCTTCAAGTCTTCAAAATGTCTGAAATTTGTGTGGGAATCTTTACCAATGTAGGTTCTATGAGTCTATAAAAATTCCAGGGTATGGAATTTTTGTCATGTAGGAACCCTTAGTGACCCTCTACATGGCACCTGAGCTACAGCCCTGTAAGTGACTCAAACAAACTGGTTCACTAAGTTAGACATGACTGGAATCATATCTCTGGTAACCTACCTGGAGTCTTAGACATTTGTTTCGGTCTCTCCAGGAAAAGGCACACAACAGTAGGTCAAAGATGGAGACCTGGTGCAGACACTCGCCAACCCCTGTGCTTGCGGCATTTCTATTGTATAAAAATAGCTGTTTATATAGAGGTTGTTATTGACGGTTGCTTTTTCCAAAAAAATTAAAAATAGCTAATTTTAGCTTTGAGAAGTCTTGCTTTTATTTTTAAAGAAAATGTATTTAGCACTATTTCAAACACATGAAAACAGAGGCCCATAATAAACCAATGGCTAGTGGAAACTTACTAGTCTCATTTGGAGTTTGCTATTTCGATGTTTAGTTTACTCCTTGCCTATCATACATATTCTGTTTGTACAGGATATACGTAAATTTATAAAATATTTTTTTCTTTTGTTTGCTTGGCTTTTCGAAGCAGGGTTTCTTTTTTTGTTGATAATTTATTGAGCTCTACATTTTTTTCTCTGCTCCCCTCCCTGCCTCTCTCCTCCCCCTTCAATCCTCCCCCAAGATCCCCATGCTCCCAATTTACTCAGATCTTGTGTTTTTCTACTTTCTACTTTGCATGTAGATTAGATCTATGTAAGTCTCTCTTAGTGTCTGCGTTGTTGTCTAAGTATTTTGACTGTAGTTTTATTCTTCTTTCAAAATTTTAGTTCACAAAATCTGAATGTTTGCAAGGTAAACATTGCATGCTAAAGATTAACTACTTCCCTTTGTGTGAAAATGCACACTATGAACTGTCTTTAATCAATGAATACCAAATCATAGAACATGGACAATTGACATATTAAAATTTTTATCTAGATTATTCCAAATAGATATTATTAAATATCTATCTCCATGTCTTTTTTTCATGTTGAAGAAATGTATCCTGATCCGAACAGCTTCTATGTGAAATATTAGAATATTTTCTCTTTAGGCACCTTAAAATAGACTGGGATAGCACCTTAAATTACTATATTAAATTAAAATTTTTAATAGAAATAATTCATAGTTCTTAACAAAGATTCTCTTCAAATAGTCCATACATTTTAAGCAATTGTTAAAAATATCTCTGAATTTGAGGTCAACCAAAGATTTGGAATGAAGCCTACTAATTTCAAAGCATAAAACCTGAATTAATAAACTACTAATGCTTAAAATTTTCAACAGGTACATAAAACTCTAAATATGTTCCTAATTATGATATTTTAAACTTTCCATTTGAAAATGTGAGAGTGAGCTCAAGGAGGTAAATATCAGCTGTCTAGAGTCTTTTGGGTATGGTTAAATACTGTCTGTGTCGCTTTAACCAGCTAATGTGTAGGTCATACTCTAAGTACACTTTTTTTCTCTTTCAATCTTCATGCAATTGGCTCATTAAGAACCAACAGAAACTAACCATGCTCTTAAAAAGAAATTAGTGAAATAACAGAGAAAATATAATTACAAGCCACTTGACTTTAGAACAGATGTCCCCTAATAATAATCACCAAATAAACAAAATGCTGAGGAGCATTTCTTCTGTAGGTCCACAGCTTCCCTCTGTGAAATAAGAGAATGGTGTATATCTGTTTAGGTGTGTATGTTGACTACAGTGATTTTAATTAGCATTACATCAGTAATTTTATATAATCATAGTTACCATCAAAGATGACTACTTGGGAATTTCAATGGCTATGTGACTATGTAATAATCTGAAAGAGTCCTTTTATTTCTCAGACTGAGCTAAATCCTGTTCTTTGGGGGCATACAGAAGATTATAACGCCTTCTTATTGGAAGACTGCAGCAATCTGAAAGGATGTGATACCTATCCACAGACTGTCATGGTTAAGCTTTCAGTTTGTTAATTTACTGAACTGACTCAATATCTCTGAAGCATCTCTCATATTCCATATGAGATTGTTGTCTTATAATCCATATGGTCTTTACATCCAGGTTCCTAAAAGAAACTTTATATGGCAAGTAGAAGCAAAAATTTTAATCATAATTTGCTCTCCACTCATAGCTTTGGTCTGGGAATGTTTCGGGTAACCATAAGTACTTTACAGTATTCAAGATGAAATAGTAGAAATATAATGCAATAAAGTGATATTCTGGTTAATTTTCATCTACAATGGATGAATATTTTGGAATTTCCAAGAGATCACAAGGCGTAGGTGTCTTCTTCCTGACAGTTTTTGTGTTTACCATTACTTTCCAGTTCAATTGAATTCTACTGAAGAAGTCTAGCATCCATTTTATCTCAAGCAATATGTGAAAGTTACACCTATATTGTCTCTCATAACCATCAAAAGAAATAAAAGCATTATCTCCTTACAAATTAGAAAGCTCAGAGATATAAACCAGCTTGATCAAAGTTGATGGGACAGTAAATAATTTTGCCATTCACTCCCCTGATGTGGGATTTCCCTCTGTATGCTGTAAATATCATTGGTTAATAAAACAACTGGCTTGGCCTGATAGGATAGAACTTAGCTAGGTAGAAAAAACTAAACTAAATGCTGGGAGAAAGGAGGCAGAGTAAAGAGTAAAGCCATGTAGCACTGCTGGACACAGATGCCAAAACTTTACCCGGTAAGCCACAGTCTTGTGTCAATACACAGATTACTAAAATTGGGTTAAATTTAGATATAAGAGTTAGCCAATAAGAATCTAGAGCTAATTGGTCAAGCAAAGACTTACATAATATAGTTTCTGTGTGATTATTTTGGGTCTAAGCTGCTGGGCAGCTGGGAAATAAACAATTATTCTCCTTACAACACTCACCCAATTTCTTCCCCCCCCCCCACTGGGTAAGATGTTTTCACTGCATTCTTTTTATTATTATTATTATTTTATTGAGAATAGGAAAAAAAAGTTTCCACCTCCTCCCAGCCTCCCATTTCCCTCCCCCTCCTCCCACCCTTCTTCCCCTCCCCCCACTCTTCTCCCCCTCCCCCCACTCCTCTCCCCCTCCCTCTCCAATCCAAAGAGCAGTCATGGTTCCCTGCCCTGTGGAAAGTCCAAGGTCCTCCCCACTCCGTCCATGTCTAGGAAGGTGAACATCCAAACTGGCTAGGCTCCCACCAAGCCAGAACATGAAGTAGGATCAAAACCCCTTGCCATTGACCTTGGCTTCTCATCAGTCCTCATTGTTCGCCATGATCAGAGAGTCCAGTTTTATCCCATGCTTTTTCAGTCACAGTCCAGCTGGCCTTGGTGAGCTCCCAATAGACCAGCCCCACTGTCACAGTCGGTGTCACCCAATTTCTTGATCCATCTTTTGTAAACCAGAAATGGATAAGTCTTTGATTATAAATTCAGACACTGTATTGCATTTAGAAAAGTGCTAAGTAAGTCTCTACCACATAGTATAAGAAACAAATAGCAATAAGCCAGAAACATGAAGATGAATATATATATATGTTCTTTCACTTGTAGAACCTATATAAGAATCTATAAATAAATATATATGTTCATATACACACATCTATGAAAAACAGATGATCAATGTTATCAGTAGTTATGCATGTTGATCAAAAAGAATCATTTAAATCCTAAAGCAATTATTCGAAGATATAATAAAGTCAGATATTAAACACTGAAGTGTTTTCCCAGAAAAAGTGATCAAATGCAAGGATGCCAAGATGAGCAAGCATCTGGCACACTCCAGGAGCAATGAGGCCAGTGAGGATAAAATGAATGGGGTCCAACACCAAAGCATCAAATCAGGTACGCAATGCATTCGGTCCTTGAAGACTGATTCATCATTTATTTTTCAGTTTGTGGATTGAAACAAAGGCCCTAAAAATGCTATGCAGGTTGCTTGCCATTTAGCTGTAGCCACGGCCTTATCAAATCATGACTTGTTATTTCATCATCATGGACTTCACAGGACTTAGTCAATATGTCACCTTTTACTACAAGTATAAAATAAAATTAATGAAAGCTTGTGACCAGTAGCATAAGCCACCAGAATTCTAAATAGGAAAGCTCAGTGAGAAGGTAGATAAACACGCATAGAAATTCAGAGAGAAATATGAGCTGAAAAGATAGGAACTAAGTTAAGTCAGAGACACTAATAAAGGAAAAAAAAGAGCCTACCATCTTGGATGCCAAGTTAAAATGATATATGAAATCCAAGTAAAGTCAACCATTAACTATTGTTAATAGCAGTTTATACAGAGAGCTGTAGAGGAAGTGGTAGTTTGAGTAACACTAGAGTCAAGGCCATCTTCTCTAAGGATTTGCACCCATGCTTGGAACTAAAAGTTGAACTGGGCTTTCCTTGGTAAGAAGTAAAGAAGTTGCTCTGGGTTACAGGAACACTCTGGGTTAGTGAGAGGGGCAGAAAAGGGTTACTAGTTACACTTAAACTAAAAGCCAGATTTACTGGAGCTTAGCAAACATGTGAGGAGTTCCATGAAGATTGAAACATCTCCAACCTACTGGGTGTCACGTGAATTACATTTCCCCTCTTCCTCTGCTCAAACATAAAAGAGTCACTATTTAACATAGTCCTTCAAAATCATCTTGATTTCCATCAACAATTATTTCATAGCCTTCTGATATGGGAATCCCCTCTGTATGCTGTGAATATGTTTTATTACCATTGGTTAACAAAGAAGCTCTTTTGGGCATATTAAAATGCAGAATAAAGCAAGGCAGGAATTCCAAGCAGAGATAGAGGAGAAAAGAAGGCAGAGTCAGGGAGACGCCATGTAGCCACTGAAGAAGACAGGCACCCTGGAACCTTGCTGGTAAACCATGAGCCTCATGGTGACACACAGAATACTAGAAATGGGTTAATTTAAGATCTAAGAGCTAGCTAGAAATACACTTAAACTATTGGTCAAACAGTATTGTAATTAATATAGTTTCTGTATGATTGTTTTGGGTCTGGGTGGCCGGGAAACAAACAAGCAGACTCTGCCTACAGATTTTATTCTTTATAATAACAATATTCTACTTTCTTCAACCCTCAAAACCATCTCTTCAGTAGTAATTTCTAGAACACTTCTGTTTTACTCTTTAGAACAATTAGATACATTAATCTGTGCTAATATATAAGTGATTCTACATGGCTTGGGGCCCTACCCGCTGACCCCAAGCATTTACATTTTAACAGGAATTTTCTATGACACAAAGAAGCAAATCTATTAGTTCACATTTTATATGCTAAGTAGGACATTTTAGTGTGATACAAGCTATACAATTTCTCTCAATCCACTTTAGGAAGTTTTTATTCGACCAGAGCTATTGAGACACATAAACAGTGTAGTAAATTTGCTCCTTGCTGGCTAATTGCACTATTTTTTTCAGGGTTTTCTTTGCACGTTAATGTTCACTGTGCTCTGCAGATGCCCTGTTCCTATCGCCAAAGCACTTTGCCCCTGAAATGAGCTCCCTATTTAGAGAAGAACGGCAAGTAATTTAGAAAGAATATTCTATGTGTAGTATTTTATTATGCTTCTTATAGAGCTTGTTACGGTCCTTGCCAATTGCTCAGAAAGAATATGAATCTTTTGGATGAGCATATTTGCAGTGTTCGTGGTATGTAAGTGAAATTAAGGTATAAAATATTAAAATAAGGAAAGAGTTTTCAATCTATTCAACTATGATAGTGTGTCTTCTTTGAAAATAAGGTAAAAAAAAAATACAGCCAGAAAGTTGGTTTTATAAATTTCTGTTCTGTGAAAACCAAATTAATACTATAACAATTAGATAACTTTGCCATGACGGATCTGGATTTATTCAAGTTGTCTTCTTTCCATAAGAAAAGTGGCTGAAGAAAAAAAAAAGAATTGAATAGGTCCTTAAGGCCAACTTAACTAAATTGTGTCCTGCATTAATATAATGAGCTCAAGTCATCATAATGCAATGAGCCAGAAATGGACAACTGGATTCCAGATAAAAAGACACAATCAGCTCTTAGAGACAAGGTGGAAGGGGCAAGCAAAGTAAGGAAGCTTAATGAAAAATAATTCTTGCCTATTTCTCTATAGAACTGATTCCTGCATCTTGTATAATACCTGGAAACTACTTTATAAATATATTAATATTGAATAAAGAGGAAAATCAAGAGGATGAAAAGGGTCAAAAGCAGAAAAATAATGACATTTGCATATTTTTAATTTTTCCAATGAAATTTTCTTCATGCCAATAACTAGCCATGAAAAGTTGTCTACCTTGGTCAACATATTAGTTTAAGGAGATCAACACTGCTTTAATGCTACAAAAAAGGTGGTATGAAATAACTTGAGACACAATCAGCATTTTTTCTCTTCTACTCTTCTGACTAATCAATGTCAAAGCCACTACTCTGACATGGCTTCACAGTTCCTGTTCAGTTTTCAGCACAGGGGCTTTGCTGATTCATGAAGCAAACAAAAGCCAGTTCACTCTGTAAATTGTTGAGTTTTGTCTTTTAATAAAGTATACTTCCATCCTGAGGTCCTGTGATGAACTAAGCTGTCCTTGTCCAATACCTCATGATTTTCTGTGTAATTAGTTCACTGTAGACTCTCATTTGTCCTTTATCTTCCACACCTTTTGAAGAGCACTGGACAGGCATTCTCTCTGTGTGAGCTCATAACATGTTTAATATCATAACTGGTTGTGATGACAGAGGGAGGGAGATAATCATTGATTCATACACAATTTACACAAAATTAAAATACTCTATGTGCAGGAAACACAAGTCCCTCAGGGTTCCATCTATCACCTAATATTTTATCCAGGAACAGCTAGCTGAGACTTTTTGTTTTGCTTTGTTAATTAGTCAGGTCAGGTACTTGAGTTCCTGGTGTTTTGTGTCTGTCTTCAAGTGAAAAACAGTAATCATGAACAGATACATTCAAACTATATAAAGGTGCCAACAAACAGTGCTGTGGACTAAATTCCTAGTCAACACATAAAACCTTGATGTGCATATTTATGTTTTGGCTTTAAGGGAATTTGTCTTTTATTTCAGTAAAAGAAAAAAATACAGCTAGTATTAAAATTCTCTTATAACTATGTGTAGTAATACTTTTAAACTTCAGGTTACAATTAAAAAACTTATCTTTCTTTTGGGTTTTTTGAGACAGGGTTTCTCTGTAGCTTTGGAACCTGTCCTGGCACTCACTCTGTAGACCAGGCTGGTTTCAAACTCACGCAGATCCACCTGTCTCTGCCTCCCGAGTGCTGGGATTAAAGGTGTGTGCCACCACTGTCCCATTTAAGGAATGCATCTTAACAAACAATCCTAGACTATTTTCTCATAATCCTCTAAGGATTCCAGACACTTCCTTGAAAACTCTTCTTGAAGAAGGACTTCTGAATTCTAGAATGGATGCCTGGAAATTGATGCCTGGCACATGAACTTAGTTCAGAGCAAGCAGAGCTTGGAGGAGGGGAGACTGTGCTTCTCCATCCTTTCCGAGTCATTCCATGCAGCGTCTTGCTGCTTTCCTATACCACAGACTGTCTTCACAGGAAAACAGTTTCCTCTGAAGTTTCTCCTAACTTCTCTTCCTGAACTGAAAATACCTGAAGATTTAAACTATGATATTTATATTTTTATTTATGATGGTGAAAACATTGTATTGCTAGATTAGAAATGCCAACTTTGCTCAATGGCTGACATGCAATGGCCAAATCTAAAAATTTATAATATGTGACATGCTCACTTATTGACATAAAGGTTCAGACAACAGGATCTTAATATGAATGTTACTTCTTAATATCTCTAAAATAATTATTCTATGAATAAAATCAAGCTATATTTAGAATTATGTAAAATGTTTAGAGACGTTCCCTTTCAACTCCAATCTAGCCCCATTCTGCTCTATTATTACTAACGTGATTCTTTAATGAAATCTCTTTCCATTGGAAAATTAAGCCAACTGTAAATGTTCATGCCATAGTTATTTTCTATAAATTTGAGACATGGAAATCACTGGTTACTAACTTTGAATATGTGACCAATGGATATGGAGCAGAATCCTTTCTTTGGAAACAACATTGACATAACCAATATTCCTAAGTTCTGTTTTATGGAGAGTCCAAAAACTTCAATTTGATTTTCAGAGTTACCCCAAGATATTTTATGCTATTTGTGGCTATCGTGAAAGGTGATGCTTCTCTGATTTCCCTCTCTGCTTCCTTATCCTTTGTGTATAGGAGGGCAACTGATTTTTTGGAATTGATCTTGTATCCTGCCACGCTACTAAAGGTGTTTATCAGCTGTAGTATTTCTTTGTTGGAGTTTTTGGGGTCACTTATGTACTCTATCATTTCATCTGCAAATAATGAAAGTTTAACTTCTTCCTTTCCAATTTGAATCCCTTTGATCCCCTTATGTTGTCTTATTGCTATTGCTAGAACTTCAAGCACTATATTGAAAAGGTATGGAAAGAGTAAACAGCCTTGTCGTGTTCCTGATTTTAGTGGGGTGGCTTTGGGTTTCTCTCCATTTAATTTGATTTTCAATTGAAATAAAGATTATACTAAGTCAAAGGTGAGGGCAAAAGATAACCCAACAAACTAATTCTTCTCATATTTCAGGAAAATATACCAAGAAATCTCAGTTACTATGATGACAAATATCTCTGGATAAGTACAGAAAATATTCCTTTCCTTTTTCAGAGATAAGTATCCATGATGGGTGCTATTCTTCTAGAATTTGTAAGATCCTCAAGCTATACTAACATGAATTTCCCCTAAAGATGTCATGAAGTCATCAGCTAAAGTATAGCTAAGCAGCTGGAGCAGACACAAAGTAAACTGTCTGAGCCTTTCGCCCATAACCATCAGGATAACAATGGAAAGTCGTTAACCAATATCCCATTACAGAAGCCAAGAAATGAGAAAATGAGAGAGTCAAATTGGCAGCAATAAACTCCTGTTTCCACTTTCAACTTTCTTTCAACACCACCTTGTTTATTTCTAGATAAAAGTTTAATTTCAGCTGTTATCACTGAAAGTCCAGGCAGCCTAATTGCAAGAAACAAATGTTCTCTCAGCCTATCTGCAAGAGTCATCACCATACATGACACATTTATTCCTTGTAACAAAGATGCTGATAACATATGTACATCTATTACCTTATTCCAGAAATTACATGAAGGACTTGTATGCAAGGCCAGTTTATCCAACACCACTCACTACACAAAGATGAAAAATAATGAACAACAAAGTACATTTGTGATATCATAAAATGTATATTATATTATCCCAGCAAGATGCAATATTCAGAGCTTTTAGCCAGAGATTCCCCCTTGTCTATAGCTGAAAGTGAGTGACAAAAAGCTAACAGCATCCCAAAATTAAGATATTTCAAATATCAACTGAGAGAACAATCAATCACTGAAGCTGATCACTTCTCAAACTGCACAAAGTAATTATTTCAGAAACAAAATTCAATTCCTCAGAGAATTCATCAGGTCAATAGTATTCCAATTTGCTATTAAATTAAATCTTATTAATTCAGTTAGCCTAAGAGGAGGTCTTAGGGAACCATTAGACTTGTTTAAAGGTAATCTTTTGGGGCCTGGAAAGATGACTTCACAGTTAAGAGCACTTGTTGGCCTTGTAGAGCAGCAGTGTTCACTCTCGAAGACCCAAATAGTTGTTCACAACAACCCGTAATTCCAGCTCCAGGGTTTCCTTTGACCTCTGTGGGCACCAGCCACACATATAATACACGTGTATATATGTAGGTAAAACACTCACACACAAAATAAAATATATAAATATCAAAAAATAAAACTATGGCATTTTGATTATTTCAGCAACATAATTCATCCACATGTTCTGTAGAATTTTCAGGAAGGAGTACAAAAGCGCTATCGAAGAGATAATTTCATGTGTCAATCTCCTGATGAAGACTAAAAACTAGGAGATGTTACTCCTGCACAAAAACTGTTCATCGGGAGAGAAAAAGCAACGGAAGTGACTGGGAATGGAGAATACAGTGATGAAGAGCAAAGGGCTTCCATTCCGCCAGCAAATCTACGTAAGGAGCCCAGCAGTTCTGTTCTTTGCTTGCAGGAAAGTAAAGCTCAGTGCAACCTTAAGCTCAGTGCATTTCTAACCAAAGAATCCAATGATGGACTCTGCTTGAGAATTTCCAGCTCTCTCTAAAGCAGTTTTCTGAATGAGTAAAGCAATTTTAAAGGCATCATTCTTGTTTCAAACATGGGAGGAGGCTTGTTCCTCGCAGCAGGGTTTCCCTACTGCTATGCTGGGAAGAAAACTACACTAGAGGAAGTTAGCATGCTGGATTTGGGACACAAATCATACTTTGACTCAGTGTGTCTCAGTTTCTTCATCTACAAACAAGGATGCTAAGTGAAATTATACCTAGACTTAAATGCTTCTCCAAATACATCTTTGAGAAAAGAAACTAATTCTACAAAAGGAAACCACAGACTGAAAATGTGATCAAGTGTGTACGTAATCATATCAGCTATAAAACTCAGAGCAAAGGTTTTTAATTCTTTCTTTTTCTAATGGAAAATGTCCATTAGTGAATCCATAAATCAGCATAATGGATCCCCACAATCATTTACCAGAACAACTTGAACAAAGTATAAAATATGAAAGTGCATTATGAGAAGAAAGGACAAATACTGTCTCATGACTCAGAAATTTATATAGATATATTCATGTGTATATACACTGGGTGATAGAACAAATTACACTTTTATTCTCTAGCATTATCAATAGTGCTTAAAAGTACCACTTATTTACAGTGTATTTATTTAAACTAAATGAGAAAAGCAGCTTTTACTTACCGATCGTGGGGTCATGATAATCTGGAAACTGGTGGCTTATAAACTGCATTGTCACTGCTGAAGAAGAGAAAACAGTCAGCCCTTCCCTATAAATTATTCATCAACATAGCCCTGCATTTTCATCTCTTCTGCTAAGTAGCTCTCCTGTATGAGGGACTACATTAATTATATGACATTAGCTAACACATGATAATGATGGTAATAACACATAGTTACAAAAACAACAAGATCTATACTATATATTTGTACTAAATATGTTCAAAGCTTAAGTGTGTTTAATACCTAGTGTTAGAAGAATATGACCTAGTGATAGAGCCTCTCAGTTAGCTCTGATTAGTTGATGGTTGTTAAGAAGCCTCTGGAATTTTTTTGGTCCTGAGTCTTATGATACTGGCTGAATCTATGTCACTCCATGAGTGGTCAGAATCTCGCACCAAATTGAACAATGAATGAAAGATTCGGTGCATCTAAACTGAAATGAAATACCTTCGCTCTGTCTCTAGAAATTGAGGAATACACACCTGTTTGCTGAAGTGAGAAACTGCCTCAACATACATCCTTTGACAAATCCATTTGGCTGATTTAGGCTACAATGTTGAAAATATCCTTACATCCTCCCCTCTTACACCCTCCATACAATGATCTAAATATCCAGTTTACCTGAAACACCTTTGCAGTATGTCTAGATGCCTTCTTTCTCAGCATCAGTTCAGAGTACTATCCTCTTTAAACTGCTTTCTTTCTGTAAATTCGGACTTACAAGACAAGTCACAATGGTACCCTAACAGTCATTCAGCAGCCTGTTTGTCACTGACCTCTAGGGTAAAGACCACAGCCTTGAAAACAGCATTAGCCCGTAGGGGTTTTAATGGCTATCCTATCTCTCAGGCCAAGTGTTTATCTTGTATTCAAAACTTGTGAGCTAATCTCCTTGAGCAAGCCTTTGCTACTTATTCTAGAATAGCATCAGCACTGCACCAGATCTCACTTTACAACTAACACTGAACCAGACTTATCTTAACCCTCTTCTCACTGAAACCTCAACTTTAGAACTTTGGTGCTGTATTTTTTTTTTTTTTTTTAACAACCGAGTTCCTGCAAGAATTTTGTTGATTCTGTTTAGAGAGACTCTTCCACCATTTCACACTGATGATCATCTCACTAGGAAATGTTCTTTCAGGACCATCTAACATATTTTTTATTCCCAGCTGGTGGCACTGGCTTCGGAGGGTGTGAAAATGTTATGAGGTGGGACCTAGATGGAGGAAACGAATCCCAGGTGGTGTGGCTTTGAGAGTGGAGCTTGTCTCCAGTCCTTTCCTAGCTCTATGCCTCCTGACTGTCAGGTGAAGAACCAGCTCCTCCAGCAAGTCCCTCTCTGCAGTGCATCACGCCCCTCTGTGCCTGTAGTTCATGATCCTAGAGAAGCTAAGTAATAAGGTGAACCCAAAGAAAAACATATATAGATCCTCCTGGAAATTGGAAGCAGACAATATTGCCGGACAAAAGTTGGGAGCACTGGGGTAAGGTGGGGTGGAGGGAAGGGGAGAGGGGGAGAGAGAAGGGAGAAAGGAGGGATTGGGAAAAGCTTGGGGGAGTGGGATGGTTGAGATGGAGGAAGGGTGGATATGGGGAGCAGGAAAGAAGATATCTTAGTTAAGGGAGCCATTTTAGGGTTGGCAAGAGACTTGGCTCTAGAGGGGATCCCAGGTGTCCAAGGGGATGTCCCCAGCTAGGTCCTTGGGCAGTAGATGAGAGGGTGCCTGAACTGGCCTTGTCCCACAGCCACACTAATGAATATCTTGAATATTACCATAGAACCTTTGTCCGGCAATGGATGGAGATAGAGACAGAGACCCACATTGGAGCACTGGACTGAGCTCCCAAGGTCCAGGTGAAGAGCAGAAGGAGGAAGAAGATGAGCAAGGAAGTCAGGGCCATGAGGGGATTGTTCACACACTGAGACAGTGTGATTGATCTAACAGGAGCTCACCAAAGCCAGCTGGACTGGGACTGAACAAGCATGTGATCAAACCAGACTCTGTGAATGTGGCTGACAATGGTGGCTGACTGAGAAGCCACTGATAATGGCACTGGGACTTGTTTCTACTGCATGTACTGGCTTTTGGGGACCCTAGTCTGCTTGGATGCACACCTTCCTAGGCCTGGATGGAGTGGGGAGGGCCTTGGACTTCCCACAGGGCCCTCTCTTAAGACTAGAGGGGGAGGGAGGAGGGGGAGTGGGGAAGTGGGAGAGGAATGGGAGGATCAAAAACATTCCTCTTAGCACTGCTTTCAGAGTGTCCCATAGGTTTGGGTATGTTGTGTCTATTTTCATTGAATTCAAGAAAGACTTTAATTTCTTTCTGATTGAGATTTTGTTAAATGACATATGTAAAGAAGCTAACAAAATTCTTAAAGTTAGATCTTTAAACTTAATGCCAAAAAAGAGCATATAATTTTTCTCATCAAAATTATAGGCCAAGAAAACCCACCTAACCCCCATGACCTCAGAAGAACTCTGAAGCACAGGCTGCAATTGTACAAAGCAGACCAAGAAGTGAGTGATCACCCAAACAGTTGGGAAGCTCACTCTCTAAGCCCTAGATACTGGGGCAAAATCCCAGCCCCTCCTGCACCTGCCTCAAATTTACTGGCCAGCTGGTAGCAAGCTTCCTGTAGGTATGCTGCTCCAATACCCACACCCCCATCGATTGGACCCTGAAAGTTATAAATCCCGAAATTCACCCATTAACTGCAATGTCAGAGGAACTCTGAAGCACAGACTGGAACTGTACAGAGTGAACCAAGAGAACAAACCAAGAGAGGAGACCAAAAGAACCCTCAGCAGCTCCCTGAAACACAGACAGCAACTGCACAGAGCAGACCAAGAGCAACTCCCTAAGACACAGACAGCAGCTGCAAGGATCAAGAGGCAAAGACACTGCTGGCACCAAATGGAGGGAGACATGGGTAGGCACAAATGCAAGAATTTATTCAACAACCCAAAAAGCAACATGGTAACACCAGAACCCAGTGGTCATACAACAGGAAGACTTGATCATTCTAACTCAGAAGAAGCAGAAAACAATTTTAAATATAACTTTATGAAAATGATAGCCACTCTTAAAGAAGAAATGAAAAATTCCCTTAAAGAAACAGAGGTAAAAACAAACAAAAATCAGAAGAAATCAAAAAATCAAGAAACCCAAAGAAACTAAAAGACAACAATCAAACTAGTGAAGCAAATGGTTCAAGACTTGAAAAATGAAATGGATTCATTAAAGAAAAAACAAACCAAGAGAATTCTGGAAATGCACAACCTGGGTAAATGAATGGGAACTACAGATGCAAGCAAAACCAACAGAATAGAAGAGATGAAAGAGAGAATCTCAAGTATTGAAGGTACTATAGGGGAAATAAATTCACAAATCAAAGAAAATGTTAAATCCAGCAAATTGTTAACACTGGACACCATTGAAAAGACCAAATCTAAGAATAATAGGGATAGAAGAAGAATTCCAGCTCAAAGGCACAGAAAATATATTCAACTAAATCATACAAAAAAAACTTTCCCAACCTAAAAAAAAAATGTATGTCTATGAAGGTCCAAGAAGCTTACAGAACACCAAATACATTGAGCCAAAACAGAGTCCCCTTGGCATATAATAATCATAACTGAAAGCATACAAAATAAAGAAAGGATATTAAGAGCTGCAAAGGAAAAAGGCCAAGTAACATATAAAGGCAAACCTATCAGAATTACACTCGACTTCTCAATGGAAACCCTGAAATCCAGAAGGTCCTGGAGAGATGTATTGAAGACACTAGAGACCACAGATGCATGTCCAGACTACTATACCCAGCAAAGCATTCAATCACCATCGATGGAGAAAACAAGATATCCCGTGACAAAACCAGACTTAATCAATACCTATGCACAAATCCAACTATACAGAAAGTACTAAAAGGAAACCTCCAACCCAAGGAAACTAACTGCACCCACAAAAACACATACAAAAGATAACCTCACACCAGAAAACCTCAAAGAAGGGAAACACACAAACTTTACCACCAAAAAATAACAGGATTTAACAACCACTGATCATTAATATTGCTTAATATCAATAGACTAAGTTCACCTATAAAAAGACACAGGCTAAGAGAATGGATACAACAGCAGAATCCATCCTTCTGCTGTATACAAGAAATACAACTCAATTTCAAAGACAGGCATTACTCAGAGTAAAGATTTGGGAAAAGATTTTCCAATCAAATAGACCCAAGAGACAAAGAGGTGTAGCTATCATAATATCTAACAAAATAGACTTCAAACTAAAATCAATCAGATGAGATGGTGAGCAACACCTCATACTCATCACAGGAAAAATTAATCATGATGAAGTCTCAATCCTGAATATTTAATCCATTTGGACTTGAGTTTTGTGCATGGTAATAGATATGGATCTATTTTCATTCTTCTACAGGTTGACATCCAGTTATGCCAGCACCATTTGTTGAAGATGCTTTCTTCCTTCCATAATCAGGTGTTCATAGGTTTGTGGGTTAAAATCCGGGTCTTCTATTCTATTCCATTGGTCGACTTCTCTGTTTTTATGCCAAGACCAAGCTGTTTTCAATACTGTCGCTCTGTAATAGAGTTTGAAATCAGTGGGGTGTTGAAGTCTCTTATTAGTGTTTGGGGTTTGATATATAATTTAAGCTTTAGTAATGTTTCTTTTACATATGTGGGTGCTCTTGTATTTGGGGCACAGATGTTCTGGCTTTTTGGAACCCATTCTCGTTGACCAGATACCATGCTCAGCCTAGATATACTGGGGAGGGCCTTGGTCCTGCCTTAAAGCAATGTGTTAGACTTTGTTGACTCTCAATGGGAAGCTTTACCTTCTCTGAGGAGTTGATGGGGGTGGGGTACAGGGAAGGTGGAGGGAATGGAAGAAGAGGAAGGAGTGGGAACTGGGATTGATATGTAAAATGAGAAGATAAATTTTAAAAAACTATATCAAATATGATCTAAATTTAACATTAATTTCCTTGTAAATGATGTTTTTCCATTAAATTTCTTCACTACTAAAAATCTATTTGTCTAAGAAGACAAAGAACAAAGATTATCATTCAATTAAAATGCCTTTAAATAATTTAAACAAGAAAAATATGTTGCATAGTAAAAGTTTTAAATATTTATGTCTCTTAACATTTAGTGAGCCTCTACTAGGTAGTAGAAGATGACCATAGAAAATTAGTAGGTTCCATCTTTCAAATGTATTGAATCCAAGACATATTTTAAAATTTCTAAATTAGAAAATTCAGACACATGCATGCAGGAATAAGAAGGCTGATTGAAAGGTGTCTGGGTATAAACAGAATTATGAGAATACTAGTTTCCCACTTGTCTTAAGGGGATGCCTAGTGTAGAGGGAAAATGGCTGCAGTACAGTTCTTGACTTCCCATTTATGTCAAAGTGTAGACCAGAGGAACAGGATCCTTTCATCAAAGATGTCTCCCACACCCTCAGGCACCAGAGTGGTAAGAGAGTGAAGAGAGAATTCCTAGATACTTGCATGAGAAGATATTGGAGGAAATGTTGCAAACACTATATATAACACTATATATTCCTCCATGTGCTTTCTGTGTCATAACTTGCTTATTTGCCAACCTTGTCTATATTGTAGCTGCAGTAAATATCAAGAGGAAAAGAAAATATATCTTGTAAAAAGATAACAGGCTCAAACACACAGGGTAGGGAACAAGATTCAAGAGTCAAAGAAAATGTGAAATTTTCAAATTTAAGAAAATAAAATGTCACCCTTTTCTTCTATCAAAGAGCAACAATTGCTTAACCCCATCTTGGTCTTCATATCTTCTGATATCCTTTGAGTTTCTACAAAGAATCCTTTAGAACTTTGTAAGCACAAGTATCTTTTACAAGTCACTGAATTCCTCAAGAAGCCATTACAAGAAATTACACTTGTTTACATTTCTGTAGATAGCAGACTATATACTGGTGATTTTATAAGCAATTATTTACATGGGAGGTATATGAATTGCTGACTGTAATGTTCTCGCTTAGGTGAACTGAACAGCCATCAAGAAGATCAAGGAACAGCAACAGGAGACAAATCCTGCTTTGTGGTGTGATCACTCACACTGCTGTGGTAACTGGTTTTCATTGATTTGTGGACAGAATGTATACGCTTGGAGAGGAAATTTGATGAGAAAAGTTGAGTCATTGACTGTAAACATAATACAAAAAATTAGAAGTGAAGAGAAAGAACTTTTTTAACTAAGGCACTATCTTTTGATTTCTAAGATCACTGCAAGTACTTTTTAATACCTGCATAGGGAACAAGGATATTCCTCCTCTGTAGATATGAGAATTTATGAAAAGTTATCTACAGCGTGAGAAAATATTCATAGAGTTTATATAAAACACTTTTGCTTTATTGGTGTTTTCTTAACATATTTTGTGCAACTGTAATGATTCATAAAACTTTATAAAATATTCAGTAAATACACACAATGAGTAATGACCCTAAACAGATTAAACTTCCATACAATAATAGTAATAGGTTTAAAACAATAAAAGTAAACCTATTTTATTTGATCTCTCCTTCCTATGACTGTCTTAATTTAAATTTTCATTTTATTATCAGGAATTTCCATAATTTACTATTTCACTTTCTACTCAACCTTAAATCAACTGTTCTTCCTTTGCATAATGCAGGATTAAACCATCAAATTTACGTTTCTGAGAAATCTGACAATATCATATATTATCCTCCTTAGAATGTTAGCAGTTTATGGCCAGAGGCAGACTGTCAGTTATATAAAAGAAAAATCATAAAGAGAAAAGAGTTATTTTCTACAGAGGAAAACACAAAACAACAGAAAGTCTGCAGAGAAGCAGACAACTCATCACCAATTCACCTAACCACACCCACCCTTCGGATGGAATCTGATTACTTATGGAAAGCACTAGACTGAAGCACTCTGGATAATGATATAATCTAATAGCAGAGGCAGAGGACAGGCAGTCCCCACTGTCCCTTTGGGAACTGAAGGCCTGAGATGAGAAATATGAAACTAAAAGACTGACTGCAAGGGATTAGTCAGATTTCTCTCATTTACAGGGTTTGTTAGGTCTTGAAAAAGTTACTTAAACCTACCATTTTTATTTTATTGTAAGCAAAAAAAAAACAATAAATGGAGGAAAGACATATTAAAGCAGGCTCTAGATTATACATCCTGCCATGCTTCATTCTGTATTCCGTTTCCACCACCAGCACCACCAGCACCATTACCATCATCATCCCTTCTTCAACTGCATGAGATGTAATTCTCTCACCTTTTACTTCAGTCTCCATCAAGTTACTCTTTTCTAGTTGTTCTAGTCTTCTGGACTTCATAACTTCATTACACCCCTCCCAAGGAGACAACTTCATTAATGCTCTTATCTATGCCTAGACTACTCTACCTTCACATATCTGTGGGACTAAGTCTCATACATTTCATATGACTCACATAGAGATTCCTTGGTAGGTGTTCCATCATCTCTAAATTTAAATCAAAATTCATTCCTTCTTTAAGGGGGAACACTCCTTCATTGCTGGTAGGACCCCAAACTTGGAAATCAGTATGGCGATTTCCCAGAAAACTGAGAATCAATCTACCTCAAGACCCAGAAATACAACTCTTGGGTATATACCCAAAGGATGGACGCTCATACCACAAGGACATTTGCTCAAATATGTTCATAGTAACATTATTCATAATGGTTTCCAGGTTTCCAGAACCTGGAAACAATTTAGGTGTCCCTCAACAAAAGAATGGATAAAGAAGATGTGGTACATTTATACAATGGAGTACTTACTACTCAGTGGTTAAAAAAAAGTGACATCTTAAAATTTGCAGGCAAATTGATGTAACTGGAAAGAACCATACTAAGTGAGGTAACCCAAACCCAGAAAGACAAACACAGAATGTACTCACTTATAAGTGGATATTAGATGTAAAGCAAAGGATAACCAGCCTACAGAGAAACTAGGTAACTAGGTAACAAAGCAAACCCTAAGAGAGGCATTCTTGGATCCCCCTAGGAAGGGGAAATAGACAAGAATTCCTGAGAAAATTGGGAGCATATGGTGGGAGAACAGAAGGGAAGGAGAGGGATGAAGAGGAGGGGGAGGAGACCATGAGGAGACAGGATGGCCAAGATGGGGGAAGAACAGAAAAGGAGAGCAAGAAAACAGATTTTTGATTGAGGGAGCCATTATGTGGCTTCGAGAAACCTTGCACTAAGGAAATTCCCAGAAATCTACAAGGATGACTAAGACCCTAAGCAATAGTGGAGAGGGTACCTGAACTGGCCTTCCCCTGTAATCAGACTGATGACTACCTTAATTGTCATCATAGAAACTGATGGAAGTGGATGCAGAGATCCACAGCTAGCTCTGGGCAGAGCTCCTCCCAAAGTCCAGTCAAAGAGAGGTATTTTTCTGCACTGGTGTTATGGTGACTTCTAAGCGCAAAACGCACATCCGTAATTTACATTCAAAAACATGAAATGCAGTAACAAAATCAAATGTAAAAATAGTAAAGGGTCCCATTTTCTGACCCAAATATTATAACCCACCTATGAATAAAATCATCATGAGTAAAAGAAAGAATATCTAATAATGCAATTTACTTGTTCATTAGCCATGAGACATTTACTAAGATAAAGCTGTTTCTCTATTCTCCCATATGTATGTAGACAGGGTAGAGAGTGGGTGGGGAGGGAAGGGCCTAGACTTGAAGGATAATGGACAAATTGAATGATGTACCATTTGGGTGAGGGATGATGCTAAACTGGAGTTTGAGAGGAGAGCTGACTCTTCAGTTCCCCATTTTCTGAATATTTCCCTTGCACAGAATTCCTTCTGTTACTTCGATATTTTTCATAAACTACCCCTAATAGAAAGAAATTGTGCTTTCCAGTCTTTAGAACATCTATTTATCTTCACTGACTGATATTAGCGAATGACTGATGAGGCACAGAATTGCAGTGGGTATTGAAACTCAATATTACCAGTCAATGCTTATTTGCTCTGTGCTGACAATTTTGTACTCGGTGAAACAAAAAAGAAAAATAGACATTTTTTTCAACAATCTCTTCTGAAGTCTTTGTCATTTATGAAAGCCCCAAATTCTTAGGTAATAAATTACTATTGACAACAGAAAGCTTGTACTGACATCAGTGTATATATGCCATTCCTTCAGCTGCATTCTTAAAGAATAATTAATGAAGACAATTATTGGAACTTCTTTTACATGAATGTGTGATGGAACCGCAGACAGTTCTCAGAGTTTAAGATGTGTGCAATTTATCATAGGAGTTACCAAAGACAACCTTATATATACTATATGAGAATGCTATTTCTTATTATTTGCCATAATACAGATGCATTCTGTCTCGAGATGGCAATCTTTTAATAAAAACATTCCAGCATTTTAGAGAATTGTTAGTGAGGAACAGATGCTAACAAACACTTGAAGCTGAAGGCTTCTTTTGTGTAGGTTTAGAAGAATATTAACCAAAAGTAACATACCTGTGATTTAAGGAGTTCTGCCATAGTTCACATGTCTAAGCATTCTTCTTGACTTGATGATTCTCCATTTTATATCTGATAACTATATAATAACTGTAAATTGGCAGTAGGCTAGCCAGCTGCTTTGTGAGTTTCCTGGCTGAGAGTTACAGGTGTCCTAGACATCTTTCCTTATTACACTGTTCTTCTGCGCTGAAATTACCCATCTGACGCCATGAATGATCCAACTTCTGTGCTCTATTTCTAAAACTGTTTTCTCCTTTCAGCTCACATAGCCTTTTAATAAGCAACAGAAGCTTCACAGAAGGAAACTGACAGCAAGCTGTGTAGCATTTTGTATTCTTACCCACATCAGATCTGTTTATATCAACAATGGCATTAGGTTATAATGATGCTATATATTCTCCAGGAATTTTCTTATTTTGACATTATTTTAAAGTATGCATCTATCTTCATCAATTTTTTTATTGATTTTTATTGAGCTCTACATTTTTCTCTGCTCCCCTCTGTTCCTCTCTCCTCCCCTTCAACCCTCCCCCAAGATTCGCCAAGCTCCCAATTTACTCAGGAGATATTGTCTTTTTCTATTTCCCATGTAGATTAGATCTATGTATGCCTCTCTTAGGGTCCTCATTGTTGTCTAGGTTCTCTGGAATTGTGGTTTGTGAGCTGTTTTTCTTTGCTTTATGTTTAAAAAACACTTATGAGTGAGTGCATGTGATAATTGTCTTTTTGTGCCTGGGTTACCTCACTCAAAATGATGTTTTCTATATCCATTTCCCTGAAATATTCAAGATGTCATTATTTTTTTCCTGATGTGTAGTACTCCATTGTGTAAATGTACCACATTTTCCTTATCCATTCTTCAGTCGAGGGACATTTAGGTTGCTTCCAGGTTCTGACTGTAACAAACAAAGCTGCTATGAACATAGTTGAGCACATGTCCTTGTGGCACGATTGAGCATCCTTTGGATATATACCAAAAAGTGGTGTTACTGGGTCTTGAGGAAGGTCATTTCCTAATTTTCTGAGATTTTGCCACACTGACATCCAAAGGGGCTGTACCAACCAACTTGTATTCCCACTAGCAATGCAGAAGTGTTCCCTTTACAACATCTCCAGCATAAGTTGTCATCAGTGTTTTTGTTCTTGGCTGTTCTTACAGGTGTAAAATGGAATCTTGGAGTTGCTTTGATTTACAACCTCATCAAATTTGTGAGGTGACCAAAATCTAAGAGAATGGTTAGCATGTCGATTTCATACATAAGATGAGGGTGATTAGGATAATTCTGACACACTGGAATGATAGGATAAAATCAAAAGGAAGAGCTGGATTGGTGTAGAAATCTTAGATTGTAGTTAATATAATGGCGTTGCAATTATAAAAGCATAGAACGAGTTGAGTATGGTGTAGTATTCATTAAACCAGGAAAACAGATGTGAGTACTGGATTCAGATGAAGACAGCTGTATGGCACAACTACATTAGCCATGTGGGATAGACTGTGACAACATCCTGGCTGTTATATCTAAGGCTGTTGTTCTTAAAGCCTAGGCAAACTACTCCGGCCAACAGAGAGATCCATTCAAAGGGAAAAGGGGTTCTCCTTTCTGGAACTTCTACCTTCATAAAACCCTATCTTTCCAGATAACCCAAACAACATTCTACTTCTAAAACTAGACATTTTTAGAGAGTTCTAAATAAATAAAATTATGTCATGCAGCGACAGCTTATTCATTAATACTTCACTGTTAAGGTCTTGTTTATGCAGTCAGTTCTAGGAGACACTTTACAACAGACTTTTAGGCATTCTGGCTCCTACAACCTTTCTGTCCCTCTTCTGAGATGTTCCCTAAGCCATAGATACATGAGTAGTGTTGAGGACATAGCCAATGAGGATCTGTTGATCTGTGCATTGTGTTCAGTTGTGGTTTTCATTTGCCCTATATAGAAGCTTCTTTGATGAGGGGACATCTCATGGGGTCCCACCCGTAGACAATGAAATACAGGTAGCCAATAACTGATGAGAGACTTAACCTCTCCCAGGAATGAGTTCCTTAACTTTTCCAATTCAAAATGATCATCCTTAAAACCATATGCACACACACACACACACAAAAAAAGACTCAACAGCTTGTATTTGTATTCTCTGTTAGGACTTCTATTGCTGTGTTAAATACCATGACCAAAAGCAACTTGAGGAGTGAAGGTTGTATTTTAACTTACAGCTCCACACATCACAGTACACCAATGAGGGAAGTCATGATAGGAACACAAACAGGGAAGGAACCTGAAGGCAGGAACTGATGCAAAAACCATGAAGGAATGCTGCTTGCTGACTTGTTCTTTATAGATTTGCTAAAACCTTATGCTGTCTAGGACCATCTGCATAGGGATGATTCCACCAATAGTGGACGGGTCCTTTCACATGGATCAACAATTGAGATAATGCACCAAAGGCTTGCCCACAGGCCACTCTGGTGGGGTCATTTTCTCAGCTGAGCTTCCCTCTTCCAAACTGACTCTAGCTTGTGTCATGTTGACACAAAACTACCTAGGACATATCTGTAACAAATATAATCAAAGTAAAAGAGGCTATCAGTTTGAGAGTTAGAGGGGTTTGGAAGGGATGGGGAAGTGCTGGAGAGAAGAAAAGTGGGAAAATGACTTAATTAGACTTTAAATGTTTTTTTTTCAAATAAATGCTTAAAAATAAAAATTCGGTTATGGAAAAATACCTTCCTTTCATATAAACTAGGTATCTATTGATTGGGAAATTAAATGGATGATAAGTATAGGTAAACTTAAAGACTTACACACCATAGTCACTAAATGCATAACATTTCTTGCTGTTTTTAGTGACTTGCTGTGATGTCACTAAATGAAGGTTCTATTTCATGTGACAGTCAGAGGCAGAGATTCAATAAATGGTTTTATACTGCCAAAATGCAGTTCTTTGTAATAGCACCTACCTCTTGAATATTTGCTGATAAAATTATTTAATAAATTAGATTTTAATTAGAAAAAACAGGAGTTACCAAATATTGACAAACACCCAAATAGGTTTTTATATATATATATTTAAAACACTAAAGGATAGGTTCTTTTTCCATGGTACCTCACAAAATTGAGCTCCACATAAGAAAATCTTTTCCTGGATCTGGCATCCACTAGCCATTAATATATCTACTGCAGGATCTGCATGCTTTATTTAATCAAATTTGCTTGTACTACATTAGTCTACGTTTACTTTGACTCCGTTCCATCATTTTCTATCATCCCCTTTATGACATTTCGTTATCTTAGTGTCCTCCAGACAGAATATCAAGCAGGATTTTGACACCTTAGAACTCTGCAATTTCATGTAAAGACATGTGGAATCATCTCTTTGCTCAGCATTAACTCTGCTTGATCCCCTGTTCCAAATCCCAGTGAGCCTTTGTAAGTGCATCTGAGGATGCAGGCTCTGACGTGTCCTCTGGAGATGTGTGGGAGCTAAAGATGAGCAGAATGAACTGACCACAGCACCCATTTGGGGCTTCAAGACTACCAGGGCGAGGTCAAAGTGTCCTCACAGATAGTTTCTAAACATAGCTTAGTTTCAGAAAAGGACTTATTTAAAACCCCTCAGAGATAAATTGGGTGATTTCTGGTAACTCATTTCATAAAAGAAACTAAATATCTGACACATTAAGACCAATGGTCCATATGAACTCAAGGAAAAATTGCTGAAGAGAAACCCTTGTCAGGGTTCCTTGTCTAATGACTGAAGGGGAGATAAAGCATGTGAAAAATAAATATTTTGATGTACATTTTACCAGTTCTTCGGGCAAAAAAAAGTGCATCTTTGTGTTCATGAATTTATTTGGGATGTTTATTAATGTATCATACAGCCCCCTTCTATGGATGATTAATCTCTTCTATTGAACAATATCTATGTTTTTTAGATAATTTGAAGGATATTCCATGTACCCCTTCACATATAGTAGTAGATACACTTTGGTGGATAAATAGCCCTAACTGATCTGCCTCTATTTCTCTTGGACACACAGCTACCAGGCACCCACACTCATGCTGCATGGTGCCAGGTGTTCTGATATCCTCTTTATTAGACATCCATAGAGATCTCACAAGCATCATGGTTCCAGATGAGACCTCACAGCAAGGACAGCAAAGAGTCTGAGAACTGCTCCCCCAGATTTTACAGCAGTCCTGCAGTCCTAAAATCTCTCTTGTTGCTTCGTCTATCTGCCTGATGCTTTGATAATGGAAACACTTCCTAGAATTGTAGAAGAGAAGCTTCTGATAATTTAAAACAAATTACTGTTATTGTAAATTGGTCATACTAATTCTTAAATTGTGCTTCACTTTTTTCTCTGGTATGGATAAGTTTCACATTTTATTTTCCCTATGGGGCATTCAGAGATTGTTTCTGAAACTAAGCATGAATCTAAAACATACTGTATCTGAGAGATGCCACTGTGGTGGTAGCTGCGGCTCACTATCTGCTAATCATACTCATTTTCTTCTACATTGAGCTGTCAATCATGCTGTGTATGGGATTCACTTCAGTTTCTGTTATTTGAATCAACTCATGGGTAGTCCTCCAGATATATGACAGTAATATTTCTCTAATGCATATTATTCATAAGCTCTAGGGTAGACTTTGAGAGTCATTTACTCTGCCTTGGGAGCAATCCAAAGTTCATATTCATGGGAAAAGAACACCCTGGAAAATCAGCGATTGCTTCTCAAAATTTTATATGGATAATCTCAATTTTTAAAAACAAAAGTCATGATTTTCTTACACAAAAAGTCAATGAGGGGAAAATGATAAATCAGACAAAAGTATAATGCCACAATTGTATGAATAGAACATGATGAAACCCATCACTTTGTGCACTAACTTTAGCATCAAAAGAAGAAAAGAAAAACTAGGTAATGAGCACAGTTCTCTGTCTTCATTGCGAGGTTTCATCAGGAACTACATTGCTTGGGAGTCTAGGGATGTCTGGTAATGAAGAGGATGACAGAACACCAGGGCAATGTGGAGCCTGCCCATGGGTGCCTGACAGCTGTGCATCTGAGGGTGTACTCAAGCAAATCACTTAGGGCCAACCCGTTAGTTCCTCCAGTAAAGTATATCTACAGTTGTATATGAAAGGGCACATGGAATATCCTTCAAATTCTCCAGGAAGAACGGAATTAGTCAATAGAAGACATTTATCATTATCCATGGAAGGGGGCTGTGTGGTGCATTAGTAAACACCTCAAGTAACCTTATGAACTCAAAGACAGAAGATTTTGTCAGAGCACTGATAAAACATAAACCACAGCACAAAGACAGAACGAGCATGTCCTGCATTAAATAAATAGCTTCATTAATGTCAGAAGAGGCAGTTAATAGGGCACTGGTTATGAGGCCTTTGCACTTACTGTTTGTCTAGGAGAGGAAGATTTAGGTACAGTGTAACATCAATTCCACAGGCAGTTTATAGGTCACATGAGCAAGGAAGTGAGTGCAGAGAAGTCAACTGTGTGTCTGGGTTCATGGTCAGGCAGACACATTGCTGAGGGATAACAGGACTTTATTGTTAGAGAACTACCTTTCATAGCAATAGCAGCTTCAAAATGAGAATTCTGTAAATGTAAATTGTGTTGGAAGTCCTGTGTTCTCTTTAGAAGTTAATTTGCTGCTATTGTTTATCTTAGTGACCTACCCGTGGATGTTTATTTATGGTCTATCTTTGATTTAAAAGTGGGAATTAAATGAAGTCAGCTAAACAAGCTACCATATCTACAAATAGTGGACAAGCAAAAGCTATCTAGCTGGTATTATTACATGAGCAATACGCTTACCCAGAGCTTTTTCACAATAATCTATGTGGTGGTGTCCTAGTCAGTGTTTGTTGCTGTGAATAGACCCTATGAACATGACAAGTCTTATAAAATAAGTTATTTTAGCTTGGGGCTAGCTTATAGTTTCAGAGGCTTGGTCCACTATGATCACGGCAGGAAGTATAGCAGCATGAATTGCAGCACTGGATCAGTAACTGAGAGTTGACTCAGAGAAACAGAGAGAGAGAGAGAGAGAGAGAGAGAGAGAGAGAGAGAGAGAGAGAGAGAGAGAGAGAGAGAGAGAGAGAGAGAGATCCATGCTGGGCCTGTCTTACATACTTCCTCCAACAAGGTCATACCTCCTAATCTTTCTCAAATAGTGACACTCTCTGTTGACTAAGAAAGCAAATATATGAGCCTATGGGGACCATTCTTACTCATAACAACAGATGGTACAAGGAAGTTCCTCTACACCTTAACATTTCACAGATACAGAGAACGTCCAAGGTATTAAAAAATGACCTGAGTTATCTGAAAAGCTAAGCCACCCTTCAAAATCCAGAGACACCACAACATATTGAATTTGAAAACCAAGAAAAGCAATATTGTTCTCAATATCGAGCAGACTTGTCATCAAAACTAATAAACATTTATTGCAAAAAGATTATTGGAATCTTTCTAGAAGGGTTTTCTTCTAGGGAAATATATACTTACAGGAGCCGTGATTTAAAGAAAACCATGACACCCATCATATTTTAGGCTGAGAAATGACCAAAGTGGGACCAGGTAAGTTGTGGCACTTGTGGAACAAGCAGTTGACACTTGACAGCCATCTTATTACACCTTGAAGCTATTGAAGAAATAAATCATCAAGGCTATAAAGAACTGGATTTTGAAATCTCAAAACTGAGAACAAAAGGCAAACCCAACAGTGGCTCAGAGGGTGAATTTGACGTACTGGTCGCATTCGAATAGGCCACAACATGAGAGAGGGCCTTGCGGTGATGGATTGCTTGGGTTTTGACATATCCTTGGCCATGGCAGTAGCTTTTGACTAGACATGATTGTTACAACCCTTGAATCACCATCTTCAGACAAAGAAACCCATGTCTCATTACTGCCCTAATCAGTAACATTTAAAAATGTCCTAAAAATGCATCTTCTATGTTCATAAATTTTTCTTTCTCATGGTCTGAATTCTGAAAAAGCTGTCCTTTAGTCTAGCTCCTATGATGGAGGTTCCACAGGCAAACCTACCCTTTCAAGGGGTTATATAAATTCAGTGCCAGCAGAGACATTTGTGGATAAACTCCATGAGTTAGCTATTTATTAAGGAAGGAAAATAGCTAATAAAAAGATTTATTCATATTTATTATAGGCACTCCCCAACATGCTTTCTCTTGTTTCCTAATATTTTATAATCAGCAGACCAATTTGGGGCCCTCTTTGATATTACAATCGCCTTTATTGTTAGAGTTAAATCACAAAGGCCTCTCGCCCTTGGCTTCCCTAATGTGAAGCACTACATATAAAATGAGTTACTGCAAATAAGACAAGGGCTGTTGCCATAAAGCTGTCAACCTCGTCTCTGGGATTTTCTTTCCAAATAGCCCTACACACTTTCAAACAATTACTTTGCATTGAAAAGAGGCAAGCCTCTATTAAGCTTAGGTATTTATGAATCTCATGTTTCAACACATTCACAGTAATGTAAAGGAATTAGGAATACAAAGCATGGAGCTTCTGGAACTGTTTCAGGGTGAAGAGCTACTGTGTGTGCATGCATTAAGCTGGAATTCAATGTGCAATTAGCACAAGAGAAACACACTTAGCATTGGTTGAGATTTTGCTTGTGGTATCATACAGTTTTCTTCACTTGGCCAGGCACATCAAATGATCCCAGGGAAGCAGTGCTGATCTAGTGATGGGGTCAACCACCAAAGGATTGCCCCTTCTTTGTTTATATTAATCTAAAGCAGGGGAGGATGCAGCAACTGTCTTGGTCCAAGAAATTAGAAACAACTCAAAAGCCAACAGCAGCAGGAGGATTTTGGTCTATTGTGCCCAAGGAATGCAAAATACTATGCTAATCTCTCTTGATATGTTAAAGCAAGGCAGCATAAAATAAAGATATAGAACAAATCTGAACTATTTCGGGAACATTTATTTTAGTCATAACATCCGTTGTTTTTATTATTCTTTCATTTAAAGCAGTAATTAAAATAAGAAAAATGCTCTCTGGCTTTCAAATGTGTGCTTCAGCAGCACATATGTGCACACACACGTGTGCACACCCCCCACACACAAACCACTAATAGTAATAGTAATAGTAATAGTAATAATAATCATAATAAACATTGTTAATAACAGTAGGAACAAAGAGCTGGGGAGGCATCTTAGTGGGTAAAGGTGTTTACTGCCAAGTCAAATGATCTGAGTTCGGTGCTCCAGGTTGAGCATGGTGGTACAAGAGAGGCAACTACAAACTGTCCTCTGATCTCCACACGTGTACCACTGCAATCATGCGCCCCACACAAACAAATGAGGAAACATGAGACTCTTTTAAAATGAGAAAAAAAATAAGATGACTGGTAGCTTAGGAGACAGTGTTTCTTTGCCATGCAACGTTGTTTAGATTATCACAGCCTGATTATATTTTTCACTGATAACAACATGAGATTTTGTTTTGTTTTATTTATATTAAACAAAAATCATCACTTAAATAAACACTAGTACAAACACTACCTGGGTATGGACAGAATGAATAATAGAATTCCTGACTGGCACAAGAAAGAGTCCATGTGTGATTTATTATTTCACAAAAAAAAATAGTCTATATTAACTTACTATTCAAAGAACAGGCTACTCTGGCTTCAGCTGACAGTTTGCTAGAAATTAAATACTAAGATTCCAACAAGGCAGAGTATACTAGAAAGGAAATTTTAGCAGCAAGTTTCAGCAGTGTTGGAGTTTGAGCTATCCTGCTGTATCACACACAGATGAGGAATGGTCTGAGTCTGGAGAAAACCCATAATTTTCAAAAAGTCAGAATGTCACCGGAAATCAATATACATGGAATAACTGCATCATTTTTTCAGAGTGCTTCAGCCTAAACCAGTAAGGTTTCGCTCTCGTGTTCTTCAGAAACAGTGGACCAAAGATTCCCCCTCTATCTGACATGAATGCTCATCTCTTCAGGCCATAGACTACACACAAGCTTGCACATAGGTGAGAGACCACAAAAAGGGGGAATGAAATGTTTATTCCAAAGAGGGATGCCATGACAATTCTCATATGATAGGAAGAGTAATTGCTAATGTTTATTAAATAGATAATGTGAAAACTATTCTTGGAGAGGTTTTATATGCCTCAACTCACCTAACCATAAATATCTGTAACATGTGCTTATCTTTTGTTTTACAATTGTCAGTGGAATGTTCCAGAAACCCTAAGATCATTGTCTAAGGTCGCACGGCCTTCATTGTTTTATACAACAAGAAATCCAACTCAGTAACATTAAAAGTCACTTTCATACATAAGTTATTTTCTTTTACCTTCAGTATAACTTTATTTCTAAATATTATGACAAGATTATTGTGCACTTGAGTGACAGTTTATAAAAGTAACAAATAATAAAGACTAAAGCACCTTTGTTCAAAACTCAGTCTTAACAGCTTCTTTCATTGGGCTACTAAACATCAAATCAGGCACGTTATGTCAAAAAGTCATACATAGCCCGCTAACATGAAGAAATATATGCTAGGTACCCACAGAGTTAGGGCTTGGTACTAGTGGGAATCACAGGATGCCAACTGATTATTATAGAATTATAAACTCCTATGATGAAAAGTATGTTCTGATGTCAACCCCTTATTTTACAGATGTCCAGAGGCTTTGAGAGATGTAAATACCACTACAACCTTTGTGGTGACAGCACTGGGAGCTGAAACAAGACTTCATAGTTTCTCTGTCAATCAACAAAGTCTGAAAAATAGGGGAATACCCTCAGCAAGTGATTACAAACTCAGAATAGAAATAAACAGAATATAATCAGGTTTATGGAATGTGGGCATCTAGGCAAAGGTAATGGTGGTATCCCCCTAATTCCAGAAATCTCAATTCACCATGGAACTATCACTGAATACGTGATAACCTAATGAAGTATTTTAAGCATCAGTTTTACGTTAGAATGATGCTAGGCTTTGTCAGATGGGTAAGTGCCTTTGTTATTGGTGACTTGATTAATCCCATGATCTACTAGCTCTAAGTAATGTGCATTTTAGAATGACAAGTATCACTTTACATCCCATTACTGAACAGTGCTTTTCCATGAGAATAAAAATGGGAATTAAATAAAGAGATGAGGTATTAGACACAACACAACATATGGATCAGAAGGCAGCAGGAAGGCCCATAAAACACAGGTGCATTATGAATTTCTGAGCAATTGTCGTCTGTGTTCATGTATTACATCTTAATACAGAGATGACGTTCATAGCTAAGTTCTGAAAAGCAATGGATATTCTAGAGACAATTTCAAAATTCATAATCTGAGCTGAATTTTCATTTTCATTAAGCAAGATAGTTGGCCAGATGCCACGCTATAATTTCAGCAAAATTTCATTTTCTACCATCTTCATGATAATTTAAATAGGTAATTTTATGACATCTTGTGTTTTTCTGGAATTTCCTGTAATCAACTTTGTTCTGCCTCTCCTTGGTCTTACTCAAACATGCAAATAACAAGATGAGAGCTATTCCATCTTAGTTGGAATGTCTCATTATTTTATGTTTATGAAATAATGGTGAGTAAACGCTAAGTGGAATTTTCTACCTTACAATGTTCCTTTTAGACTTCATACAAGTACTGCTATTTTATTGTGTCATGAGCAAAAGCAGCCAGGGACTCACACATTTTGGGTAAGTGGTCTACGTTGAGCTAGCCCAACCACAGACACCTTAACAAATACGAGATTTATCTACTTCATTCTTTCCCACCCCAACCCTTTGAGTTCATAGAGTACACAACGGGACTCAGACCCGCTTGTGTGCTGTTAGGAATAAACTGATGAATGATATAAAGGGAAAAGGAAAACAGAACTAGGTGGCTTCCACACACTGTAATTGTGAAAAACGTTTACAAAGAGAGAATATCAGAGACCAGGGGGGGGGGGTATTTTTATTTTACATATAGGGGTATTTTGCCTGCATGTATATCTGTGCACCACATGCTTGCAGTGCCTAATGGAAACCAGAATAGAGTATTGGATCTTCTGGGACTGAAGTTACAGATGCTTTTTAGCTACCATATGGGTGCTAGAAATTGAACCTGGGTCCTTTGGAAGAGAAGTCAGTGCTCCCCTAACCACTGAATCATCTCTCCAGCCCCAGAGAACACAGTTTCTGAATGAAAACAAGGAAAAGAATATTTGGAAAGGCAAGGCTTTCATATGGAAAATCTCAGATCTACAAATAAAGACTAAACTCAAAACTACAGCTGACATAGAATAAAATAATGGTAAAGACCCGTTTAGAGAGTAGTCTTTGTACCAAGACTGTGAAATTATGTCAGATTAATAAAGTGTTTTAATTGTATGACAGAGGGTGTTAGCTTCCATCAGGTTCTCATACTTGATGTTTTGTGAATCTTCAAAAGAATAATCAAATAATGAGTTGCTTGGAAAATAGCTATGAAGTGAGTTCAGATCCCCAGAATCCACCTGAAAGTGGATTCAGCTGCATGACTGCTATAAAGAATGAGATAGGCAGATCTCAAAGGCTCGCTAGCCAGCCATCTAATGGGCATAAGCTTCCCGTCTGTGAGCGACTGTGCCTTTAAAAGTGAGCCAGAGACCACATCCAGCAGCAAATCTGGCCTCCATATAAGCAAAGGCTTATAAATTTTATTAAGAAATGCTGTCTCATAGATAATCCAGAACCCTTAGAGTTTAGGGATAGTATGGAACTGTTATTATCCCAGAAGAACTAGCCTAGAAAATCCCATCCTAAGGGAAATACTGGAAGTGGAAAGGTACAATTTACAGATGAGAAAAAATATGTAGAGAAGATAGATGTGTTAAAACAGTGGCTCTCAACCTGCCAAATGCTGCGACCTTGAGAGTGTGAACTGCCTCCTCCCATCTTATATTCCTCTCTAGAGCTGGGATTAAAGATGAGCACCACTGGGATTAAAGGCAAGCTCCATCCAGTTTCTATGGCAAACTAGTGTGGCTATTGGGATTAAAGGTGTGTTACCACTGTCTGGTCTGTAAGGCTGATCAGTGGGGCTATTTTACTCCTTGGTCTTCAGGAAAGTTTTACTTATTAAAATACAAATAAAATATCACTAAATTTACAAATTGGTCTTTGAGACTCCCCTGGCATGTGCTTAACATGAATAGGTTTCCTTAACCTCAGAGGAAGATTCCACAACCCCTTTATTCCTGTATCCTTCGTGACTCTAAGGTCAGAACCATATGACCAATGTTACCAAGTTCTGCTTCCTGCTTGGGATGGATGTGAACTCCTACATGAATACATTTACATAAATTTTGATTTATTGTTGTTGTTGTTGAATAAACTTCCCTCTGCTTTAAGAATGCAATGACTTATTGTGAGGCTACACATGAGAAACCAACTTTGTTCTGGATGTTAAGAAAGCCTTTGTAAAACACTAGCAGTTGAAAGGCCACATGGATGTCCGAGGTCTGGGCCACCACCTGCAGACATGTTGTTGTCGTCCAAGGGCCACGTTTCTGCCCAGGCCATGCCCATCTGAGTGGCCTACACTGCCACCTGGAGCCATGACGACATCTGGGCCCAAGTTTTTGCCGAGGACAATGTCTGGGTCCATGATCCTATACCAGTCAGAGTCTGAGTTGATGTGCGGGGCTCCGGTTACCACCAAAGGCTGTGAGGATACCCAGGGTCTGGTCAGCCACCTGAGATCGTATTGGTGTCCAAGGGCCATGTTGCCTCCAGGGCTATACTGATCTGGTGGTTTGCTCTGCCACCAGGTAATGATGACGTCTGGGCCTAAACTGCTGCCAAAGGCTATGTCTGGGTCAGTGATCCTACTGAAGCTGGGGTTTGTGTTGATCTCCATTGCCTATGTTACCACAGGGACCATAGGAACTATGCATGTTGAAATCCAGGGGCAATGCTGAGCCACCGTCACCCTTTGTTGGCCCTGCCCCTTGCTGGCCACTACAGCAGAAGAGCTAGCCTTACCCCTCAAGGGAGAGCTGGCCACACATAGAAGAACTGGCTCCACCCCTCAAGCACAGAGAAGAACTGGCTCCACCCCTCAAGGTAGAACTGGCAGCACAGAGAAGAGCTGGCTCTACCCTCAACTGTGAGGAGTGGACTGAGAAGCCTAGACTGACCAAATCAGCTGCCACCTGGACTTTGAGTTGTCCTCCCCCAACATCTATCCCATCTATGACCTGCCAGAGTGTGTGAAGGGACTACATGATCTCCATAACTCAGGGCACCATCAGGATATCCAAGAGTTTTGGTGAGGGTCCAGGATTAATGGTTCACCAGAAGCCAGAGGCCTTGAAGCAGATGAGTAATTCATTGGAATGAACATTTGCAAGTACAGCTGAGATGACCAAAGGGTGTTCTGTGTGGCACACAGCAATTCTCAATGCCACTAAGATGAAAGAAGAGGTGTTGGAGAGGCAGGAAAGAATAAAGGAGAAAAGTGAGTTTTTGTTTGTTTGTTTGTTTTGTTTTGTTTTGTTTTTAATTAATATTTTTTAAATTTTCTTTTGGGGTTGTGTGCTACAAGGGTGAGGTGTGGAAGTGGAGGGGCTGAAAAATAAGTGGGATTGGGATGCACAATGTGAAATCCTCAAAGAACCAATAAAAAATTTTGTTAAAAAATAGTAGCAGTTGATTATCCAATACAAGTATTTTTGCAACTGCTGTAACTGGAATTACTGATATGACTGTAAGTTATCTTTTGAGAGTTTATAAAAAGGACAGAGATCCTAAGAAGAATAATACTGACTTTGATTTATATTGGGAACAGGCTGCACGATTGTAGATGGTCCCTAAACTCAACATCTTCCAAATAATTCTTATGGCAATAATTTGGAAATTTAATGATTTAGCATTATATCTTTAATTCCATTGGAACTCGCTTGTCTCCACAGTGGACCAACCCTCTTTGCCATTGCCTTAAATGATCCACAGGCTACCTATGCATTCATGCCTCCTTGTTATGAAAAAATTCTGCAAGGGTTTCCTCTGACATGTCATATAAAATTCAAAGGGCATCAGGCAGTGTTGGCACATGCCTTCAATCCCAGCACTCAGAAAACAGAAGCTGGTGGATCTCTGTGAGTCTGAGGCCAGCCTGGTCTACAGAACAAGATCATGGACAAGCAGGGTGGTTACACGGAGAAACCCTATCTTGAAAATAAAATACCAACAACAAAAGAGGATTAAATTGTCATGACAAATCTCACGTCATCTCTCATCCGGTCATTGTTGTACCAGTGGCATACCTTAATGATACTCCCTTCTAGAGTAGCCTTTCTCCAGATATTCACAGGTCCTTCCCTTACTTTCTTCTGGCCTCCTTGCAGAAAGCATCTTTGTGAGGTTAAAAAAAAAAAAAGTAACTTCCCATAACTTCCTTGTTCTATTTTCATCACAGTGCTTACATTATATGTTATATATTATATAACATAGCTCATTTATATTTATACTAAAATACAAATCCTGTCTATTTTAAAAGATAACAATGTCCTTTACAGATTCTCAAATATATACGATGAGTGAGCAGATAAAGGGTAAAACACACCTACAGTAAGTTCCTGTTCCTGAAAGTGTTTCAGAAGACAACCTGCTTTATCGTACAGTTTGCTTCACCTGGATTAATGCAGAATGTAATCAAAAAGTGGTCATTTTTACTCCATCCCACCAAACATTGAGTCTCTGAATGCTGAGAACAGCACCAAATGCCAAAAATAAAGTGCTATTCACCGAATGAAAATGACAAGGGACTGAAATTCACACTTGATCTAGGCCACACCGAGTGCATTTTAACCGGAGTGAATGCTGCCGGGAGCAGAAACGCAGCTTTACTGATCTTGTTATATATACAAAACCATATTCTACCCTTTACCATAGGATTCATTGAATGCATCAGCCATTATGTGGAGAATTCTCCAATACAATTCAGTTGAAAACTATCAGAGCGACATTTTTACAGAAGGCTAATAGCATGAGAAACACCCTAACCCAATCAGCTAAACGTCTATTGTAGATCTGGGTGGTGTGCTAACAGCCACATGCTTCTCAGAAATTCAGGCAAGCTCCATAGTTTTCAGCTCATTTTCTTCCTAAACTGGTACAGAACATGACCCAGAAACAAAGCAGCCCAGACACAAGAAGGGATGTTAGTTTTAGGACTGTTTGTGTTTCCCAGTTCTCCAGGGAGAGCTTCTAACCTGAAAGCTGGCTTTAGCGGCTTGGTTTCTCTGGAATTGAAAAATAAATATTTTCAAAGTCCAGAGGACACACTTACTTTTTGACGTTCTTGTGTTGGCTTTGTTTCACCGACCTTGAATGCCATACAGACACCCAAGAATGAGGGCCATGTTGGTGTTTCAGTCATACTGCTGCTGGGGTGACATCCAGACCAGTCCATGGTCCTACCATGGCTAGAGTTTGGGCTGAAGTCCGGGTCCTGCATTGCCACCAAAGGTAACATAGAGGCCCAGGATTAGGGACCACAATCTGAGGCCTCCGTGGTGTCCAGCGGCCATACGGATGCCAGATCCATTCCCAGCAGAGTGCCATTCCTTACACCCAGAGCCAAGACGTTGCCCCGGCGCAAGCTGTGGTTGAGGGCTGTACCTGGGTCCCTGGTCTAGCTACAGCTGGGGTCTGTGTGGATGTCTGTTGCCTCTGTCACCTCAGAACCTTAAGAACCATGTGAGATGAAATCAGAGGGCCATGCTGAACCAGCCCTGCCCTGGGAAAACTGTTCTTGCCTCTTGCTGGGGACTACAGCAGGAGAGCTGGCCCCTGCATGCTGGAGAGACGGCCCTACCCCTCACCACAGGCCAGGGTGAACCCATCCGGAGGGGATGCTCGTCGGAGAGCTGATTTCACCCCCTTGGCTGAGGCAGGTGGCTGCAGGGGCCCAAACTGACCGGCTTGACAAACACCTAGGCCCACAGCCCAGTCTTGGGTTGACCCTTTGTAGCATTTACCCCACCTAGGACCTGCTGGAGCTGATGAAGCCACTGGTCCTATAATACAACACCCACAAGATCTCCAAGACTCATGGCAACGGCAGGATATCCCAGAAGAGTGCTGGTGGGGATCCGGTGATGGTGGTGTACCAAAAACCAGAGTCCTTGAACCAGACCAGAGACTCACTGCCAATGAACATTTGCCAGTAAAACTGACGGAACAAAGAGTTATTCTACATGGCACACCAAAGCCTCAATTGTCACCAGGATGAATGAAGAGGTGTTGGAGAGGCAGGAAAAGGGGAGAAGCTAAGAGATTTTTCTGTTGTAATTTTTGCTTTGTTTTTGTTTGGGGTTTTGTTTGCTTGTTTTTGTTTTTGCTTTTCTTTGCTTTCATGCTAACTTTAAGTTGTTTCCTTATTTTAGAGGGCCTTGACAGGGATGAGGGGAGGAGTTGGGGGGACGAGTAGAACTGAGGTGCATGATGTGAAATTCCCAAAGAGTCAACAAAGTCGTTAAATAGTAGTAAAAATAAAAGTTTCATTAACTACTCTGGGTTCATTCCTGATATCTGCCCCCCCCCCTTTTTTAAGGCTTCTCCTCTAACCTTTGGTTTTATCTATGCATCTAACAAAGTAAATACAGCTACACCATGCGTTCTCAGTTCAGAGGACTTGGGTTTAAATGGGACAAAGGGACAGTTTCATTTGTATTAAAATAATTTCTACTGGGCAGTGGTGGCCCACACCTTTGATCCCAGCACTCCCAAGCATATCTCTGAGTTCAAGTCCAGCCTGGTCTGCAGGGTGAGTTCCAGAGCAGCCAGGGCTACATAGAAAAAGCCTATCTCAAAAAGACAAAACAAAACAAAACAAACAAAAAGAAAGAAAGAAATTATTTCCTTCCATTATTAATACACTTTGGTAACTATGGTCTGTTAACACTAACCTGTTGGTTTTTTCACCAGAAGAAATGGCAACTGCTCCTCCATTACCTGTGAGAAAACATTACCTCAGGCGCTGTTGATAATATCAAAGCCACATTCCCTTCTGACAGATCATATGTAACGTTTTCTTAAAGTTTTATGTCACATTAATTAAGAGTTCACTGATTGCTTCCAGATCATTGATTTCCTTCATAACTTCCCCTCCCATTTTATTTTCTGTGTTTAGAGAATTACTCTAGAGGTGGTATAAGATTCTCAAATCTATGACTTAAAGCCCAATGACTGGAAGGGAGGCATCAGGTGTGTGTGTGTGTGTGTGTGTGTGTGTGTGTGTGTGTGTGTAATTTTTAGTTACAATCTTAATTTTTCTCTTAATTGGACTATTAATAAACAATGGTCAATTTTCAAAATATTCCTTTACATATCTCATAATTTGGAGAATTTTAATTTCAGAATTTTGATTTTTTTTTTTTGCATTTTCTTTCAGACCAGTTCATTTCTAGGCTAGACAAAATTAACAGTCTAATCCATTAGTTCAAACTCACAGTTCTTTCTTGGTTTCTATGAGGATATAGAGCTGAAAGGGAACCATCATTTTTGTAGATAAATAGAAAATAAATCCTCAATTATTTAGCAAATTAAAATCATAATACTTCAGTTTGGGGGTGGATCAGTTAGTGAGACAACATCAACTGTAGCTCAGTAGCGAGGATGTATTGCTGATCCAGTTATGGATTTCCACAGACCTTTCTGCTTGTGCAGTCTCTACAGTGTACCCTGTTTGCTTGTTCGGATCTCCTTTCCTCAGAATCTTCACGACCTCCCATACCTTGCAAGGTGGCGAAGTAACTGATTTTTCATTGGAAGCGAGACTGCTAGGAAGAACGAAGAAGAAACTTTCCACACATCCTTATTCTTTCCTTCTCACCTACCGAGGACCCACAGGCACGAGGCGAATGGGGAGACACAAGTTCAGAGCCTTTCCACTTCTCCTTCTAAACCCTTTAACAGAGACCACGAGGATCTAAATTTTAAAGGTGACTTTGCTCTAAACTTCTTTCCTAATGAAAAATGTGACATAACTGCTTAAAAGCAGAGTGTGGGACCACACGGGGGGGGGGGGCAACATTGCAGCTACCTGACCAAAGAGGGGTGTCTTAATTGGACAATTGAATGTCCTGTATGTCCCACTCAGTTGACAGCTCATTACTTCATTATTTTGTGTCAAATAAAACTTCCTAGGTCAACTGAAGAGCACTTGTACTTGATTCTGTTCTGCTTTACTGGCAGCTTTTAGAGTCCATCATATAACTGTTTGGAAAGAAACAATCACAGCCTAGCATTCACTGCCTTAGGTGGGCCCTTTCATTAAAAGCAACAGCATTAAGGTGTGAAGGAAATTCAAAGTTTCTGATACTTTTGTTGTTCTAGATGCATCTGGAGCGGGATTTAGGATCACTACATCATCATCATCCTGCTTCACAGGACAGCTTTCAAATTCAGATGGGACCTGTGGACCATCCATCCCTGGTCCTATAGCACACTTTTATAACTCAGCCTCTTCACTTCAGCCTAAGTTAAAACGTTTAAAGGATATCTGAACATTTTGATATCTGAACTGAGCTTGAAATAGAGGTAGAAACTAAGATGAAGAAAGAAGAATATAGTTTCTAAGCCAGGTCTAACAGTCTACAACTATAACCCAGCACTCAGGAGACTGAACCTCAAAGATCATGAGTTTGGGGCCAGCCTGGTCTACATAGCTGGGATATAAAGTCAACCTTCATAATCACATATCACCTATCTGTCTCAAAAAAAAACAAAACAAAAACTAAATTAAACTAAAACCCCAGCTCTGATCTAACCTAGCAACAACAAAACCACCTTTCCCATACACCAACAAAGCCCATGGAACGTGAATTGTCCCCAGGTCCTCACACAACTTGTTTGATCTTGTGTCTGGTCAGGCTTCACAGGCAATGAGAAAGTCACCTTAATTTATTTTGTTTTGTTGTATTGGCAGCTTTTTGAACTCTCCGTACAACTATTAGAATAGAGACCATCATGTGCTAACAAACCATAAAAGATAAAAGTATCCCAGCGGTGTTTGAAAACTATTAACGCACCCTTGAAAACTCAGAAATAATCTGTGGGTTGCCAAGACGCCTCGTAGAAGAGGCGGGAATAAAATGAGTGTGGAAACATAAATGAGACAGGAAAAAGCTGCATGTCTTTGCCACGGAGGGCGGGACATGTAGGCCAATAAATCTTGTGTGGGTGGAACAAACTCTGGATCACGGGAAGAAAATTACTGCAATCCCACCAAACTTCAGATGGCATCGAGGCCTGGTTTCTGTGTGGTTTTAGCTAAATGATTACTACTAGTAATTATCCTTGCTATTTAAGTACTATTTAGAAGTAGCAGTAACGACAAAATAGATATAAACTGAGATCATTTGATATTTGAGTAAAAATATCACAAGTCACCTTTATATTTTTAAGTTCATAATACATTTATGCACTGTCATTGTCATAACTGAACACTTTTCAATAACACAGAAGTAAATACAATTTTAAATCATGCACACTGAGCTATAATTATTTTTAGCTAATAATTCTCATCTTTCCACCTAAATAAAACCTTTATTTAAAATTCAGACTATATTCATATTTTCCCCAAATAGCCTTTGTATCTTATTTGCTCAGCCAGGATCTCCCTGTATCTAACTTACTACATATTTGGTTCTTTGTTTTGTTTTTGTTTTTGTAACACTGGTATAGCTGGAATTAGTTATCAATCTTAGTTTTGTTGTCATTGTTGTTAAATTTAAAATGTATCTTGATATCTATATATATATTCCTTATAGTCAAACTGGGCGGTGGTGAGGCACACTTCTAATCCCAGCACTTGGGAGGCAGAGGCAGGCAGATCTCTGTGAGTTAAAGGCTAGCCTGGACTATAAGAGCTAGTTCCAGGATAGACAGGCTCCAAAGTTACAGAGAAACCTTGCCTCAAAAAAAAAAATCCTTATAGTCTCCTGTAGAAGGAGTTACGGGCTGTGTTCTGCCACCCAGCTCCTGGCCACCGGCTAGCTTTATACCTGAAATAACAACACACAAATTGTATTCATTTAAACACTGGTTGGCTCATTAGCTCTAGCCTCTTACTGGCTAACTCTCACATCTTGACTAACCCATCTTACCAGGAAGATTCTAGCATATGTCCATCTTGGGCTGTAGCTTCATCACGTCTGCCCCAGAGAGGAGAGGCATGGCAATTAACTAACTTCCCTTCTTCCCAGCATTCTCTTCTGTCTACTCCACCAATCTAAATCCTGCCCTATCAAAAAGCCAACGCAGTTGCAAGTCCTGCCTCCTTTATTTGTAAAGTAGCCATTTGCAGCAATCTACAACTGAAACAAGAAGAATCATGCTAGCTTGCTATGTCATTATAGTCTGTGAAGTGTGGTTTCAGTGGAGAAAAATTTGTTGTCAGTTTAATTCTTTGTATCCAAAAATGAGTTCCTTGACAAAAAAAAAAATCTATCCCTTTGTGAATGTTAATGTTTAATTTGTTCAGAATCTAAAACTTGTACACAGATGGTCTTGAACATACCAAATACATGCATGTCATGTTTTTTGAAAGTCAGACTTTCAATAAAAATTTTAATTGAATTTTGTCTTAGGAGACACAATCTAAAACCAAGTTTCTGTGGACTTGGCTAAGCATGTTATTTGCCTTTCAGCATAAATAGACGTGTGCATTATCTTTAGAATAATTTAATCACATAGAATTAGTTACAATTCATTCAAAGTCACTCTTGTTTTTCCACTTTTTTAAAAGTTCCATCCTGACTCCCCTATGTCTAAGAACTCTGTCAGCCTCAAAAAATGAGTCAAAATGCAATACACTAAAAGAAAGGAAAAACAGAGAAAATGCGTTTTTTGAAGGTGATTGAATTTTGTGTCAATCTAAAGCTCATTTCCTTTCTGCCTTTAGTGAATAAAAAGGTATTTGCAAATTCCCACAATTCTATATGCCATTTTTGTCATGTTAACATGGGACCCAGTTCATCTGGTAGAAACCAAGGGTGAGGACAGTTAGGAACATGCCTGGCTTGAACTGTTGCTGGATCCCTGGGCAGTTTTGTTTTGCCTTTTGTTTGTTTGTTTGTTTATTGTTTTTATCATTGCTACAGTCTATTCAATTTTCTCTGGTCCCCACTGTGGTATTGATACCTTCATATGCTTTTTGAGTGTCTATCGTTTTTTTCTTCATAAAAACTAAAATAAGTTTTTAAAGTAGAGGATGGTAGCAGAAACAAGAGTCCCCAGAGTGTGTGAACCCTGAGGTCTGCAACTCTGCAACTCAGCAGTGACTATGACTGCCTACACAACACCTGCACTAGATCAAGCCAGTCCAAATTCTAGCATGGTTAGAGTATGGGGTCATGAAACACCACTGCTGAGAAGCTTTGGCAGTTGAAGGCTGCTGGAATAGGTTCAGGTAAGCATGTTTCCCATGCTCCAATGAATGGTCCTTTGCCTTACAGACAGCACTGATTAGATTCAATGAGTCATGAAGAAAGGATCTGAAGGGACATGGTGCCTATGGGTCTGGAAAGAGTTGGAGGGAGAGTTCAGAGCAATATTATCAAAATATATTTTATATACATATAAAATTCTAGAAGAAAAAAGTGATTCTTTTTTATCTAAAAAAAAATACTAATACAAGACGAGCATCTTCCTGGGCCCTGTCCTAAAGAGAGGAGCCCTGGCTGTAGCACGCCTATATAATACAATAGACTTCTCATTAAAAGGGGACTGGCAGAATTTAGAATAGACACAAGATAGCAAAATATACAGTTTGTTACAAATTATGGTAACATCCATTGCTTCATGGTTTTCACTGAAAGCTAATAGGAAATCTCAAAATGAATTATTCATGAAATTGTCCACAAATATTTTCTTGAACTTGCGCTGAACTTTGATGAGCACGGAGTAATTCAAATGCACTTATCATCCCTTTGTTCCTTCTCAGTCTCCCCATCGCACTTGCCTGGGTCGTTACCCAACAGCCACCCTGTGCTAGCTGAGTTCTGAGTTTCCTGAGCTGACTGAAGCTCCTCCACGTTCAATATATTCCTTCCTATAGTGTTTGTCTCTGACAGAGGCATATGGGTCTATGTGGGTATATGTGCACGTGTTAGCAGTGGGGAAACGGAAGGCAAGCACTGTATCTCAGAACATTTGAAGAAAGCACAGAATGAAGGGAGGTTCACTGAAAACGTAATTAATCGAGAGTTAATCTATGTGGTTACATTTTGTGCATTTTTGTGATTTTTCTTTTAGTTCCCAAATCTGTCCTCATGAATTTAAAACTAAATAGAATTCACCTGTCCTCATTCTTCTAATGGATGGAGGCATCAGCCTCTGTACTGTGACAAGATACAGTCGTTTTCCTCAAGTGTTTCTATATTTGTCCATGTGCGTGCGGCACCAATGTGTTAAAGACCCAGTCACCTCCAGCCCACAGGACCACTAAGCATCAGTAACTCACTCATTAGTCATCTGGGTGTGTGTGGGGTGCTCATATCATGGGTTTGCTCTGAATGCTGTAAAACGTGAGGATGCTGATGCCATACTAGGATGCTTCAGTCTTTCCACACCTCCATCTGAAACTGCTTGCTCCTGGCAAATAATGTCATAGGGAGAAGGTCATGGTTGTCTTCATTTAAACATTTCCTCTGATGGGGCTTCAGAACCTGATTTCCTGGGAGCACTGTGTGCCTGGGAGCCCTTCACCTTAAACTGAATTGTTCTCTGGAAATTAAAGCACAGCCTGCTATTCAGTTATCCAGCAGAGAAAATGTTCTGCAGAAGAAATTGGATTTTATGCTTCAAAAACAAAGATGACCTTTGGATTATTTGTTATTTGGATTCTGAATGGTCACAGTACCATCTCAGCCAATAGTAATTGGGGGAAGATTCCATCTGTTTTATTTAACATTTTACTTCTTAACAATATTCAACAAATGCCCAATAGTTTATTTTTCCATGGATTTTTGCCCCTTTTAGATATTTTAAGTATATGATATATTTACCTGAGATAGATATTTTCAAGTTCAGACTTGCCAATTCATTTGTCATTATACATACATTACTGAAAAGATAACTTTTAATGATGTCCATGATCTAATAAGGGAATACTAATATTGACAGGATCAAATACAGATGCACTATTCAGGACACTTTTACTCTTAAAGCCACTAGGATCTCTGTTACCTGAATAAAATATTTTAAGAAACAGTAAAACAGTCTTTTGCCTTGAAGATGCCTATGTAGTTACCCATTTCCCCCAAAAAGTGCTTTTGAGAAGAAGTTCTATAGGAAACCCACACTTGCATGCACATATTGAGGCTTTTTGGAGTTACAGTACTTAATATCCAATTTACTTGCATGTACCCAAATTAAAAATTCTTCATCTTCATGTAATTTCCATTCTTTGACCACTTCACAAAAGAAGGATATTTGAATGAGATTCCTCGGGGCATATTTTATTAAAATCTTCTTATTCCCTGAAATCTCCTTAACTGACTTCAAGTTTCTTATCTTACCCTAAAGCAATGTCAGAATTCATAGTCATTGAATACAGAGAGGGTGTTTCAGTTTGTGAGACCTACCAATAGTCTCAAAAATTAACTGAGGAAATTCTAGTAACCTAGCTGTAACATCTGTGAACCACAAAAGTGACCAGTGCAGCAGGAAATCTAGTAAAGAGAAACACACATCTCAGTGGTAATTAAGAGTCAGGTGATTTAAATAAAAGGTAACGTGTATCTGATACTATAAACCTAACCACTGTCCGAGGCTAGTTAGCCCATTGGCCCTAAAGGAGAGCCTACTACTGCCACTTCCTAAACTAGTATTGTTTCCAACCACATTTGAAATACTTGCTCTTATATCCACAGGTAAGTGTAGCTTAGCCCCCATCAAAGCTTTTTTTTGCAGCAGAGACCTTTCTGGAAAGTCACAGCTGGTCCAAATAAAGAGCGCAACTGACTGTGGGGTGCCCAGCCCCAGTCGATGGATCTACAGCACAACCCCCACACAAATGGCTCAAGGAGCATCCCAGAAGAGGAATCAGAAAGGTTGTAGGGGTCAGAGGGCTGGACATCTAATGCAAGATAGTGTCTTCTGTATATGGCAAGGAAACTACACCCATGAAGTCTCAACAACATGATCATCTAGACAAAGCCTGAACAATTACACCAATTGACATTCTGTCATGGATGGGAGAAAGCCCCGCCCCTAATATGAAGAGCTACAGGCAATTTATGACTACTAAGCAAAGAATATTCTATCTTCTCCTAGGTGAGTACACTAAGAGGCGATCCAATCCTAAGCACTCAGTCCTAAACACCTGTGCATAACTAACACCAAATAAACTCAACAGATTGTGTTTATAAATTTGCGTGTGTCTCTGTCAATCATATTAAAAAATAAGAGTCAAGACCCCCAACCCTGCCCTGCTGTATGCTAGGACCAGTGCTCAACAACAGTTTTAAGCTCCTACTTTAAGCTCCTACTCTAAGGCTACCCACCCAGAGCAGTGAGCCTCAAGGTCCCCAGTAAGAGAGCCCGGCACCCTCAGCCTGGGCTCCAGGGGCTCCTGTGTTCTCCTGGATCCTGCACTGCCTGCCCCGTCCTTCCTTCTGTCCCTGGATCACTGGACTACCAGGCGGCCCTGTTTAGGTGCTGAAGAGTTCCATCTGGACGGGTGAGTGTGTGCTATCCAGGGGCGATAGTCCCGGAAGAGAGCACAAACCCCCCTCCCCCAGCTCCTTCTGCAGGGCTGCCTTTCTTATACACGACCCCCCTCCCCCCAGCCTGCATTCTAGGCAAGGTCCTTTGCTCAGGAACAGTTTTCTCCTCCTACACTAAGGCTTCCAACCAAGAGCAGTGAGTGCCTGCCTACATGTCAGGCCTCAAAGA
>NW_026067904.1:4479209-4484102 GCF_014885135.2 Alexandromys fortis | reverse complement strand
CTGAATATGGCGGACAATGAGGGCTGCTGAGAAGCCAAGGACAATGGCACGGGGTTTTGATCCTACTTCATGTTCTGGCTTTGTGGGAGCCTAGCCAGTTTGGATGTCCACCTTCCTAGACCAGGATGGAGCGGGGAGGACTTTGGACTTTCCACAGGGCAGGGAACCCTGACTGCCCCTCAGACTGGAGAGGGAGGGGGAGAGGAGTGGGGGGATGGGGAAAGGAGAGGGAGGAGGGGGGAAAAGGGGGACGGGGAGGGAAATGGGAGGTGGGGAGGAGGCGGAAATTTTTTTTTCAATAAAAAATTATATTTAAAAAAAATAAGAGTCAATGAATTTGAGAAAGAAATAAGGGAACATGAGAGGAGTTTGAAGAAGAAGGGAAGTGGAAATTATGAAAATATGGTACTCATACAAAATTCTCAAATATGTTGTATTATTAAAAACAAGGTCTTTTTTATTCTGTAGGCTGCCTTTTTGTCCTATTGATGATATTTTTTGCCTTACAGAAGCTTTTCTGTTACATGATGCTCCATTTATTAATTATTGCTAATAGTGTCTGTGCTGTTGGTGTTCTATTCAGGAAGCTGTCTACTGTTTCAATGTGTTCAAGGCTATTCCCCACTTTCTCTTCTATCAGGTTCAGAGTATCTGGTTTTATGTTGAGGTTTTTAATCTACTTGGACTTGATTTTTATGTAGGGTGTTAGATATGGATTTGTTTCCATTCTTCTACATACCAACATCAGTTAGACTAGCACCATTTGCTGTGGTGCTTTCTTTTCTAATTGTACATTTCTGACTTCTTTATCAAAAAGCAAGTGTTGATATGTGTGCGAATTTAAATCTTGGTCTTTGATTTGGTTGCACTGATCAACATGTCTGGTTTTATTTCAATACTATTTAATTTTTATTACTACATCTGTGTAGCACAGCTTGAAATCAGAGATGGTAGTACTTCCAGAAGTTCTTTTATTACATAGGATTGTTTTAGTTATCCTGTGTTTCTTGTTTGTCCACATGAAATTGACTATTGTTCTTTCAAGTTCTATAAATAATATCCAAAATATATAAGGAATTGAAGAAACTAGACATTAACAAACAAAATAATCCAATTAAAAATGGGATACAGATATAAACCAAAAATTCTCAACAGAGGAAACTCAAATGGCCAAGAAACACTTCAAAGAAATATTCAGTATCCTTAGTTATCAGGGGAATGCAAATCAAAACGACTTTGAGACTTCATCTTACACCTGTCAAAATGGCTAAGATCAAAAACACAAGTGACAGCTCATGCTGGAGAGGATGTGGAGCAAGAGGTACACTCCTCCATTGCTGATGGGAGTGAAAACTTGTACAGCAACTGTCAAAATCAGTATGGCGATTTCTCAGAAAATTAGGAATCAATCTACCTCAAGACCCAGCAATACCACTTTTGGGCATATACCCAAAGGAGGCCTCCTCACACCACAAAGACATTTACTCAACAATGTTCATAGGAGCATTATTTGTAATAGCCAGAACCTGAAAACAACCTAGATGCCCCTCAACCAAAAAATGGATAAAGAATGTGGTACATTTACACAATGGACATCTTTAAATTTGCAAGAAAATGGACAGAACTAGAAGAAAACATCCTGAGTGATGTAACCCAGACATAGAAAGACAAATATAATATGTATTCACTCATAAGTGGATATTAGATATAAAACAAAGGATAACCAGCCTACAATCCACAATCCCAGAGAAGCTAACACCTTCTTCCAGAAACAGATGGAAGCAGATACAGAGATCCACAACTAACCACTGGGCCAAACTCCCGGAGAGAGAAGAGTAAGAATATGAACAAAGGGATCAAGGCCATGATGAGGAAACCCACAGAATCAGCTGAGCTGAGCTAGTGGGAGATCACTGACTTTGTACTGACAACTGGGGAACCTGCATAGGACCAAACTAGTCCCCCTGATTACAGGTGACAATGGTGTGGCTTGGGAATTATATTGAGTAGCTGGCAGTGGGACCAGGGTCGAATGCTAATGCATGAACCAAATTTGTGGAGCTCATTCTCTATAGAGAGATACCTTGCTCAGCCTAGGCATGGGGGAGAAAGAAGAGGTCTTGGTCCTGCCTCAATGAGGTGATGGGACACACTTAGTTGACTTCTGAGGGGAGGCCTTACCCTTTCTGATGTGCACATGGGGGGTGGGGGGTTGGTGTGGGGTGTGGAAAGAGAGGAGGGAGGGGGGAGTGGGATTGGTATGTAAAAATAAATAAATTAAATTAAATTAAAAAAAACTACAAGAAAATAGTCTTCTCCAGGAAAGTTACCTAATACCAAATGATCAGCACAGAAAATATATATTAAATTACACTACACAGACTGAGCAAGGTATATTTATATATTTAGGAATTAATGCATTAACATAGCAATATTTAACAAAAAATGAGTCCATGAATTTTGAAAGATACCCAGGAGGGGCATATAGGAGATTTTTTTTTTTGAGGGAAGAAAGGGTAGGGGGAAATGATGCAATTATTATAATCTCAAAAAGTATTTTTAAAAAATAATAGGGAAATGGTGGGGCTTTTTTCTTTTTTTCTCATCTCCTCAAACTCTGGTATAACTCAACAAGGTTCTCATGGAAGAGCAAATATAAATATATCCAGCAGAAAGATGAGTAATTATACATGTCCATGACATCAAATATCAGAGAAGCGAATTACAGACAACAAGGATTTGTCAGACTTAGTTCAAGAATGTAAAATATCTGCGTGCAGATGAAGTTCAAATTCTCCTCCTTCTTGCTTGCATTATTTATTACTGTGGAACAGTAATCATCTAACGCACAATGTATTTTATAATTATCTGACTCTTAGTAATATCAAAGATTTTAGTTTCTTTGAATTATTTGACATCAAAGGGCTAAAATGACTTTGAGAAAAACATGAATTTAATGTCAGAATTTAATGTCTAAGTTTTATATGAAGGTATATTTTGAGAAATTATGTTGCACTATGTTATATATACTTTCCTGCCTACATAAAAGTTTTACAATTAATTAATTAGTATAGATATTATGCCAAGACATGCGGAGAGATAAATCCAATGATTTGGAGTTAAAAACAAATCAAAAACAAAAGTCAAAATATCAAATACAAATTAGTAAGCTGCTGTTCTCTGTCAATTAGAAAAATGAAAATGGCAAAGTCAGTTTAAATATCTAGACAAATATACAAATAAATGTAAAACTCTTCAGCATCAAATTTATTTAAATTACAATTCATATGTAAAACGGTAAACTTTATTTAAAATTCAATGTAATCATTTTATCTAAATCAAGATCATATAAGAAAGATTATATTCATCTATTTATCTGTAGCATAGCTTCATGCACTGGCTGATTTGATAAATGGTGTAATATTTCAGAGATGCAGATTCTAAGCATTTAACTCAATTGCCTAGATAATTTGATTGGACTAGCTGGGTAACGTTATTATTTCTGGAAAATATACGGAAATGTGTGTTATGTGACTCCTGCTTGCCTGATGATGCTAGGTGAGGCAGGGGATGTTTGGCCACTCAGGTCTCTGCTTCTTAGAGGAAGAAAACATGAGAATACAGCAGTGGCCACATCTGGAATGAACAAGGCTCCACACAGGTGTCCCTAATCAGAAACCTTAGCTTTAAAATAGATGGATCCTGATTTTTGTGCGTTGAGTTTTGTTTGCTTGGCTGTTTTCTTTATTTTGGGTGCCTGCTTTTCTCTTTCTTATAAATTTTCTAAATAACTTTTTGAGAATTTCAAGTGTGAGTACTATATTTATATTATTTCTAACCTTCCCTGATCAGCCCTAAATGCATGTACATGAACGAAAAACCAGACGGACTCAGTAGGTTGTATAGAAAGAGAAAGTATCTCTTATTTTTCAAATGTTTTAAGAGGCAGAGCAACGAAGCAGTGACATGACTTTGAAGAGAAAGATGGAAGGAAGGAAATAGGTACTGGGGAAGCAAATATAATTTGCCAACAATTATTGGCTCAAATCTGAAATAAACTCTAAAAGAATATTTTCTACTGCATACATTCATATCGGCACCAGCAAAACACACATGCATGCACTGAATGAGACTTAAAACTCTGGAAGTATTTAAATGCCCAAGAGCTATATGTTAGTTATCCATTGACCTGGGTTAGGGACCTTGTTAGGATATTAGCACTATCTTGAGATTTACAGTGGATCCAAGCCTCCTAAATCTGAAAATAGTTTCACAAATGCAAGAACACTGAAGAATATTCATAACTGTCATAGAAGGATTGTAATGAGTATTTCATATCAATGCATGTTTATATGTTCCTCATTATTGAAAGATATTTGATACCAGATACATGGAAATAGCTCGTTTGTATATATTTTAAGGAGTACAAAAAGACACCATTATTTTATGGTTCTCTTTTATCAAGAAGTAATAACATTTATACTGACTTCAAAATCGTGTTTGGTTTTTGGTGATCAAAAATGTAGTTAAGGGAGCCACCTTAGGGTTGGCAAGAGACTTGAACCTAGAGTGGCTCCCAGGAGCCCAAGGCGATGTCCCCAGTTAGTCCCTTGGGAAGCAGAGGATAGGGAACCTGAAATGACCCTATCCTATAGCAATACTGACGAATATCTTCCATATCACCATAGAACCTTCATCTGGTGATGGATGGATATAGAGACAGAGACCCACACTGGAGCACTGGACTGAGCTCCCAAGGTCCCAATGAGGAGCAGATGGAGGGAGAACACGAGCAAGAAAGTCAGGACCACGAGGGGTGCACCCACCCACTGAGACAGTGGGGCTGATCTATTGGGAGCTCACCAAGGCCAGCTGGACTGTGACTGAAAAAGC
>NW_026067904.1:4426318-4478945 GCF_014885135.2 Alexandromys fortis | reverse complement strand
AGGGAAATGGGAGGCTGGGAGGAGGCAGAAACTTTTTTTTTTCCTTTTCTCAATAAAAAAAAGAAAAAATGTTTTAGAGTATGCTAGTAGATTGAATGGTAGGGTCTGAAGTATTTATTTTATTCTTATTCATAATACCTAGACTATATATTACCTAAGTCTATTTTTCATTAATGTGTGTGTTTGTGGATGATGTGTGTGAGGGCATGCCAGCCACAGTGTGTACATGGAGACCAGGGGACAATTTTGTATGCTGGTTCTGACCTTTCACCAATGCATGGGTTTCACGGATCAAACCCAGGCTTCAGATTTCCCAGCAAGTGCATTCTCTCATTAAAAAAAAAAAAAATAACAAAGTTTTTTTGGAAAATTAAATTCATATAAATTACTATAATTTTACAGTTAGAAAGTACTCAAATAGTGTCAATAGAAAAAGCTAGACATATTGACAATAGAGCTTGCTTAATGAAAGTTGGGAAATTTCATTCTTACTTCTTGAAGGAGAAGTAGGATCTAAGTACAGAGAGAATGTTCTAGAGGGCTACTGAAAGCAAGCATAGTGCTTTATGAGGCACGTAGATAAGAGTGCAGAAAGCTTGTTTGGGAGACAAGGAAATGACCCTACTGACTGAAGTAACCAATTTGCACAAGGACAATAGTTCCCACTGGGAAATGAAATTGGAAGTTGATGCTAGAGTGTGTCCAAGGAACTGCGAATCAAGTAAACAAAAAACAAGGCTTATGCAAACAGTAGGGAAGCTTTAAGGCCACGGAAATTATTTCAAGGCTCTTTATTTCAATGATCTGCAAGGGTAGAGTGTCAGCGAACTCACTACTCCATAAATCAAACTTGAAGTCCTGTCTCTTACAAGATCATTCATCACTTTCAGGATTAAGGCATTTATAATGCCAGCAAATGAAACGCAAATGGATATTAAAAACTCCACCAGATGATTAATCAGTAGAGGTGGAAGTAGAGGACCTTATTAGTTAGAGAGGGATTAGCTAGTGTGGTCACGTGGTAGCTATAAAGACCGAAAATTAAACACGACCGCACATGCCAGGGATGCTATTCAGCCTTCCAGAGACCTTTGCAATGTGTGACCTTCCATGAGGAGATCATTGAAATTGAACAAAAGAATGGAGCTATGCTGGCCTCCCTGATTCTCATTTGAATTCACGTGACTCTAAAATCCTGTCTTACAAGGAGATTCCCACAGAAGCAGGTGTTGCCTTAGGATGCATTAGAGACCTTTTTCTAGGGTGTAAACTAAATTCAGACAGTGACTCTCTACACTCAAACCATTTCCAAAAATTTCACAAATTTGTTTCTTCTTTTTGGGAAAGAAGTAGAAGTTAGCAGTCAGATATCGCATCCCCCACCCACATTCTCTGAAAGATCCTTACTAGCAGCAGGTTCTGTTCCCTTCTTTCTTGTCCCCTTCTTCAGGATGCTATTTTATCCTCCATACAAAGGTCACATAGATATGGAAGGAAGCAAAAAATAGCTTTCTGTAAATAAGCAGAAATAAAGCCACTTCAGCCTTGAACAAAATGGACAAAACACAATAAGCCACTTCAGCCTTGAACAAAATGGACAAAACACAATCTCGAGCTTGAGGAGAACTGAACAGTGCGTGACGTTTGTTGCTTTTGTTCTCTGTTTTGAAAGGTATAATAATAATAGTGGCGCACTCTTAGTTGAATTGAAGTGCCAGGTGCTGGTCCCATCCCTTCTTGCACTTTATTTGTGAGTAGCTCTGAAGGCCATTCTACTCTCATCAACATTTAACAGATCACAAGACTCACTGAACAAACCAGGATTAGAATGTGGGTCACAGATTTCTACAGCCCTGTTCTCAAGCCTCCATTCTGCAAACTAGACTTAACTTTGGAAGGGTGAACAGTTGCATGCATGCAGGACAATACGGAGAAGCAGAAAGTCCACATCTGGGCTGTGCTCATGAGTAAACCTTCCAAGTTACTGGTAGAGAATCATAACAGGGACACTCAGATGGTGGACAGATTCAGAGTCTGACTTTCTACGTTGTCTCTAAGTAAGTCATCTAAGGAAGACTTCCTTAGGAAGGATAACCAGGGACGTTAGCACCAAGATCAACAGGATAGCTTAGGTTATTCCTACCCCTTGATAAGGCCTTTCTTGGCCTTTGCCATAGGTTTTTAGTTTTGCTTTTGTTTTCGTTTGTTTTGGTTTGGGTTTGGGGGTGAATTGCAGTTCTAGAACAGGTTGGGCTGCTGCAGCTAAGATTTCTAAAATCACTTTGAATTGTATGTAAATGTGCCTTGGTCTCTTTTCATTTGTAATGCAAACCTGTAAATGTGGTTTGCTTGCGCATATTGATGAACATTAGCATTTTATTTTAATTTGAGGCTATTAGGAGTAATGCTGCTGTAAATACTGACCAGCCCTCATTATCCACACATATTTCTGTTGGGCAAACACAGGTAGGAGAGGGGTTGCTAGATCCTAGGCTCAACTCACACGCTCCTTCATCTTGTAACATAGTGGTCGATCATTTTTCAGCATGACAATATTAATTGATAAGCATCATATCCTAGACCACATAACAGTGCTAATATTTTAAATATTTGTCTATTTTAGTTATGTCTTATGGTTATAATAAAGATTTAAGCTTTGTTGAATATTAAGATGCACAGGGCTGAATAGAACAGTCCATGGAATGAAAGAGAGGAGATCAGAGGAGAGAGCTCTGGCTCATCCCTGAAGAAATCTGGAGGAAGAATTGCTGCCAAGTGCCTATTCGTGACAGAAGAACTGAATCCCAGCACACGTCTATCCATCTTCAGAGCCCAAGCTGTTTCAAACATGCTGGGCTGTCTCAAAATTACACTCAAGAAAATGCAAATCAGCCTAGTGAGGCAGACAACATGTGTGCTTGTCAATGAACAGGATTCCATGCAAGAAAAAAAAATGTTTTTAATTTGCTTTCTGTGATGAAGAAATGGAGACAGCTTTATTTTTTATCTTTTTAAATATATTTTTGTTAATAGTCTCATTGCATACATGTAATGAATATCAGTCTTCTCAGCCCCTATTACCTGTTACCTATTATGTCATTCCCACTACCTGTCCCGCTGAACCCTTCTTCCCAACAAGTCCCTCTTCTACTTTCAACCATGGACGTGTGTCTGTGGGTATCTATGTGCGTCTGTGTGTGTATGCATGTGTGTGTGTGTATGTATTTGTATATCTGTATGTCTGTGCATGTGTGTAAATTTCTGTGTGTGTATGTATGCGTCTGTGTATTTGTCTGTGTGTGCGTGCCTCATAGGATTTAATTGGGTTGCTTTCAAGAGTATGGATAGGAGATTATTTACTGGACATGGGCAACTTATCAGTGGCCGTGCCAATGAAGAAAGTAATACTCTTCCCCCAGTAATATTAACTATTAGCTGCCCTTGAGGAAAGGATGGGGCCCCATGAGCCATAGCTCTTTCATGATGAAATTTTAAGGAGCCCCAATCCTGCACAAGGCTTGTGTAGTATTTACAACAGCAACAAATTGATAAGTATAATGTCCGTGTCATATCCAAAAGAAGTCTTTTGCAACACACCTTTCCTGTCTTCCCTTTCCCACAAGTTTCCTGAGCCTTAGGGGTAGGACCGGATACTGATGACCGCATTAGAGATATGTACATATTAGCTATGAATTTTCAGGATAGGGTGTTGAACTTGGAGCACATGTAGTGTACAAAAAGATAGATGGGGCCAGGCGGTGGTGGCGCACACCTTTAATCCCAGCACTCGGGAGGCAGAGGCAGGCAGATCTCTGTGAGTTCGAGGCCAGCCTGGTCTACAAGAGCTAGTTCCAGGACAGGCTCCAAAGCCACAGAGAAACCCTGTCTCAAAAAACCAAAAAAAAAAAAAAAAAAAAAGATAGATAGATAGATAGATAGATAGATAGATAGATAGATAGATAGATAATATTTGAGGAGGTGGGTGTAAAATGAAGGCCTTAAGCAAGCACCGAGAGTGAAGCACAGGTGATATTAAAGATAGAAAAGAGAAAAGCGAAGGTAGAATATGCTGAGGGGCTGGGAGTAGGCTGGGAGTACATGGCATAGGAGGGGATGGGAAGGAAATGAACCATACTAAAGATTATGATAATTCATATGGAAACTGACTCTTCTTTAAACATGTTAAAACATATCATTGAAAAGTTTAAGCTACAGTACCCTGTATGGGGGGAAGGATAACGTACTTCCCAAAGCCACAGATTATTAAGCAACTCCGCCCCCTGCCCCCTCCATCAGATTATCAGGGAGGCCCTCTAATCTGCAGAGCAAGATTGTTGACACTGTTCTTCATCCATCCATCACCAGTAGCAGACGGTAAGACCCTATTGCGGAAAACACTTTGGTCACAGTGAGAAATAAGCAAGAACTGAGCTGGGGGACAGATTGTAAGGTCAGAGAAATAAAAGGGATTTTGTGGGGTATGGATGAGTAGGTGAAAAAGTTGACATTAGATCAGATAAGCTCTCATTAACATCAAACCAGAGGAAAAGGGGAAAGTAGCTGAACGAAGAGGCAGGGCCAAAGAAGACAAACTCCCCAATCCAGGGCGGAATGTTGATTGTGGTTTGGTTTTGTTTTGTTTTGTTTTACCATTTCTTAGTTTGTTTCTTGGAAGTTTTTAATAGCAGTAACTATTGTGCCTTCCAAATAAATCTTGCTCTCTTAATTTTAGAGTTTCTTCTGATCCGGGAAAAATGATGCCTTGCTGTAATCTCTGTCCGCTAGTCTCAGATCTCCCCCACTCCTGCTCTTGTCATAAAACTTACAAATAGTTCAGAGGTTCTGTTCTTCACAGGACTGGGGTCGCTTGTTTCGATTTTGTTTTTGTTTTTTGAGGCAAAGTTTCTTTGTGTAGCCCTGGATGTACTGGAATTCATTCTGTAGATCAGCCAGGACTCAAACTCACAGGGATCCACCTGCCTCTGCCTCCCAAGTGCTGGGATTAAAGGCGTGCGCCACCACCGCCTGGTCCTACCTCAGTTATATTCAGCGTGGAACAAAAAAATAATTTGCTAAAATATTAATGATACCCTTAAAATTAAAACAGTCAAAATTGACAGTATTCTACAGGCTTATTCCCCAAGGTTCACCAAAGACTTTCTGCCCCCACAGCACACCCCCAACCTGGGAACTAGTTTGGGAAATAAAATGAGTGGTTTTCAGTTTCATATGCATTTGTATGCAAGACATTCCACCCTCTGGTTTAAAAGAAATATGCACAATATGCCTCTACATTATCTGCTGACTTAGGATCATTTGTCATAGCAGAGCTCCTTCGCATTGCTAACAGATTTTGTCCACAAGCTTACCCTGGCCTCTATAAGCCACTAAGCATTCTGAACATAGGTGCCCTTTATACATCCAAACTGTCACCCAGAATCTTTCATGCTTGCTTGAGAGGGTTGTACACAACCAATGGCCTAAGCTATGTTTATACACCACTGTTGTTTTCTGATATCAGTTTTCTTCTCTATGACTCTTCGTATGCGAATTCTGAAGTATCATTTAGTTTTATTTTAATACTTACACCCGGTGTCTTAGGCCTTAAATTACTTCAAAGACAGAAGAAAGAAATTAAACTTATAAATATTTTTGAGGATTTATTGCCATAAATATCATAAAAGAAGGAAGATCCTATAAAATTTATTTCCTACACTCTAAGAATTTATACTCAAGATGGAAATATACAGTCTAAAGAAATAGCAAGTTAAATAAAAATTCAAAATTTAAATAACATTTTAAGACCATATATCAGATTCCAGAAGAACCTGTGCAACTATAAATACTGCTGAAAACAACAATAAATCATAAAGAACGTGTTTAAAAGAGAGAATATATTAAACCAGAAAAGAAAGAGAACCTGGGCAAATGGATGGGAGTGAACAGCTGGAAGGAAGGTGGAGGGAAGGTTCCCAAGGGCCACCTCAGGAAACACTGTCACGGGACAACGTTTGAGCCTCTGTTCTGAGGCTTCCCATCGCTGCCTTTTCAGTCTCCTTTTCAATTCCCTCCTGATGACTGCTGACTCCTGGCGGTGTCTCAGTCCAGCTCCCAACTGCCTGCTCTCTCCATCCTGCACAGCAATGCCATCTGACAGGGCAGATCTCCCCCATCTGACTGGCTCTCAGGGTGCCTGTTTTGACAACTGACAAGAAGCCACTTTTGACTCAGTTGCCAGAAGCCCTGCAGGCTTTGGGTATTGACTTATTGACAGTGTGGGTGTGGGCACAGTGTAGGGGTGGGCATGCTGAAATGCAGACAGAGAGAAGAAGCAAAGTAGTATGCGGGGTAAACAGGCTAGCCTTGTATGGGGAGCAGGGAGCAAGTAAAAGCTGGATGTAAGGGGAAGGGTTAAAATATGGTGGGTGGAGACAAATTTACTAAAGTCATAATTCCAAATGAAAATGTACACAGTGTTTCTAAATAATCTGATTTTCCTGCTAGGGGAAAACAAACAAAAAGAACTCCATGTGCCTGTAATTTACTAGTTTTCTTGCAAGAACAAGGGAACATTTTATTATTTAATATGTATGAAAATAGCAAAAAGACTGGAAAGAATAGTTTCGGTCCATGTTCACACACAGGTACACTCTACTAAAAATCAGGACGTCTCCAAGCCTTTTCTGCTGGTATAAATGGTTGTTGTTAAATCCTTCCTCTATAAGTAGTTTTGTGTGTGTGTGTGCATGCACATGTATGCATATGTGTATGTTCCAAGTAAATTGCTGTAAAGTAAGAGTTGCTTCCTAGAGTAACTAGCAAGCCACAAATATTGTCACTGAAATTACCACTCATAGAAGAAAGCTGAAGGATATCAATATAAGGTTATAGAGAGCAAGAGAATAGAGCAGCTCAAAACTCAATGGCAGATCCATAACATCCAATCCAAAATGTTTTCCTAAAACTCAAATGAAAGATATCATTACCTGCCCCATGCTACAGAGATAAACACATTTAAGGCGTGGAAGGGGAAAAAAGAGAAGGGGAGGAAAACACGAGGGAGGACTGGGAGGACAGAGAAAAGGGGATAAATAAGGAAGAAAACAAAAGAAATGGAGAAGGGAGGGAGGGAAGACTGGGAAGAAGGAAGGCAGAAGTTTTAATGAAGGTTTAGCATTCTGATAATAGCACACAGATTATAACTAATATTTTCCTGACAACTCTGAGATAATTTTAAATAAGCAATTTTGAAGAAAATGGAGACTTAAAGGGTTTAAATGGCCTATGTAAAACTAATTACTGTTGAGAGTAGATAATAAAAAGTGCATTTACCCATTTATGTTAAAATTGTAACATATCCAGGTGGTAGTGGCTCACACCTTTAACCCCAGCACTTTGGAGGTAGAGGCAGGGCAGATCTTTGAGTTTGAGGCTAGCCTGGTATACAGAACCAGTTCCAGGACAGCCAAGGCTACACAGAGAAATCCTGTCTTGAAAAAAATAATTACAACTCAACACTTAACTATGTCCCTAATTTTTCTCTTAATCATCTATGAGAGACAGTCACTGTAAGAGCCATTGTTGCTCCCATTACAGGTGAGAAAGCATAAATGTGAATTTCCTTGGATATCAAACCCCCAGTTCACATTGTTTTCATTTCTGTTTTGGGACCTTGTCCTGAACATTAAGGGGAGATGAGAACATGGATTGTCAAGGGATATGGACTGTGGTTGAGTCCTCAGCTCAGATGTCTTCATCTTTCTCATTTCATCTCATCATCAACCAAGACAAGTGCTATGTCTTCCATCTAAAGCCTTCCAACAGCCCATGAGGTCTTGTGTTTACTGCACATGAACAGAGATGTGTGCAGTTCCTAAAAAGGCTAGCTCTGTTGGTGCTATGCAGGAACAAAATTGAAAGAATACTAGTACAAAACGAAAGTTAGTCCTTTATGACTGTGCTGAGACACACACACACACGCATGCACACACACACACTTTTATTGCTTGGTTTAAAGTAGATTACACTGAACCACAGGCTGGAAAACTAAGAATCCTTGTCCATTTAATAGGTAACTCTCCAAATATAAACTTCCCTTTGCAGTGTGTTTTTTAACTAAAGAATTCTCTCCTTTGCTAATACCCCGACTTATATGGTGAGATCACTAATTTCCTATACCATCTAATTTCAGTTTAGTTAAAAACTTTTTAGTTGCAAAGCGGTGTTGATGCACACCTTTAATCCCAGCACTTGTGAGGCAGAGGCAAGCGGATCTCTGTGAGTTTGAAGCCAGTCTGGTCTACAAAGCTAGTTTCAGGACAGTGTAGCTAAACAGTGAAACCCTGTCTCGAAAAACAAAACAAAGCAAAAGCCTTTTTAGTATGGACTATAAACCTCACGTTGCTTCACTTCCTCTCAATACGGAAGTCATAGTGGTACCACCCTGCCTTCACCTTCCATCTCTCATATATTGCAGAGAGAATTAATATAGATTTCTATCCTCTAGGATACCTGGCAATGTGGGATGCTGATGTACTGGAGAGCTTGTGGAGATAAGACAAGTCAGTATGTGACATCATTGTCTAGGGTTCCAGTACGATGAAAGAGCATAGCTGGTGATGTGCTACAACAGGTAGCAAAATCATGTGACTGGGGCCTGCTGGAAGACCAGGAGAGCTGATAGCTCAGCTTGGCCATTCATCAGAGAATGTTTCTAAAACATCACCATTGATGAAGCTGAAGTTTTAACTGGCTTTGTAACAACAGACAGAATCAGTGATGAGCCTCTTCTGTGTGCATCCGCATTGCAGAAAACAACTGCAGTCAACATCAGGAACAACTACAAATATGGCAAACTACAGAGATACAGTCACCGCCCATCACTGGTGACACTCATCTACTGGGTAACAGAAAGCAGGGTGGCCTGTTGGAAAGATCTATCATCCAGGATTCCAGAAAACTATGCTGTGAAGGCTGCAGCTGAACGGTTGATTAACCTGACAAATGACTCTACCTCCTCTCAGTTCCATCACTTCTAGTGTGACACCTTGACCTTTCTCTCACTGTACATGTGACTTTGCAATTCTTCTTCTGCATCATTTTATTTATGTTCCTATGTGTAGGGCCAAGGTTGAATCTCATTCTTAGTAATACTTAAAGATTTTTACTTCTCTAGGAATATCTCCATACTCCCTGGATTCTTCTTAAATAATGAAACAAGAAAGTCTCCACATGTAACTTTCTCTCCATATATATTTTATAACTATTCATTAATATGTACATATATGTGTGTGTATATATGTACATATTATATATGTATGTATATATATATATGAGAGAGAGGAGGTCACAATGGATGGATGGATTGATTGATTAATGGAATACTATGAAAGAGATGTCAATACTTAATAGATTTAAATCTGCCTAATATATTTAACACACCGTTTTCTTCACTAATCCTGCTACTTTCAGTAAGTTCTCATTTTGTCAGCTACTTGGTTATCCAACCCTGTGATTGTCACCCTTTCTCTATGTATTCAGGCCCCCAGAATAGCCTCAACAAACCAGATGTTGCCTTTGCTATCTGCCTCTCACATTTCCCCATCCCATTTAAATGAGGGTATCATTACCTGCTGTTAGGATAGGATGTTGGATTTTTCAGCTTTGATGCACATGTTCTACTTGATGCCTAGAAGACATCTGTGAAGATACAGCTGTTTTTTGATAGCAGGTGCATAGTACCCTCGCCCCCCAAAATGGAACTAAACCCTTCAATACATGCACAGGCATTTGGGTTTTTCATTTAATCACTATGTATCTTTAGACACATTGTGAATTAATTTCAACATAAGCCTTGATCCTCTCATACATAAAATGGAGATTGCTACAGTTTCCTCTCAAGATCAAGGTAAGCCACATGTGAAGGCTGGTGGACGTGCTAGGCTATGGGTCATGCCAACAACACACTGTCGGGATGTTAGGGACCACCAACACATGAGAGGCTTAGGGACTGATACAGCCTCGTGTCAATCATCTAATAAAGGCATCAGCCAGCACTAACTCTCTTTCATAATTTCAAACTCTGCAGAGTACATGTTGTCTTGGAAATAGGATCAGTTAATACCTTTGACCTGAATTGTTTCCAAACATCATTTGAGAGAGATGATATCGGTTTTCTGTTTCCCCGTGAGCTTTCTTTGAACCTTCTGACTGATTCTTGGGACAGCACTGCAGTAACTAGTGGTCTGCGGTGCCATTAGGGTAGAACGACTGAGGGGCAAGGACAGAGGCTTAAAATCTTTTCATTTTCCCTACTTGTCCTAGAAGACACTAATTTATAAGACCTCTTGCTGAAACATTGTAATGTCTAAATTCCTTCTCGGCCTTGCTTGTGTTTTACTATCTGCTAAATTATGTTTCTCATCATTCTCCACACTGTTTCCTTTCAATGTCACAAGTGTCCTATTCATCTTGCAATGCACAAACGCTAGCTATTGTAACATGTGCTTAGCTATCGTATCCAGATATAGCCATCCTTGAACCTGAACTATCTGCATCAAAGATCTATTGCTAGTTTGTATATGCATCATTTTTCCTCCATAAAATGGGTGTACCCTAGATGTCCAGAACATTGTGAAAAATCCCAGCCATGAATAAATTACCTGCCTTCTCATGGCTTCTGTCATGTTTCATACAGACTTAACATTTGAAATGCACATTAAGACATAGTTTCAACAAGACAACTTCAAGACATGTGCTATCTGTTCTTCCCATTCAATTAGATGAAAACAATGTCACTAGCAAGCTTAAATTGACTTCCTTATTGCTATTTCTGTGCGTTCTTATACCAATCTCTGGATATATGTCTCAACTTCATCTAAAATCAGTAGGTAACATTCAGGACTGATTGAATCATTCTATTATCAAATAGTGTGAGAATGGTATTATATTTTTAGAAAACAAGATAGCAATGTTGTTGGTTAGCATCTGCTCGTGTCTGCAGTGGGTGAGCTACTTTCACACACAGTGGGAAATCAAACAGCAGTCCAGCACACCAAGACACAGGAGCAGAATCACTGATCAAATCACAAAAGATGAGAAAAATCAATGCTTAGTCATATGGAAGAAGAACAGAGATGAGAACAAGAAAAGAGATATATTAATTGAGGGAGCCGTTATAGGGTTAGCAGAAACCTGGCTCTAGAGAAATTCCCAGGAATCCACAAGGATGAACCCACCAAAGACCCTAAGCAACAGAGGAGATGGGGCCCAATCTTGACTTGCCCCGTAGTCAGACTGATGATTATCTTAAATATCACCATAGAACCTTTGTCCAACATCAGATGGAAACAGAGGCAGAGACCCACACCGGAGCACTGGACTGAGCTCCCAAGATCCAGTTGAAGAGTGGAAGGAATGAGAATATGAGCAAAGAGGTCAAGACCATGAAGAGTTCATGCACTGAAACTGCTTACTTGGGCTAACGGGAGCTCACCAACTCCAGCTGGACTAGGAAGGTACAATCATAGGACCAAACTAATCCCTCTGAATGTGGTTGACAGTTGGATGGCTGGGGCAGACTAAGGGACCACTGGCAGTGGCACTGGGATTTATCTCTACTGCATGTACTGGCTTTCTGGGATCCTGTTCTCTTTGGATGTATACCATGCTCAGCCTAGATATAGTAGGGAGGGCCTTGGACCTTCCACAAAGCTGTGCCTTACCCTCTCTTAGGATTAGATGGGGGTGGAGTGGGAGGGTGTGTGGAGGGAATGGGAGGAGGTGAGGGAATGGGAATTTGGATTAGTATTTATATTTTTATTAAAAAATCTAATAAATTGAAAGAACTACTTAGCAAAACTCTTCCACTACAGCTGTGATATTTTTCTTTTTCTAAATTAGAAGAGAGCATTAAGAGCCCTATGACAAAAAGAAGCCAAGAAAGTCCATAGCACACCTCGAGCCCATTGGCCTATCCAATTTTTCTCATTTCTTTACGTTCAATTATACTTACAATGCATGGCAGACATGGGCTTTTGTTCTACTCTCATTGCTGTGACATCATCAGTTCGAAACACGTCAGCATTTTATCAGCTCTTTTTAATAAATAATAGACTCATGAATATTCATTAATTATTCTTTTTTCTCATTTTATATTTTAATTATCTTCTCTTTTTTAGATTTTTCAGAATATAATTCCATAATTTCCCTCCTCCATTTTTCTCCCTCCAAACTTTCCTTGACCTACTTCAAATTCATGACCTCTCTTTTCATTAATTGTCACTGAATTCACATATGAATATGCATATACATATATATTCCCCAATACTTAGTACAACTGCCAAGTCTGTATAATGGTACTTGTCTATATATATTTTCAGGCCTGGCTATTTGTTACTGGATAAGCAATTTGTGTGCTCCTCCTAGGAGAAGACTACTTCTTCTGTTCTCAGCACTCCTTGGTTGCCTATAGTTCTTTGTGTAGCACTTGATAACTTTGTAATCAGTTCCCTTATCATGAATTTTATGTTTATTATTGTGAGAACAGTTACTAATGCATATGCAGGCACATGTTGGGTAACTACCAAGATACCTTCTGATAAATGAGTCATTTGCCATTCTACAAGCATCACAAAGAGTGTCAGCATGAACTTGCATATGTCTAATATACACCAAGAGTATATTATATATACATATGCATATATTAAATATACATTTTAAATAATCAGAAAAGTAAACTATAATAAAATATATAAACAAGGGCTGAGAAGACAGATCATCAGATAAGGGTACTAGCTGCCAACTCTGAGGACCTGAGTCAGATCCTCAGGATCCATGTAGTGAAAATGGAAATTAGACAACCACATGCTGTTCTCTGACCACCACACAAATGCTGTGGTGTCCCCCCACACACACACACACAATGGATGAATGTAAAAACTTAAAAATACCTGAACTATTAACATGTTTTATGCACTGTTAATAATTCCTATATGTATCATTAATATTTATTCTATATCCCAGCATCAGCATAAACACATGGGTGTGAACGGTGCTGTGATATTAGGATGACTACCTCACAAGGGCTATTTAGCTCCATGATAATCTCATGGTGCTATCACCACTGAGCAAGAGTGACAAGACCATGTTTGAGACACTCAGTGCGATGTATGTAAATAGCATGTTCGACCATGCCATACTGAACAAGCAGTGCCCTCATCATTTCATGCTTACCCTGATTACTTTTGCTTGACTGTTTTCCTGTGTGGCAAGAGCGTCTAAACTTACTGGCTTCACAAAACTTCAGGTGCAGTGTGATATCATTGCCTGCATTCTTCATAGCACGTTAGCTCTACAGACTGACTCCTACAAACCTTCTACTTTACATGAACATTGTGTGGTCCAGTTTTCTCTGTGTCATCCTCTGCAAAGCCAATGGTGAAAAAGTACATCAGTGTGTTGAGGAAGGTGTGTTCTAGATACGAATCATCTACCTCTTCAACTCCCAATTTCTCCATCGTTTCCACAGGATGAAGATGGTTTTTATTAACCCCTGTTTTCTCAGCAGTTGGAACATTAGTGAACAATATTATAATGTGACAATTAATTATATAAATATTCAAGTATTTTATACTATACAGATTAAATGTTGTGTACTATTAATTACATCAATTCAAAATCAGATTGGCATAGATTTAGAGTTCTGTTGTAGAAAATTAACAGTTACTTTTATCATTTTCATGGAAAATATTGCACTAATGACAGCCCTATTTTCTTTTTGATGGTGAGTGATAAAGGTCCTCACTTTCCTTCCTCGATGTATGAAAAATAATGCAGTAGTCGGGTGAAGTGACTTGGAACTCTGTGTTTTATTTTTCTTTAGATAAAGTTGTGGCATGATTTTTCAGTCTATTAATTGGACATGCAATCATGAGGAGAAAATGTGAGCATCTAATATATGTTGCCTACATCCCTACTGCTGGGTTCTTCCTAGATGTCTGCTTCCTTCATGTTTTCCCACTGGAGTAGCCACTGAAGGTCTGTGCATAACACATACTCAATAACCTTGATTGGTCACTTAAAGTTTGAAATTTTCCCACACAACACATTGGTTTGCCTACATATTTGTCTTATAAAAACTGTTATTTCAGCAAAGTAACTAGTGTTTTCAAATGTTTTGACTCACAGTGTATTTTAGTAAAACAGGGATTAAAAAACAATGTAATTTCTCAATAAACAGAAAATTCCCTACGATTTTGTTCATTTAATAATTTTTGTGACAGTGTATTGATTTCCTTGTCCTTGATCAGGTATGACTGTGACCTTATGCTCAGAAATGGAAACAGATAAGAATTTTATGTAGTTCCCTTAACTTTTGGAGAGGAGTTCCTCCTAAACATCCCTGCACAGGGCATAATGGTGCAGGCTAGACAGTCTCAAGAAATTCCTCTATTAATTTAAATCTTCAGTCACATGAAAATGGCTTTTAAAGACATTTTAGTTTATTTGAAGGCAAACATTTTGACATTTAAAAGATTAGTAATGAAATTGATGATGAATATTTACATACTGAAAGCCCCAAATAAACCCAAGAAGCTAGTTCAAGAGCAAGCTCTGATTCCATCATTGTGAAGGCCAAAGGAAATTCTGTGATGGAAATTTTAGTATGTACAGTATTTCCTGAAGTTTTATCCAAACATATCATTTCAGAGAAATCACAGGACTATCTTCCTTTATCCCTCACCTTCTCTAAAGGCCAGCTGCCTGATCTTGTCTGCATTACACCGGAAATGTTTTTGCTCCATCTTTGGTGAGAAATGTATTTCTTTTGTGTAAAGTGAAGATAAAAGCAATTCAGACTGTTGAAAATCTCCAGCTATTGGGACAGTGAGTAAAATCTAACAGGAAAAAAGGTCAGATAGACCACTATTACATACATATGGTTACATAGTAAATGGCCTCCTGGAAGCTGCTACTGACACTCTTTAGTTCCACGCTCCAGGTCTAAGACCAGGAAACAGACTGACAAGTTACTCTCTTTCCATGCCCCCAGGTCGTGTAGAAACAAAGTGACATCAGCTAGTACACAAATGACATGTGGATACCCAGACTCTCAGCATGTCTGTCTCCGTTCACATGCTACCAGGGAAAGACTCTCTGACACTGACAGTTTTCAACCTCTCCTCTAATATACTCTTCCATCTCTCCTCCTGCTCTGTCTCTTTCTGTCTCTATCTAGCTCAGTCTTTCTCAATCCTTGCAAAACATAGCCTGGTTTATGTACATTATAACCTTTACTAGCTTCTCACTAAATCTACACATTCATTTTCCCTCTTATGCCATTGCTTACTTCAACAAAAAATAAACAATTTTTAAACTCCTCATTCATAAGGTTATTAAGTTTACATACCATGCTTCTTTCCTAGATGGCATGACTCCCCTTTCTGTGACACAAGCTTGGTACCACTTCAAGACCTACCTTACCCCCTTCTCCCCTTCAGGCTATTTCATTTTTGGATAAAAAGGAGACTTCTGTATTTTAATATTGTTTATGACCTCTTTATATTTCCTGTACACTATAATTACTCTTTCTCCCTCCCTTGACTTCTCAGCTTTTTCAGTCTTGTTAGATGTACACCAAAGTTACTAGTTTGTTCCTTGGTCCTCAGCTTCGAATCTTATTTCCATGAACGAAAATACTGAATTTTTTGGTAATATTTGTACGGGCTCACTCTGCATAAATAGATGTCCTCAGTGGGGATCCTCTTATGTGTATATGAAGTACTGTATTATCAGCTCATACCTTAACCATGACCAAGCTGTGAGACTCAGCCTGAAGCATCGCTGGGTGAGTGCTCATTTAGTTTGTTATAGATGGTGTGTTAAGCTCCTGTAGAAACAAACCATTGCCTGCTATGCTATGCTGTGCTGTGCTGTGCTGTGCTATGCTATGCCAAGCCAGCCTGGATTTTCAACTCTTCCTCTCACTACCACCTCAAATGCCTTCTCACAGCTTTCCTTTAATTTGCTTAACCACAAAGCATGACTCGCTTACCCTGCTTGCCTCCCACAGCGAGAAACATTCTTTTTAAACCACTATTACTTTCCAAATCCAACTTTTTCTTTAAAAAAAAAAAAAAGTCTATGCATGCAATGGCAGACACAGAAAATCAGACTCCTGCTCAAAACACAAGCAAACAAAGCCCTTCCAACAACTAGCACCAAAACTACTGAGCATGTACCTGTGTTTGTAACTGCCTCTTTAACTAGAGAGGTAGAGAGATCCTCTTTTAATTTGTGTATTTATGAGAACAGTAGAAAATTTCTCCCGCATGAGTTTGTCTAATATATTTCACATCTAGTGTAAAGACCTAGAAACCCAGAACAAATATTACTCAGCATGAAATGAAAGAAACAAATTATCCTCTTAAAGTTCTACGCATTGTGACTGCTCTCTCCGAATTCTCCTGACTAGGGAGCTTCCCCTCAAGTCTTTACTTTTAATCGCCCTGCCAGATGCTCTTCTGCCATGCTCTATACAGCAGCCTCTATGCAGATTCCCTCCTTCCCCGGCGGCTTTTGAAAACTTACCGCTTTTACCAACGCCCCCTGCGCCCAGCATTACCACCTTGTATTCTCTGGACCCGCCTGGTGAGCTGCCAGGGCAAGAGTGGGCTTCATTTTCTACTTCCATCTTACCCAGGGGAACGCGAGGAGAAAAAAGGAAGAAAAAGTCACCCGTGTCAGGTGCTTGCTCAGATAGTAAACAACTCTAAAACTGTGTCAAAGGAAAGCTGTAGTGCATGACAAGAACCATCAGCTTCGGGCTGCCTGCTGGTCCTCTGCTGGAGCGGGTCTCATAGCAACCACTTCAATTGCTTCCAATAAAAATCTGGCTTTACTTCCCCCTCCCTCTGATCCTTCACCGTTTCACATCTCCACTGATCTCACTTGCTCATTCTGGTTTCTTCTTTCCCTCGGTGTTCTATTTCTCCATTGCTCTTTCTCAGTTTTCCTCTCTCTTTTCTCTTCTGGGTGCTCCCCCACCTCCCCCCGGCTGCAGCAGCAAGTTTTTAGATGCACACACACTTGAGCTCATTCCAGACTGAGGGGCTATAATAGAGAGTCTGAGCCTTAAGGGGAGATGCTGTCTCACTAGCTGACTTCTGTTACTGCAGCTTCAGAGACATCATTTTATTTTAATCAGAGTCAATTACTTGAACATTTTCTGTGGATTGTATCGGAGCTATCTCTCGAGATCTGCCCTTACATGTCTCATTCTGGAAAAGGGGCGGCACCCATACAAAAAAAAAAAAAAAAAAAACTCTGGGAACATAAGGGTGAGTCCTTAGTGTTGTTGGGATAGTGCCTAAGAGGAGTTGCTTGCTCATTGTGTGTGCAGTGAAGGTCCTGACATAGGGGATAATTGAATTAGCTCATTGCCACGCCTGAACATGGATCGTTCTTATTTATACCAAGTCATTAGAAACAAAGTGGATTATATGACTCTAGCAAGCATGAAAGAGACACAATAAATATGTTTTTATTAAAATGGTTGCATATTAAATCATAGAAGAATCTAGGCTGTTCTTCAGAAGGTCAAAGTCTTTCTCATCGGAATTCTTGTAGCCTTTTCCACTGTGATCTTCTAAAACATGAAAGTCTCAGAATAGTTTCAATAATCTCTAATTATCAGTCAGACCCTGTCCTTCTATAGAGGCAATGGCGTTCTTCATGTGTTAGGCTTCTTGTTGAAGTTGACCTTGGAGGATGTATCCAAGTGTTTCGAGTACATTGACTTGTCTTTCTAATTTTTAAGATCCTCCATAAAGAAACCATATATTTGGTTTTTAGAGACAGGGTTTCTCTGTGTAACAGCCCTAACTGTCCTGGAACTAGCTCTTGTAGATTAGGCTGATCTCGAACTCACACAGATCCGCCTACCTTTGCCTCCCGAGTGCTGGGTTTAAAGGAGTGTGCCACCACCACTCAGCTAATTGTATTTATTCAATTCTGTATATCACTATAGTGTGCAGTGAAGTAAGGGGCACAGGATAAGTGTTCGGTACATTTTCCTGTTTGTGTTCAGTACATTTTCTCAGCTATGGCTGAGAATGCCATAGCCAAGAGCTCAGATTCTGGGGCCATGTGACTTAATTCTCAAACAGGCTCAGTCTGATTCACTCAACTGATTTTTCAACAAAATGATATGTGAAACCCTACATTCTCAGTTCAGACATACATAGATATATAATATCACATTATTTGGGTTTTCTCTTGAAGCATAATGCTAACAGCTAATTTTATAAATATATATTAGGGAAAAATATCTTCTAATGAGCTTATCCAAATATTTAAGTCTTTTTTATTTTCTACTTATCTGTCAAGATTTGATTTATTTTATTGAGTTCTGAGAATTCTTTATATATTTTGAATACAATCCTTTTTTGCATCTTACTGATGCATCTTCATTGTATACAGTTTTTTTTCATATAATATTTTCAAGTCTTTTGGCCACAATTAGCTCCTTTTTTCCCTGCCTTTGATATCTTCCTTTTTCTCCTCCCTTCCTCTAATCTTTTCTCTTCTTTCATATTATTATATATAACATACATACATATATACATATATATATATGTACTCCATGTAAGATTCTACTCTCATCTGTAGTTTTTCTTATAGAATCTTTCAAAGAGCTGGAGGGGAGAAAAGAAATATAATTAAAATATATTTTAAAAATTCCAAGATATTTAAATGTTAATTTAATTTATGATTGTTTTATTTAAGAAATATTCCAGGGGACCTTCCTGTTTATTTATTTCCCTGAACACTCTCTCTTTCCAATCTCTTTCCACTATAGTTCACTTATGAACCTAGATTTCTTCATTTCTGTAGTAACTCTCCAGTTTGGGGGTAATTTTAAACTGCGTTTCCCCTTGTGCTCCAGAACTAAATTTAAAGACCTCCTGGATGTACCCATGACAACTCTGCTTATGTTTTAACTCTGGTGTGCCTAGAAAGACATCACCCTCAGCCTCAACACATGGAGATGACATTGTTATCAGTAAGATCATAAGAGCATCAGTACCTTCCAAGATCCAGTTTGGATTCTGTTTCCGGTTATATTTGATTTTCATAACCAGAACATTCTCTAATTTACTCTCTCCTATCACAAGTTTGCTGCCCTGTCCTGTTTTCCAGAGGGCACAATTGAGCCTGTACACATAAATCATCAACCTATTGACCATGCTGACACATTCATATATCAAATACAAAACCATACAAGCCAGTGGCTTCCAATGTCTCACACAGACACAAATCATTACCTGAGGCCATATTCCAACTTTGCCTTCACACTCTGCAGAGTAAGCAAGCTATGAGCTACTTGTCTTCCTGGCAAAACCATTAATTCTATGATTGGATCTAACAAAGAAATACGGCTTACCATATTCATGTACTTATCATGTTTTGAAAAATTAAAATGTTATCGTTAAATGAAACAAAAAATATAAACAGCATTTAGCATTTTGTGGTTTTGTGTCTAGATCTGTTCTGAAATATCATGACCCTGAACACACTACATGCCTTCTAGTCAGGCCGTCTGCTACTCAGTTGTCCATATCAGCCATGCTGATTGTTGGTAAAGCACAGAAATTGTACTGAGAGCTCTGTCTTTGGTCATCCACTATTCAGAAGACTTATTTTAATATTGGGTAAGAAAAAGAAATACATACAATTGTTTTCAAAGTAAACATATGAGTAGCTTACCAGAAATCCTGTGAGACACTGTGCGAGGGAATTGTGGCTGGTGAATTAACTGTCTTCTCAGTTATACTATGTCTGTCTATATTCCTCGCCTGAAAAATCAATAGTACTTTTCCTTTTACATGGAGTTAAAAATAAAACATGAAATACAGAAAGACTTCCCTAACTGAAGCCTACTTTGCCTCTTCTAAATTCTAGGAGTCTAGGGGTTTTTTATTGTCATGTGTTACTAAGGATCTTTGATCCTGATTAATAGTGATCAGATTATAAAGCATTAAGGTTAGTGACTTTTGTATTTTCTTTGATTTACGACTTAGCCACTACACCCACAGGCCATGTGTGTGTGTGTGTGTGTGTGCATGCACATGTGTGTGTGTATGGATGTGCTTAGGGAGTTACAAGGAGATCTTTGGTAGATACATAAATGTTCAGTGAAAGGAAAGATTTAAGCAACTGAAATCATCATATAACAGATATCCCTGAACTCAGGAAAATTGTCTAAAGTAACATACCTTGGCATGTCCCTTTGAAAACCCATTTCTACGGCATGAAGACCTAGGTGCTAGGTTAAAAAGGAAGCACTTGGCTCTCATAGAATGATTCAAGCACAATCTAATCTGCTTCCATGCACCATGCTTTCCTCTACAGCCCTTCTTAATTGATGAAAAGAGAAACTAAGCCAATAAACAACACCTTACGAAGAAGCACATCATTCTACTTAAATGGATAAAATTGTAAACTTCGCTACAACTTACCGAGGCATCAAGTCACTGTGATGAGTCTGTGGGAGAAAAGTTTGAACACCGAGATTCCATTTTTCAATTCTCTACTTTTCCTCAGGTGTTATTCTGCAAAGTCCATTTTTGTCTTTACTGAAATGTATATATTGTTTGTATTACAAAGATAATTTTACGTTTCCACTAACCTAATCTCCACAATGCAACTTCTCCATTTTCATCTTTCTCTCTCAAGAGTACAGCACTTTCTAAGAGCTCAATTTAAGCAACATCAGTTCTAAGGCTCTAATCATTCATTTGATGATTCACGGGGAGCACAGCACCAAGGCTGCTGAACAGACAGCAGATGCAGCGCAGGCAGGTCGGAAATGCCGCCTGAACAGGAATAAGGGTCCAGTAGAGGAAAGAGATTGTTGGCATCAAATGCTTTTAGATTGTTTTCCAGCTCTGCAAGTTAAAGTCCAGGGAAATGGTCAAGTTATCTCTCGAGACTGGCTTCTTTTGATGGGTTGCTATGAGTTTCTTATTTTGTTTTCCTTGGGAAACTGGCCTGGTTTGGAGATTAGCTATCTTCAAGTCTTGATCATGCAACAACATTTGCCATGAGGTCATGAACATGATGGTCTTCTCATGTCCGGAATGCATTATTTCAGTCCAGTCCCCCAGTCCTATGGCCTTTCTGCTCCCTGTTCCATGATATACCCTGAACACTGATGGTGCCGTGGACAGGGAACCTGCTCTGGAACCTGCACATTGGGTCAATAACCTATACCCTGGCCTTCAATTTTTTTCTCTCTCAGAAAAGTTAATCCCAAGACTAACAGATCAATAGCCAAATCCTTTGACAACAATATTGACTTGTCTCTGGGGGAAGTTCCAAATACATTTAAGACAAAACAATTAAATAATAACAAGGCTCATATATCGTATTCTGATGGTCAACAATAAATAAAAATGTTTTGAATGTACTATCTATATGTCAAAGGGTTAACAAAATTTCAAAATCCTCTAGAGTCAGCATTCCTTAAAATTCAAGTTATGGATTCAAGATTCTCAAAATTTATGCTTTATTTTAGCTGTGCCCATTTGAGTTAGTCAGTCATGTAAGGGTATGAGACCAAGTTCTGAATACACTAAGTAAGACCCAAAGTCCCTTTGCATTGTGCATAAAAATTCCAGTGGGGACTCTCACTGACTATGTCTGTTTCGTCCACCCAATTACAGCAAAAATGACAGAGAGGTTTCCTGGAGTTCAACACCACAGAATTAATTTAATTTCTTGCAACTAAGAATCCATTCCTTACCTAGCAACACCAGATCAGCTGACTATCTGAAGGAGTCAAGCTATGATGGCACCAGTAAACAACACCTCTTCAGCCCTGGCCCATGCATGGCAGAAACTTGAGGATTTAACCACCTGAAGAAGCAAGTGAACTGTTTTTGCCTACTGTCCTTATGTACCGTTACCCTGGTTTTATCTATTGCTATAATATTAGTTCTAGTCTTCTGCATAGGTCTGGATGCTGCAGCTCCAGCTAACTGGAAATATGGCAAAAAAATTTTTGATAGTATTCTTTTATCTTTTTGTGTCATAGACTTTAATGATATTCATTGTTACTAATATTTCTCCACATTCCTCTTCCCATAATTAGCTGGCATAATTAACTCAATAAACATTATACAGATTGAATTGGTGGTGGAGATTTCTAATATTTTGCTTGGATAATTTTACAGTATGCTTCAAATGCCACTACATGCCATTGCTGTTAGCATCAACATGGTAATTTTCTAAGTGAAAAGTGAGATAATGCTTGCATTTTTACCAATGCTAGTTATGAGACTGTTTCTAGTCGGAGAGAGGCAAAGTAGAATTGTAGTGTAACCTAAATGCGCAGCATAGCTTTCATGGATAAGATAGCCCATAGCCAATGGGCACTAAGCATCAGGCATGCATCTCTTCACAAGTGAGTTCATTATGACCACACAAGACCATGGAGAACTATTACTATGGACTACATGAGCTAGTAGGAAATTATTTTATAGTAAAGTCGTCTCGTTGTGACTCTGATCTTTCTTAACAACTAACTAACAGTTAAAATGCTCAACTATCCCCTGCCCCAGGTATTCAATCCCTCATTTGCAGAACAAAAGCCTAATACATTCTGACATTCAAATAATATAGTCTTTAGTGGGAGACAATTAGGTATTAAGAAGCCCCATTCATTTGCTAAGTACCCTATAAGAGTAGTGGTTTCAGCTTCTTAGTCATTCCGGCTCCATAAAATATAAATACTAAATTGGGCTGGAGAGATGGCTCAGCCATTAAAGGCTAGTCTCACAACCAAAAATGTTAATACTAAATTGAGTAGAGATGGATTAGTGTTGAGGAAGTATCTTTACTTCTAAATGTGTGGAGGAAAAAACATACTAGAAAGCACTGAAATTCCTCGTCTACACTGTAAAGGCAAATGCTGGAAGAGAAATCCAAAGGGCGGTTTGGAAGTAAATTCTGAGAGTCTTGTTTCACCCTTCCTGCAATTTTGATAACTTTGAACTTTGCTATCAGAGGATAAGAAGCCAGGAATAATTCTCAAGCAGAGACAAAATTCGAATAAATGCAATTTACAAAGCCTCTCTAGAGATACTATGAAGTATAAAATAAGACCTGGAAAAACTATCAATAAAATGCCCGTGTAATTATTTTAGTTGTCCATTGGGGAGAGGATGGCAATCTCATCTTGATATTGTAGATCTGTGGGTGAGGACCTTGGAAAGGGTACACATCTTACTATGGAGAGAAGTTGAGGGGAAGTTGGCAGATGCTGGTGCCCTATGGGTTCAGAGGACTAAGAAATGAACAAAACTAAATGTTATGTAAGATTTTATTGCATAAGTGGCTATACTAGAAGTGTAATGGTGTTTCTTAAGATACAGCATTTATTAAGAACGGACTTGCATGAAGTTAACTGGCAAGATGTGAATAATGAATCAATTTTTGATTGCCTTAAAATTGATAGTATTTTAGAATATCTAATTAAATATGTTATAAACAATTTCAAACTGTAAATTTGAAATGCAAAGAAAAATATTTGCATTTGAGGATACAAAATATAGATTAGAAAATTTTGTTTATTAGAGTCAAATGAAAATCCAACAAGCAATGAGATTCTTTGTGCAAGGTTTATTCAAAGATTCAAGAAATAAGGCCTTTATGAACAATCACTTGAACAAGAAAGTATTTGTTTAAGTATCTGAACAAGGAACTTACTAAAAACTTCAGGGCAATTTTAATTAATTAAATACTAATATTTTCAGGTCTTTATCCAAAAATAAGGATGTAGATAATTAAATAAACTGATATAAGAAAATTTTAAAAAATCAACTAAGCAAATCTTGGTTAGTGCTATCCAATGCTTAAATTGGTTCTGCAAGTGTAATTCTGAAATTCCCTCATTCCATGTAGAAAGGACAAACTCATTTGTGAATTCATGTGTTGAAAATAATCAAACAGAAAAAGTCATTATTGAGAGTCAAGGACTAGACTCAGTCATATACTTTTCATTTCAAAACCTGGTAGTGGAAAAAAAGAGATTACATGCTTTTCGTACTCACTCTATGAATTACAATGGCTACCTAGTCAGTGGAAAATATTCCTTAGAATAAAAAATGCATGAAATTCAACTGAAGCAAATAATGTTACTTTAACTCATATATGCATTTAAAATGAGAGTCTCAAAAATCCCCTACATCTGGAGAGCAAGAAATACTGACTGGATTCCCAAATTCTAGTTTTATTGCATTGCATATGTAATAATTTTCAACTTTTAAAATCTATATATTTTACCCACACAAACTGAATTTTTGTTTTATTACAGGTCTGTGATGGATCTTAATATGTGCGTTGATTTTCTTGTTGGTTTTGCTTTCAGCTAAAACTTTCTGGTTTTATGTTCCTCTATAAAGTTTTCCACAACTTAGCTTCAAACATTCATTCTTGTCCTATTGTTTTTTTGTGACTGTAAATAATTTGCTTTGTTTATTTTGTTACCTTGATGGTATTTATGGATTGTGTCATAGAGATCCTATCTTGGAGACCTCTCTTGGAGACCATATAAATTTTAAATCTTTGGTCTAAACTTGTATGTCTCATCGTATTATCCTGAGATATATTTTGTTGAAGTTCTGGTTTTTATTTTATTTTGTTTATTTTTCTTTTCTCAACTGATTTCCATAGCTTGTCAGTATTTCATGCAGAAATTAGAATTTTCTACATGTTGTGTAGAAAAAAATTGAAACAGCATTATCCCCACATTCTAAGCAGAGTGTTAGAAATATATAAGTGACAAGGCCAACTAACAACTACAGCAACAAAATACCTGTCTATACATGTGTGTGTGTATGTATATATACACACTTTTTATTAACACTCATACACACACACACACGCAAACACACAAAGTCATTTCTGTTCTGTTGAATTCACCTTGTCTGCTGCTCTGCTACCAAGCTGGACCTGTGAGGCTTGGCTTCTTTCTGAACCCACCTTGAACAGAATATGGGCAATTCCACTTTTCAGATGCTAAATTTTGAGTTGGTTTGGAGGCTACTTTCCCAATACCTGCTTTAAAATCTATTTATAATCACTAACCACATACAAAATAGCAAGATTTCAGATACTTAAAAACAGTTTGGTAATTATATGAAGAACCCTGGAAGGTAAGTCTCTTAAATCTGATAAATAAATATGTTAAGAAGGAAGACAAACTATATATTATGAATTATATAAGGATTCCTGTTAAGACATTAAGAGTGAATAAATTCAGCCTGGGGAAACCGAGACTCAGAGACTTACACATATAAATAGAGAGCAACCAAAACAGAACACCGTAAAGCAATGTTATAGAAAAAGGAGAATCATCATGCCAAACTAGAGTCAATAACCTCTTTTGATATTTTATTTAAGTCTATATTTTTGAGAATTTTATATATGAGATGTAGACATGAATACACCTATACACTCCCTGTCCTTCCCTCCTCCTTCAACTCCTCTCCTCTTGTTTCTGTCTATCCTTCCTCACACACTCATGGCCTCTTGTTTGTGATTGCTGTGTGTGTGTGTGTGTGTGTGTGTGTGTGTGTGTGTGTTTACAACCTACTGAATCTAGTGTTACTAATATATACATATGTCAATTCCTGAACACTTGGAATTGGATAAACTGCCAGTGCCTGAAGAAAACTCATTCTTCCTTGCTTAACAGTCATTGACCATCTGAGATGATGGAAATTCCTTGATTTTGCTCCAAAAGTGTATGTCTACAGTATAATGGTTTGCTAGAATATGGTGTCTATAGAAAAGCAGAAGTTACTAAAATGCAAGAGAATCTATATAAAGTAGAAAAATATATGTCATTCCTATCCTTTCATAGTAATCTGCAAATGAAATTTGAAAATTCATTCTGTAACACTCTTAAAAACTGATTATTGGTTAAGGGTAATAGAATACAGTAAGGATCAAACCCATGTAATTGTTGACATGGGGGCCTCCCCTGATTCCCTAATTGAACCAGAAGAGTAAGGTGAGCAGTTGTTATTATTTATAACCCTTATGGAGTTAATAAATCCATCCCAATGGTTTATCCTGTTGCGCTGTATACTTGTAAGACACAATTTAGGGGGTGGAGAATAAGTAAGATTAAAGGCAGTGAAGGATCCACATGATACACAAATGCTTCTTTTAGTCTGAATTCAAATAGTTGTAGTTCTCCCCTTGCCTCTAGAGATAATATACAGACTATCCAATAAAATCTCTTCTTCTAGAGTTTTAAATAGATTGGTTAGAGCATATGAACTTTTTTTTATTTTGTTGAAATTGCACTGAAAATACCAAGCAAATATCATGAGGCCAGGGGTGATTGGTGAACAAGTTCCTTTTCCTGTCATGCCCTAGTTTACCTAGGTTGCAAACTTAACGTTTTCATAGACTTTCCCAAGATCTCATCAAAAAGTGAAGAGAATTCAAGATTAGGTTATCAAGTTACTCACCCCATGCTCTGGGTCATTTTCAGGCAATGGAGAACATGTATTTAAAGAGGCTCCAGTAAGGGAGCTGAGAGAACCTTGCCCAGCATAGTTATGAGTGGTACGCTTTGTACTTTCGATTTGCCAGAATAGGGATAATCTCCTTTCTTGCCTCTTTTACCAATTTTAAGTTTTGATCATTCTGTTTATATTCATTCAAGGAATTAGCCATTTGTTCCTCATGATTAACATCTTCCTTACGCATTTTGGTAACAGACTAAATTAATGGCCAAATGTGGTGGTTTGAATAAGAGTGGCCCCCATAGGGTCATATTTGAATGCTTGGTGAGTAGCATTAGCAGATGTGATCATGCCATAGAATGTGTGTCCCTGGGCATGGATTTTGGAGTTTCAAATATTCAAGTCAGGCTGAGTATCTTTCCCTTCCAGCTGCTTGTTACTCCAGATGTAGAACTCTGAGTTAATTCTCTAGCACCACATGTGTCTTTCTGTTGCCATGCTTCCTGCCATGATGAAATGAAATAAACCTCTTATATTGAATATTTTCCTTTAAAAGAGTTTCTGTGATCATAGTGTCTTTTCACAGTAATAGGATACTAACTAGGACACAATGACCAAAATTGAATGGAGATCTTTTCCCCTTGTTTATATGCCTTTTCAATATTCTTTCAGACTCTGTCTCATACTTGTTCATCTAAAGTTCCTTTTTCTGGAAACCAGGTATTATCATCATAAACAACTTGAAAACAATGTAATAGTTGTTATTTTAATGCTTGTGTTCATCATTTCTCTAAAAGCTAATGCACAAGCTCATCATAAGGCAAAGTCTTGGTTTCTGACCCATTATTCTCACTCACCTCCTTCTGTGAGGTCCACCACTCTCTTATCTCATAGCCGACTTCAGGTCCCTGCTCATGATGCCACTTGTATACTGCTCTAGAGGCACTGGGACCTGGGAGAATGGAGCCGATAAATGAGGCAAACTAAAATCTTATGCAATAGTTAACTTTATTCAGAGCATCAGACTATTAATATTTCAAGAGTTAAGAAGAATTAAATGAGTAAAATGTATAGTCACAGAATTAAGCAACACTTATTAGACAAGCACATGTTGTTGTGAGATATTTGTACACTGTGTAAAGATATGTTACTGTGATTGGTTTAATAAAGAGCTGAACAGGAGATACAGGCAGAACTTCTAGATAAAGAGAGAATGTAGGAGGGATCTAGGTATATGCACATGAGACAAAGAGAGAGACAGAGAGACAGAAAGATGGAGAAGAGAAGAGAAGAGGAGAGGAGAGGAGAGGAGAGGAGAGGAGAGGAGAGGAGAAGAGAAGAGAAGAGAAGAGAAGAGAAGAGAAGAGAAGAGAAGAAGAGAAGAGCAGAGAAGAAGAGAAGAGGATGATAAGAAGGGAAGGCACAAGACGAGAAGGAATCCTTGGCCACATGTTGCTTGGAATCTAGTTGGGGCCACAGAGGGTCACAAGTGTGTTCTGTTAACTGTGCTGACAGGGAAAGCACAGAGTGCTATCTATGGGATCATCCAGGGAAGGAGCTAATCTAAACCTGAGAGGTAGAGGAAACAAAAGTGATCCAGTAGAGGAATGACAGATGAAGCTCGAAGAAAAAGAGACACGGAGCCTTCAAAGAATGCAAGCAAGTGGGAGAAGTACGCTGGGCTGCTATCAACAACAGGTTTGGAAGCCTTTNAGAGAAGAGAAGAGAAGAGAAGAGAAGAGAAGAGAAGAGAAGAGAAGAGAAGAGAAGAGAAGAGAAGAGAAGAGAAGAGAAGAGATGAGAAGAGGGGGGGCAGGAGATACAGAAGAAGTAGGATGGACGGTTTGTGACAGGACAGGTTAATAGAAGTGGTTTAATTTATATTGTAAGAGCTAGTTAAAAATAAGCAGGAGATGCTGAGACATGGACAGAGTCAGACATGCAGAATGGAAGAAAGTTAAAAAGTCACATAGTACTTTGTATATTTTGGAGATCAGACCTCTGTCTGATGTGGGGTTAGTGAAGATCTTTTCCCATTCTGTAGACTGTCGTTTTGTCTTGTTGACCGTGTCCTTTGCTTTACAGAAGCTTTTCAGTTTCAGGAGGTCCCTTTATTAATGTTTCTCTCAGTGTCTGTGCTGCTAAGTTTATATTTAGGAAGTGGTTCTCTGTGCCAATGCATTCAAATGTACTTCCAACTTTCTCTTCCATAAGGTTCAGGGTGGCTGGCTTTATGTTGAGATCTTTGATCCATTTGAACTTGAGTTTTGCGCAGGGTGATAAATATGGGTCTATTTTCATTCTTCTACATGTTGATATCTAGTTATGCCAGCACCACTTGTTAAATATGCTTTCTTTTTTCCATTTGATATTTTTTTGTTTCTTTGTCAAAAACCAGGTGTTCAAAGATGTGTGGATTGATATCCGGGTCTTCTACTTGGTTCTATTGGTCCTCCTGTCTGTTCTTATGCCAATACCAGGCTGTTTTCAGTACTGTAGCTCTGTGGTAGAGTTTGAAGTCAGGGACTGTGATGCCTGTTCTTTTATTGTACAGAATTGTTTTGGCTATCCTGGGTTTTTTGCCTTTCCATATGAAGTTGAGTACCATTGGACACCAAAAAAACGCATAATCCAATAAAAAAAAATGGAGTACAGACCTAAACAGAGAACTCTCAACAGAGGAATCTAAAATGGCTGAAAGACACTTAAGGAAATGTTCAACATCCTTAGTCATCAGAGAAATGCAAATTAAAACAACTCTGAATTTCCATCTTACACCTGTAAGAATGGTCAAGATCAAAAACACTGATGACAACTTATGCTGGACAGGTTGTGGGGAAGAGGGAATATTCTGTGTTGCTGGTGGAAATGCAAGCTGGTACAACCCCTTTGGATGTCAGTGTGGTGATTACTCAGAAAATTAGGAACAACCTTCCTCAAGACAAAGTAATACCACTTTTGGGTATATATCCAAAGGATGCTTAATCGTGCCACAAGGACATGTGCTCAACTATGTTCATAGCAGCTTTGTTTCATAGCCAGAACCTGAAAACCAACTAAATGCCCCTCGACCGAAGAATGGATAAGGAAAATGTGGCACATTTACACAATGGAGTACTACACAGCAGAAAAAAATAATGACAGCTTGAATTTTGCAGGAAAATGGATGGAGCTAGAAAACATTTTATGTGAGGTAACCCAGAAACAGAAAGACAATTATCACATGTACTCACTCATAGGTGGTTTTTAAACATAAAGCAAAAAAAAAAGTCAGCCTAGAAACCATTATCATAGAGAATTTAGACAACAATGAGGACACCAAGAGACTTACATAGACCTAATCTACATGGGAAGTAGAAAACAGAAAAAGACAAGATCTCCTGAGTAAATTGGGAGCAAGGGGACCTTGGGGGAGGGTTTAAGTGGTTAGGGGAGAGGCAGGGAGAGGAGCAGAGAAAAATGTAGAGTTCAATAAATATCAAAAAAGTCACATAGTAAAATATAGATTAATAAAAGCAGGTTAATTTAAATTATAAGAGCTAGTGGGACAAGCCTAAACTAAGGCTGAACTTTCATAAAAAATAATAAATCTGTGTCATTATTTGCATACTGGAGGTCCTGACAAAAGAGTACTGCTACATGTGGCAAAATCACATTTTTCTATAGAGTCATATAAACAAACAACGCTAGCCAGCTGTAATATATAAGTGGAAGTAAACTCTTATCCCCTACACCTGGAAGGAACACAAAAGCACATTACAACAACAATTTCGTGTTTTTGAAGAAAATGAGGTCAGAGGAGTTGTGTCTTGTTTCCTTGGGGTTTTCTCGCAAGCAATCAGAAATCTCCTCCTATGGCTCCATTCTTGGAGCAGGTTCAGCCAAGGTCGGTGCACTCACAGCATACAGCATTTATTCTGCTCCATTTTATGTGACTCTAAGTCTCGGCTGAACTAATTCTTCAATTTGTTTGCTTCTATACATGCATATAGACACAGCCTACTTTCTTCCCAAAATGTGGATTTTTGCTTGAATACAGAGATGCCTCTGTCAATTTCCTAGACAATAGAAAGCATGAAATAAATACTCATTAACCGCGCATTTCACCTTATGTTATGAGCCATTCGGTGCATCTTACAAACACCATGAAATAGATGAAGGATGGGAAATGTACTGGATTCTGGTGGTAAATCTCGGACTTTAATGGGAGAAGTCAGTGGCAGCACTAAGACAAAAGTGTGAGTTCGATACTAAACAAATAAAAAAGTAAAACAAAGTCCTTATCGAGATTGGTAGGTATTGACTCATTGTGAGTCTAAGTACATACTTTAAGCTTCTTTTTTTTCCCCAATGGTTAATTTTTATTTCATTTCATTGATTTTTTTTTAATTTATTTATTTATTTATTAAAGATTTCTGTCTCTTCCCCACCGCCGCCTCCCCTTTCCCTCCCCCTCCCCCAATCAAGTCCCCCTCCCTCGTCAGCCCAAAAAGCAATCAGGGTTCTCTGCCCTGTGGGAAGTCCAAGGACCACCCACCTCCATCCAGGTCTAGTAAGGTGAGCATCCACGAAACTGCCTAGGCTCCCATGAAACCAATAGGTGCAGTAGGATCAAAAACCCATTGCCATTGTTCTTGAGGTCTCAGTAGTCCTCCTTGTCCGCTATGTTTAAGCTTCTTAAAACAACAAAATGCTGCTGAAACATTATTAGGTTTGCAGAAGACAGATCAGGATACAAGAAGGATAACATTACTGTTGCTTTAGAACAGTGAAGTCTACCTTGTTTTGCAGTAAATGGAAAGCTAAAGGTTTAAGTATCTTCTCACTATAAATTTAATTAAGTTGTGTGGGTACCATGGATTCATATCCAAGACTGGCTTCTGTGTTGTTTGTCACTGAAGAGATTCCAGTCACAATGGCAAGAAAATCTCCAGGAATCTCCTATCAGAAAATAACTTTCATGGGACAAACTTATTGGTTGTAAAAGTTTCAAACTGATACAGGGAGCCTTTTATCTTTTTCCTTGGGCAAGGGTAACAGATATGTTACTTTCAACTAATGTTTTTCCTGTTTGAAGTTTCAAGTTTTTCTCTGTTCCTCTCTGTGAAGAAACCAATTAGTTTTCAAGTTGGATTTTCTAAAGTGACCAGCAACTACAAGTTGATGTTTCTGCTTCAGTCCTCAGTCAACAATCCTATTTTCACAGCCCAAAAAGAACCTAAGGCTGCCTTAGGTTCTAAAGCCACTGTAATGTTATCCTTCTTGATATATTTAAATGAAAATGATTTTCTTGTTATTTTTTATGTGCTAGGTTAGTTTTATGTTGTGTACCAAAACATATTAAACACACACACACACACAATTCTTTGTCTCAAACTAAAACATGATTAGAGGTAATTGTTTTCTTTCATCCTTTTTTAATCCCTTAGAAGCCAAGTGACCTCAGTTAAGATGGATGGATCTCCCTGGAAAAGGGAAATAGACTAGGTTCTGTGGATGGACTGTGGGGTGGGTGGTAAAGGAAATGGGAAAAGCAGGTGGAGGGGGGAATAAAAGGAGAAAGTGTTGGAAGAGATAACTGGATTGGGGGGTACTTGGAGGGTCAGTGTGGAAACCTAGTGCAGTGGAAACTTCCCAGAATCTATGAGAGAAACCCTAATGAGAACTCCTAGTAATGAAGGATACAGAGTCTAAACAAGCCATCTTTTGCAGCCAGACAAGGATTCCATTGGTGAAATTGGGTAACATTTGGTTGAGTTGTTGGCTGAGTAGGTACATGGAGATCCCTGGACAAACCAGAATGATGCTAGGACATAAGGTCACCCTCTGAAAACTGATTATGGGACCCCATTGCCGAGGACAATTTCTACTCAGCTCACTGAACTTAGAGAGGCCAAGATGGTGTGGGCTAGGAGCCTTCACCCCTAAATTCAAGTATCTTTAATGTGGGAAGGTACTCTGCAGGATATGAAAATAGAAATTTGGACACCAACTCGGCCACAAAACTCTCCACTTACAATCTGTCCTTCCTGCAAGATGTGTGGGGACAATGGTACTGCAGAACATGTAGGAGTGACCAAACAATGTTTGGTTTGACTTTAGGTTTAAGCCATGAGAGATAGCCTATGACTTATACTGCATGGATGGCCAGGAACTGAAGGCTGGATAGCCCAGAGACCTACAGCAGAACCAAACACAGCTGGCAAAGAATAAATAAATAAAATTATTCCTAATTATATGTTACTGTACTCATAGATCAGTGCCTTTTCCAGTCATAAAATGAGAGACTTTCTCCAGCAACAGATGGGAGTAGATACAGAGACCCATAGCCAGACATTAGAGAGAGAGAGAGAGAGAGAGAGAGAGAGAGAGAGAGAGAGAGAAAGAAAGAGAGAGAAAGAATAAGAGAGAGAGAGTCTAAATGGGAGGTCTCCATAGGGTCCTTCCCCTCAGAGATCAGGAAACCTTGTGGAAGAAGAAGAGGAAAGACTGTAGAAGTAGACAGAAGGAGTACATCAGGAGAACATGGCCCACTGAACCAACCAACAGGCTCACATGGGTTCACATGGGCTCACAGAGACGGAAACAGCAAGTACGGAACTTATATGGCTCTGCACCAGGTCTTCTGTGCATAAATATGCTAAGACTGCTAGCTTGGTGTTGTTGTGAGGCTCCTAGCAGTGGGAGCAGGTGTATCTCTGATTCTTTTGCCTGCTCTTGGGACACTTTTCCTCCTATTGGGTTGTCTTATCCAGCCTCAACTGGAGGGCATTCACCTTGTCTTATTGTATCTAGTTTTGTCCTTCTATCTGTCATCTCTAAACAGGAAATAGGAATGGGGGTTGGATCTTAGGAGAAGAGCTGGAGGGTTATCTTAGGAGAAGAGAAGTGGAGGAAGAAGAAACTGGTTGGGATGTATTGTATGAGAGAAGAATCTATTTTCAATTCCAAATTTTATATATATATATACATATATATATATACATATATATATTAAAACCCAGGGGCCAAGAAAAAGGAAGAAAGAAAGAAAGAAAGAAAGAAAGAAAGAAAGAAAGAAAGGAGGAGGAGAGAGGGAAAAAGAGAAGAAGGAAGGAAAGGAAGGAAGAAAGGTAGACGAAAAAAGACAAGTGCTCTCTCTTGTGAGGCACACTTTCCCTCTGAACAACTAACCTCTCTTTACACGTTGTCCCTCGATGTATTGTGATGCTCTTACAGTAGTAGAATGGTAAGTAGGATGTTTCTCTTATCACTGAGGACTCCTGGGTACTTCAAGATGACTCTTCTGGGAACCAGGATGCCATGTTTTCATTTAGATAGCTTCAACCTACTCAGTTACACAGTCATTAAAATAAAATGCTTTCCATGTGTCTTTGCCCTTTGGTGCACATTCAAACCCTCCTTTCACCATTTCGTTTGTAACAAGGCCTTATTGTGGTAAGTGCAGGGGCAAAAACAGTTCTTTGATGCTCCTAATGATTCTTTGCTTAGTCCTGAGCACAAGGTTAGATGCTCAAAGAGATTATTACTAAATTGAGTCCAATTAAACTGTATTGGGAACTTCAGCAGACAAAGAACTAACATATCTAGCAGTCTCCTAGAATTTTTTTACACACTAAGTTTCTTAAATTTGACAGACAAGAATGAGAAATGTGTAAAAAGATCCCACCTTCAATATATTTTTCTACTGCTTAATTTGAGAGAGCACTGTGAATATCTTTAGTATAACTGAGAGTCACAGAGAGCTTTTCCATGGCTCTAGATAAAACCTAAGGGTAGAGAAGCCTCTCTAAGAAATGGATATATCATGACCAAAACATTTTAATAAATGACTATTTTCCTTTAAAAGTTCATTTTCCAGGGGCTTCCTTAGGAACATCCTTTTTCCAGTGTTTTTAGTTTAGTTTCAAATTATTGATTATTTGATTAGGAGACTAGTGTGAATATTGAGAAGGCAAGCAATACTTAAGGCCAAAGAGCTGAGATCCACTAATAATTGTGGATCAGTAAGAAAAGAATTGAGCACCTGGCAATGACGGTGCAAGTCAGAAAAACAAGGGTTTGATTTGTAAACTGGAACCCGCTGAAGAGACTGCAGAAGACCTTGATTTCAGGGATGGAAAACTCTGGACTGCTCTTCTCATGGTGCAAAAGCTGTCCCCAAGTGTAGCTCAAACACTCGCTGACATCAGCCTGGACAACCTTTCCCAGAAATGACAATATTCTGCCTTGCCTTTCATACATGTATGCATGTGGACATGTACACACATGCTCACACACCCCAATATATATTATATATAATTATATGCCTACATATATAATACATGAGTATATGTCTGTATATTTATAGATAGATAGATAGATAGATAGATAGATAGATAGATAGATAGATAGATGAGAGATTGCATACTTCTCACCTTTTCTTTGTTTAATTTTTGTCTCAGTGTTTTATTCCAAATTGCCAGTGTTGCATTTTCCTTTTTTTAAGTATTTAGAAAAAATATTCAAAACTCTGGAGCAGAATTTTTGACATGTGAGAAAATCAGGATTGTTTTCAACAGGAGTCTTGACTAGAATGACACCTGAGTAGGTCAACTAGAAGGCCTCTTGAAAATAACCTGGGCACCCCACTGAGCTAGTGACGTTCAGGGGAGCCTTTTTAATTTCCACTTCATTATAATAAAGTCCTTGATGCAGCTCAGGGAACACAGGTGATCTGACTGGTTAGACCAGCAGGGAGCTTCCCTGGGAGGGAGTTTGGGAACAGAAGCCAGTCTTCAGACTAGGAAACAGACTTCTGTAGATGGCTCTAGTTGGGCACATACTGTTGAAGAAAGCAACCTGTCACTTCTAGCTAGTGACAAAATGCCTGGCGGCAAGAATCAACATTAAATCACATTCACTTCAGGTCGTTTCATGAAATGAAAACATTTGTGCACTGCTCTCTCTGGTTTTTAACAAAGGAAAACAAATGGAAAGAACGGAAGAAAAAAAAAAAAACAATAAAAAGCCAGACCTGGTTTTGGTTTTGGCTTTGGCTTCTCTTCAAAAAAAAAAAAAAAACCTCACCAAAAATAATCAAAATTGCACTTTTTGTATTAATAAAGTAGAGTGAGTGAAGGATGGAATCTCCCATAACGATTAGGATGACATTCCTAAGCACCCTGCTGGCCTTGTTCTGTAGATCTGTGTAGAAACTGTTGATGGCATCCTCTCCTGCTTCTGCTCTTGGCGTGTATACCTGTATGACAGTTACTGGATGTGTCATTGTCTGAAATCTGGCTGGTAAAATTCAGTCACTCACAGGTCTGCAGGCAGAAGGCAGCTCAAGACAAGTGTCTCATGTACTTACAACATTTTGCTGTTGTCATTATGTCTCTTGCTGACCAAACCTTTCCTAGGGCCTGGAATGCAGCTATCACTATCCCTATTCACCTCTTGACATCTGTAATAGTTCCCTTCTTTGAACTGAGGTTTCCTCTCGGATAGACAAAGTTCGTTGTTTGCCTGAAGTTCTGATTCTTTATTACAATGTTAAAATCCTGTGGGCTCTTCCCATGTGTTGTCTCAATGTTTGCTTTCATACCAAGGTTTTCACTTACTTCTACCACTTTATGTACCATGGCATGGAGATCATTTGGACTTTTAGCAAGTAGTGCTGTATCATCAGCAAAACGCAAGTTATGGGTTCTCATAACCACCTATCTACATGACTATCTCCTCATCCTTCAGGGCTGTTGCTATTATTAGTTCCAGGAATATAGTAAAGAGTAGTGGTGAAAAGATACATCCCTGCAACACTCCTACCATTGTCTTGAGTGCCGTCTTTACAACTCCAAACTCTAGCCAATGAAACGCTCCTCAGAACAGTGACTGAATGAGTTTGAGATGGCGTGTCTCAGGAGGATCCTAGGCCTCACACAAAGAGACAGGCTGCACAAGGATGACATTAATAAACATCTCCATCTACAGAAGAAAGTAAACAATAGGATATGGCCACAGTGCTTGCGATACTCCAGTCTTGTTATGAGAAGGAATGACAGCAGATATCCAAATATAGCACTGCTTGGAAAAGTGCATGGGATAAGGAAGAGGAGGGCCCAAAAGATACTGGATAGAGAGCACAAAAGAAGACTGTGGAACCTTGGGCATGACAATAACCCAAGCATCTAGATAGAATGCCCAGGATAGAAACAACTGGACAACTGTCACAAACAGGCTGCATTGTGGGGCATAAATGTTGATGAAGAATGGCTAGGACACAGATCAAATTTTAAAAAAAAAGCATTCACATTTTGCAGCGGACCTTGTGAATCAATGACAGCAGGTACAAAAACTTAGTTTTGTGTGATGCCTTGTGTGAAACAGAAGCAGGCTGGGGAAAAAAATTCCACCTCACACTTCAGGTAGCCTATGCCACAGGTGAGCGGTCTGTTTTTAATTTAGGAGCTTCATCAGCATTTCTAAATAACAAGTTGATGAAAAATACATTTTAATTTGAATTGAAAATGGGAAATTTTAAATGGAAAATATGTTTTTAACCGTGTTATATAAAGTATTCCAAAAACTTGATTACTCATTTGCAAATGGAAAGTAACTTAGACATTTTCTGATTTTTAAAAAATTATCTATCTCAAAACATTCCTCAGACATTTTGAATGCATAGTACGTGTATATGTTTTCTGTGTCAATCAACCTGTTAATTCCAAGCAGATAATTCACATGGAAAATTTGTGTGTTGGCTCAGGATCATTAGCAAGAAAGTGTGTGGGGATCTGTGACATAAGGTCATCTTGATGAGAACTGAAGAATAAGAATGTCTTGCTTTCCTTCAAATGTCTTCTTCATGTGGCTTCTTGTGTTATGAAGACCAGTGACTTACCACTCTCAACATAATGGGTAAGTTTTAGAAATGGCTTGGTCGTGGTTCATTTTCAGTTACAGGGACAGGTAAGAGTGATGGTCAGGCTTACCTTCACTAGTTTAGTGCTCATGGGAAACCATGGATCAAGTCCCCATGTTTCATCGTAATGACTGATTACCAAACTGCTTTGTCCTTCATCTCTACATTTGGTTTCTAAAACCTGTGTTTTTCCAAGGTTAACAACATACTGCATGTCTGTGAATATACCATTCCAGATGTTGAAGCAGAAGGATCACAAGTTTAGGTCAGTCTGAGCCTTTTAGTGAAGCATTGTCTCAAAAGGGTAAAGAAAAATAATCCGTTTCCAAAACAAATTACATCCAGATGGCATGCTAGATTCTATTTTCTTCCACTGCTTTCCTAATTTTGAGCTTACTCTTGAGATGCATGACAAGTCAGAGGTTAGACAGATTTCAATATTGCTCAACTAGAAAAGTGGCAAGTATCTGGGGAGGAAGTCATTGAGACATATTATTTGTGACATCCAAACAAACTGTTGTAAAGCCAAGACAAATAATGAGAAAACGCCAAACACTGAAACCCTGCAAACCTCCCAGGACTGAGAAGTCTCCAATGAACCATTTCTGTTAATCACCCAGGTCCAGGAAAAAAAAAAGACAGTACTGAATCTGCATATCACAGTGTGGAGCACAGAACCTTTTCTATGACACTTCTAGTAAAAATGGGTTTTCTCAAATCAGAAGCTAGTCTAGGAGAGAGCAGAGGAGCTGGAAGCATCAATCTGACACGTGTCTTATATTTCCTGATAATGAAAATATTATCTCCTAACTTTATGAGATGCTTTCTAATTGTTACTCTTGATTTTTAATATAAACTATATGCTTGGTCAGTACACATTAGATAATAAATTAGTTCATTTTTGATGGGTCAAGAAACAAATTGTTTGGTTCTAAGCAGAAAAAAAAAGACTTGGTAGAAAAATTCACTGTATCTATACAAAGAGCAAAATCATATGTACATGTGTGTAATCATTATATACAAACACACACATATATATACACAAATACATGTGTGTATGACAGACTGAAGAACCTACCTTTAAAATAGAAGGAAACAATGAGAATTTAGGTAAATTTTTCAAAAGCTATATTTTCCTCTATCAAAGATGAACCACAAATTTAGGTGTGTTCTTTAATACACTCATTTTTCCTCCAGATTATTTTTCCTGGCACTTTAAGCTTAGCCCCTAAATAAAATGCCTTTATATTCAGAGTTAAATATCATGCCACTCTACAAAGAAGCACCACAGAAATATGAGGTTTCTTAGGAATTTAAAGTTTAGAAACTAGAATAATTGCTTTCAAGTTTGAATTGGCCAAAACGCTCCTCTGGCTGGCAAGCAATGTGTCGGTGAGATCAACAGTCGCCATGCGCCAGAGCCTCAAATCAAGTAGCGCTCTCTTAGTCTGTGTTCACTCTGTTCCTTCTTCTTTACCTGTTAGCGGAAGCGGAAGTCCTGATTACTGATGGTGCTTGATCCAACGCGCCCCACGATGTCACCCATCATTCCTCCTAACCCTGCTCCATTTCCAGCAGTCCGTTTTGATGCAATACCTTAGCGTTTGGGATAAAATAAAGACTTCTGATCTGCAGAACTTTCATACTAACGAGCAGGTTCATGGTGCTCCTTCCGTTCAGAAGTCAAGCTCAAGAGTTGGTCCTCTGGTGCCTTCACCATTTTTTGGAGACAGGGCCTCCTCTTCACTGACCAGGAACTTTCCCGTGTGATGCAGGATAGCGGCACATGAGCTTCCAGGAAGTTGTCTCTGCTTCCCTTTTCACAGTCCTGGGTTTAGTGGTGTGTGCTCTTGTGCCAAGCTTGGATTCTGAGGATCTAAACTAATTACTGTTCTTATGTTTATGGGGCAAGCACTTTACCAGTTGAGCTGTCTTCCAACCGCCCCCCGCCACCGCAGAAAATTACCTGTTAAAAGTATAATCAGCTTTCTCTGTGTCAGTCCTATAGGCCCCTAACTGCAATAGCTAATGTGTTTATAAATTAACTGGGTTGACCTTGAATATATTCAAATTTGTTCATTCAAGTGAACATTGTTCTTTAAATGAATCCCCACAGAACACCAGCGTAGTCAAGATAGTTATTCACTAAAGTGTTCAAATTTCTCAGTAGCACTTCTACACTTTGACCACAATGTGCAGAACACAACTCTTGTGAATTTATTGTGTTCTGTATTGTTCATTCTCTCACTCCACATCAAAAACAAATTCATCCTCTCACCACATTCCGGGAGGAAAGCTCCAAAGAGAACATGAAGCTCTCAGCTAACGAGAATCCACAGACTGCTCAATAGAATGGACTCATTGGTCCCCATTTAGGGGACGGAAGATGAGACTTACAAAGGCAATGCATAAGTGATAGAGAGAGCTCCAATGCATAAGTCGGAGAGACCTAATTCACATTCTTTCGTTCTGGGTCACAGCATTGCCCCACAATCCTGGCACCATCTCCAGTGGATAATGCCTTATTTACACAGTTTGGTTTTGCTTTGTTCGGCTTGAGACTGTTCCCTGGCTCTTCCTTCTTTAATTTAACTTAGTTAAGTTATTAACTTAATTAAAAATTAGTTATTTAGCTTAATTTTTATTTTTACAGAACCCCATAGCTGAAAAACTTTGAACTTTTAAAGGAGACTTTGGAGTTTAAAAAAAAAAAAAAAAAAAAAAAAAAAAAAAAAAAAAAAAAAAAAAACGGATTTTTTAAAGAGGCTGATTTTTTTTTTTTTTTTTTTTTTTTTTTTTTTTTTTTTTTGAGACAGGGTATCCCTGTTAACAGGCCTGGCTGTCCTGGAACTAGCTCTGGTAGACAAAGCTAGCCTCGAACTCACAGAGATCTTCCTGTCTCTGCCTCCTGAGTGCTGGAATTAAAGGCATGTGCCACCACTGCCCGGCAAGGCTGAAATTTGAATGTGTTTGAATTGTAAGGACTGTGGTACTTTTAACGTTATTTGTGTTTTATATTGTGTTATTAATATTAACGTTTCATCCTGGAGATAAATGAGAAAGGAAAGGTTCTAATTAATTAAAAGTGATGTGTTTGTGTGTCAAGCTAACAAGGGTTGGTTGTGCTGACTAGTTTTATGTCAGTTTGACAGAAGCTAGAGTCATCAGAGAAGAGAATCTCAAGTGAGAAAACAGCTCCATAGTATCTGGCTGTAAGGTATTTTCCCAATTAGTGATAAATGGGGGAATCTTCACAGTGTAATGGTTGGATTAACTTGGAGAAATCAATGTTGTAAAATGTGCTCACTCATTTCCATACAGTAATATTATGGAAAACCTGACAAGGAATTCTGCTATACAGATACTTAAATTTGTCTCACCTATGGTCTCAGAGCTCAATAATATCCATACTTTTTTCTGGCCCTATCCTCAACTTCTGAAAGACAGACTGTAGGTTCTTCCAAAGACAAGAAGCATAGAACAATAGCATACACAGTGTGAACCCATACTAAGAATTCCTTGGATTATTTCTAGCCAGCTTTTTTCCTTACTGTTTTTTTATTATTATTTAATTAAATAATTCCCACCTCCTCCCATTTCCCTCCCGCTCCCCCATCCCCCTTCCTCTCCCTCTCCACTCCAAAGAGCAGTCATGGTTCCCTGCCCTGTGGGAAGCCCAAGGTCCTCCCCCCTCCATCCAGGACTAGTAAGGTGAGCATCCAAACAGACTAGGCTCCCACAAAGTCATTACATGCAGTAGGATCAAAACCCAGTGCCTCTGTCCTTCTAGCCAGCTTTTTTTTTTCCTTTTTTTTTCTTTTTGGATTTTTCGAGACAGGGTTTCTCTGTAGCTTTTGGTTCCTGGAACTAGCTCTTGTAGACCAGGCTGGCCTCGAACTCACAGAGAGATCCACCTGTCTCTGCCTCCCAAGTGCTGGGATTAAAGGCGTGCGCCACCACCGCCAGGCAGCTTTTCTTATCTTAAATCATCCCATCTATCTTTTGCCCCTGAGATTTTCCCTTTTCTATTTCTGTATATTTTTTCTTTCTTTCTTATTCCATGTCTGGCTGTTTGGCTGGGTGGCTGGCTCCTTTACTCACTGCTTCCTCCTCTTTTTTTCTCTTATTTATCCTCTCTGCCTGGCAATCTTGCCTGTCCCTCTCCTGTCTAACTACTGGCTGTTCAACTCTTTATTAGACCAATCATGTGTTTTAGGCAGGCAAAGTAACACAGCTTCACAGAATTAAACAAATGCAACATATAAGAATATAATACACCTTTGCATCATTAAGCAAATATTCCACAGCATACATGAATGTAACACATCTTAAATTAATATTCTGCATTTCCCCCTTTTGTCTAAATAAAATGAAAGGATTTACTTTTGATATAGTAAAGCTATGTATTACAAAAAACAGATTCCAAGTAAGAATTATATTTTCAATACTCAGTTCATTTGTATTCAGCAAATTTGAAAAAAAAATACTCCATTATCTATCTTATCTTAGTGATCCTAAAGTTTTATGCCTAATCACTTTTTAATCATAGCTAAGGAAAACTATAACACTATTAAGTCTTTGACTTCTTCAAAGACCCCAGAAGGATATAATATTATCTAGCAACAGAGTCATCTGGCTGCCTGGAAAGTTACCTAAAGTTCTTCTGCATCATTGGGGCATTCGTCTTTGGCCTACAGGCCTAGAATATCTGATTGGCCAGTTAGCCAGGCAGGAAGAATAGGCAGGACAACAAGAACAGGAGAATTCAGGGAAGAAGATTCAGTCTGCAGTCATCACCCAGACACAGAGAAAGCCAGAGACAAATTTTCCAATTTGCTAAATACAAGTGAACTGAGTATTGTAAATATAATTCTTACTTGAAATCTGTTTTTTGTTGTATATAGTTTTACTATATCAAAAGTAAATCCTTTCATTTTATTTAGACAAAAGGGGGAAAGTAAGATTTGACTGCCTTGCCAAAAAAGGTTCAAAGCCATATGACTAATACAGACAAAAATTATGAGCTAAAATAAGTGATAAGAGTTAATAAGAAGCCTGAGCTAATAGGCCAATCAGCATTTTATTAAACAAGTACAAGAAATAAATCTTTACGGGGTAAAACCATTGTCCTGCAGCAAACACCCTAAGAAGTTGAGAGGAGAAGAACATGAGAACAAGGGATAAACAGTGCAACTATTAAGAGTAAGTTTCTGCCAGGCGGTGGTGGCGCACGCCTTTAATCCTAGCACTTGGAAGGCAGAGGCAGGCGGATCTCTGTGAGTTCGAGACCAGCCTGGTCTACAGAGCTAGTTCCAGGACAGGCTCCAAAACCACAGAGAAACCTTGTCTCGAAAAACCAAATAAATAAATATAAAAAAAGAGTAACTTTCTAAGTTATGTTGTTTATAGATACAAGGAAAAGTCCTGGTGTATTCACAGAGGAGATAGAGTAATACCGAATGTAGAATGAATTGGTCCAGCTTCGGCTGGTGAGTTGAGTGTGAGGACTCAGACCCTAACAGATGTGGATATTAACCTCTAGAGACAAAACTGTCTCTCCCCTGCATAACACTGTAACAGAAAGGCTGCCAGCAGGGCACACTGTTCTACCTGTGGGCGTGTCAGGTTAGAAAACTTCCTTTGCAGCTTGCAACACTGCTTATACTTCTAACATTAGAGCTATAGATGACATAGGTAATGGTTACTAGTGGGAAAAGTTGGGGGTCAGAAGGTGAAAAAAAGCAAAGAAACAAATTGGAAATTACTGTAACCGTTTTTAGAAACTTTGAGGAACAAATCTGAATGCAAAACTATTCAAGCAAACCATTAAAACTCTATAAATAAAATGGCCCAGGCTACCCAGGGCCACTTGTTTGAAACAGGGAGTCACAGTTTCTTCATTGCACTAACTTCACACATTCATCCCGGGTCATGGGACCCATCTGGAGATAGAATTCCAGCAAACACACATTGTGCTAGGCCAGCCCTTATTCAGTGTGTAAGGACATGAGTCTGTATCAGTCGTGGGGTGGGTTATTAGGTCCTTCCCCAAAGACTAAGGAGCTCTATGTCTGCCCAGCCTTAGACATCTCATTTAAGATTACCCGGGCCACTGTCAACCTGTTATGTCATTCATTTTGGATGAAAATAAGGTACTGTGAGTACCTTATCCCAACAAACTCTGCTGGAGCTGGTCTGCTCCCCATTATAGCTCATCCATTCACTGCAAAGCTCCTCAAAGCTCACCCCAAGCAATCCCTTCCTTTGTCCCACTTAGTCCGCACAGCCTGGTTTTTCTTTTGCTCATCATCTCACTCGTGTATGTACACACTACAAGGCAAGGCTGTGACTCCAACCATTTATCAATTATTTGACAGTAGATGATGCCTGGAACATGAAGACACTTTTCAAAAACATGTTATTCAGAAAATGCCACTTTTTATACTTACCTTCAGAGGACAATGGAATTCTGTCATCATGCATGCTGATGTCAATGTTGTCTAACAATATGTACTTCATCTACACTTGAAATCTCCTGGTGTCTTCAATGAAGAAAAACCAGTAACTAAACATATTGTATGTGTATCTATTTACATTTACTAGCATGGAAACTAAAAAGAGACGTATGACGCACACACACACAAATTTTACACATATGTATGTGAGGATGTTGTGTAATGTCCTTCCGGAAGTCGTTTATTGAAAAATAAGGGACTCCTACCCTCAGAGAAAGTAGTAATCAAGAAGATGGTAAAAGGAATGGACTTATTCATTTTATTCCACCCTCTCTTTGCCCTAATCTCAGAACCAGGCTCCCTTTGCTTTCTCTAACTTCGGTGTATTCACTGAGATTCTCAAATTGCTGCCCCATGGTGCCTTGAATTCCCATTTTTATGAATCCTTGGATCATCCCTTGATATCACTCACACTTAAATAACACTACCCACTCATTGGTTGTCTGTAATTACTGTTGCATTCAAACACCTTCATCTGTGTAAACGTAGACTGGGTGTTTGTTTCCCTGCCACTCAGACCCAAATAATCACACAGAAACTGTATTAATTACATACTGTTTGGCCAATGACTCAGGTGTATTTCTAGCTAGCTCTTACATCTTAAATTAACCCATTTCTATTAATCTTTGCATAAACATGAGACTGTAGCCTACCAGTCAGGTTCCAGCATCTTTCTCCTTCAGCAGCTACATGACATCTCTTTGACTTCGCCTACTCTATATATCTTTGTTTGGTTTCCCACCTAGTTCTATTCTGCCCTGTCATAGGCTAAAGCAGCTTCTTTGTTAACCATTGATAATAAAACATTCACAGAATACAGAGGGGAATACCACATCACATCTATTCCTTTCCTCAGGTCACTGAGTTTGTTATTACTATCTCATACTCTTAAGTTGGGTTCATTTTATGATTTAAGGTCAGAAATACTCTGTTTTTTAGGGGTGAGTATATTTATTATATTTCTTTTACTCAAAAGTGCCACTTAGGTGTCCTACAGCTACATATAAAATATGCACAGTAATAAATCAGTTTTTAAACTCTCAGTACATGTTAAGCTATGCATTTAAATTTCTCATGCCAAATCAAGAGTATTGTTATAAAGGATGATTGACACTTACTGATTGTTTCATAAATATCTAAGAAGATTTCCCAAAAGTTCTGTCTCTATTTTCACAGGTTGAAAACTCAGCATAGGCTTTGGAAAAGACCTTGGTCACTGAGTGCATGCTTTGAAGGAGAGTCTGTTCCTGGCCTGTTCGTTCAGTTCACCTTTTGGATTGAGGTGAACTCTCTGTTGTAATGTGCTGCCTTGACACAGACCCGAAGGAGAGGCACTGATTGACCATAGCTGGATCCTTAAACACAGAAGAACCAAAACAAGACCCTTTTCCTTACACACTGATCATATTAAGATCACTCATATAGTGAGAGAACACTGACTGGCACAGAATGAGATTAGGATTTTATGTGTGGGAGTCTGAAATTTTTATATTTTATTCCCCAAACTGGAGCTGATCTTTGACTACTTCTCGGCACCCGTAGTAAAACTTTAGTTGTCACTCAGCCGTGACAGATAATTCATCTTCATAAGTACAGTAACCTTGGAAAGTTGTTGAGCCATATAATGTGAATCACAAAGACATCTGATACTTGAATAAAGGACCCTGAATTAGCCAGCAAAGGCACTGTCAGCCTTCCTGATAGACGAATAGAGATTAATCCTGTTTGCTAGTTCCCAGCAAGTCCTGTAACAGCCATCTTTTCCTACAGCAACACATCAAATTTCTTGTTAAAATATAGATTAATACTCTTCTCTCATCTATGGATAGTCATACCCTTGCTTCTATTTCAGTTGTAATAACAATATCCTGTTTGAATATTTTATATTTTAATGTTACCTTAAAGGAATGCTGTGTATTAGGCGTTAGCGTATTTCTATGAACTCTGTTTATAGCTTATTTATCTGTGCTGCTAAGTTTATTTTTCTTTTTAAAATATTTAAAATATTTAACATAGTCTATTAAAAATGCTGAGTTCAGCTTAGTGTGAGGCTAAACACTATTATTAACCAAAATGTTGTCTCTGTGTTGATAATATTTCTAAAACCTCTCATTTCATATTTCATCCTCTTAGGTTTTTGAAAATTGGTGTTATTATTACCCCAAAGCCATATGTTGTAATCAAAAGATTACCTTACCCTGCTGGTAAATATATTTTAATTGTTATTTTTAATTAATGCTTAACACCATATCAATAGATACACACAAGGATATCATATGTTTCAGACACACATCACATAAATAAACATGTTAAAACAGGCCAAGTATTGATTCTTTCAGATAATTACAAACAAGATGAGAGCCTGGCATCTCTGTCTTCATTCTGCATCTCTATTTTAGCTGAAGCATGGAAAAGTGATTGTCCTTAACTTTTACTCTCAAGTTACTTGAGCTGGAGCTCAAGTACAGGGTGTGTCACAAGACAGACCACACCCAGAGGGGATCATTACCCGTGAAGAAGAGATGGCACTCTCAGGGATTAATATTTTACAATTTCTCAAACCACCTTGCAAAACAGACTGGAGATGAATGATTGCTCACTGACGGGTAGACTACTACCAGGCCCCAGACTATTTAATTATATATACCTTTTAAACCTAAACTCTTTTTAAAACTAAACTTGCAGACATTACCTTGAAGATGGACTTCGGTGTCACTAGCCATCTTTATCTGTTCCTCTTCCCAATGTCGCCACCTTGAATAAATCTCTTTATAATGTTGAAGTGGCTCTATAATGAATTTATTATGGATGTGTGACTGAATCTAGCTTCTTGGGTTTAGGGGAGCCCAGCATTTTATAACAAAAATTCAATTAGCAACATGGAGTAATTTTAGAAAATATTTTATTTAGTGATACATTTAAACTTTGGCAAAACAAAGACAAACCTCCACTCATGCCTTTTTTGTTTCTAACATCTAGTTTTCAAAATATATAGCAAACACAGATATGTAACACATTATCAAAAAAAAATAAGTTCTTGAGAATTGAAATTTTGAGTAGCTTTTTGTAATTTCATTTGTTTTGACCATGCTCTCTCTTCTCTCTAAGTTGCTATCACACAGATACTGTAAGCATTTCTTTGGTAATTACTCACAGATACTACTTGATATCTACTATGTTGTCTGTAAACAAATGAAATATTGCTTGTTAACTTTTCCAATGCATTCTCCTTTGCTACACTTGATAGGAAAACAATACTAAATAGACTCAATCCGTTTATTCTATAGACAGTCTCTTAAGAAAAAAGATATATCTTCTTACCTCATTAGCAGACACTTTCTTTAGTTACACATGAGCTGAATGATCAGTTCTACTTAGTAGTTTCTTAACTTATGATCTGAACAAATGATGCTCAAGACATGCATAGAATACTTGCCCTACTTCTTGACTATTTGCTCTTGTCAGTGATATGTTAAGACACACATGTGCACATATGCATTCACACACACACACATGCATACACTGTAATATTTTATTTCCATAACTTACTTTAAAAGTAAGAAAGAACCAAATGAAAACAGACTGTTCTGGGTTACTTAGTTTTGTAGGTTAGCAACTTTGTTAAACTTTCTTTCTATTGCCTTATTATGTTACCCTCACTCGCTAAAGCATCCCCAGAAGCAAGAGACAAGGATATTCAAGTGTTGTAGAATGCAATGTTCTCTGTGGTCAGTTACAACTGTGAACCAGTGCCATATTGGTAAGGCTATCTCAGAATTTCTCAGTTTTCATAATATAGTCTCCTGTACTTGATAGACACCTACTTACACATGTTTTTAGACATGACCTAATTTAGATTTAAAAATAGCATTGTAGCATGCTATTGGCCAATGCTCATGGTTATCCCTATTACCTAGTGACTAAGTTTAGCCAAACCTTAGTCAGAAATCTCAGCTCCCTGCAGGTCTCTGGACGTTTTTATATAGATGGATAGCGGGTTTTATGGGCACCTACAGAGGAATCTAGAACCCTGTGTCCTGAAACAAGGCTCTGGGGAGCAGCAGAAACAAGGACACCTTATTGGAAAGCTAGACTTCCAAGAGAGGCACTGTGTCCAGTCAAAAGTGAAAGTTTAGCAACTCAATTGGCCCCATTGTAGAGAGTTGGGAGGGGGGACTTACATACCATGGGTTGCCTGGTGCACACTGTCTGTTCCATGTAGTTTTCTGCACACAACTTCATGCATTTCACATCTCACTGGCACCTTCACTGTTCCTCTGAGATCAAAACACCGTTTTGAGTTATGTTTCATTTTCACTATGCTGGGCCTCTGGACCTGGAGCAGTAGCAAACTAACTGGCCTCAGCCCGAGACGTTCCAGCCTTCCTTCCTTCTTACCAACCAGTTTCTTCATATGCTGACTCGTCTGCAAAAACAGTTGAACTTGGGGCCCCACTACCTGCTACTATCCTACATTGATTTGTCTCAAATCTGAGCAAATAATAAAATAAATATATGAAAAGCTTGCCTCATTAAGTCCCCATTTTCTGGAACACTGTGATCAATGCTAAAAAATATTTCTCATCATCCACCCTGTTCACCCCACTTGCTTCCACTCACTTACCCAACTTGCTGTTGATGATGCGTCCAGCTCTGTTTGCCCTTCTCTGTAAGGAAAAGGTTTTCTTTGTGTGATTTTGACACACTTGCAAGTCTTGAATTTGGAATTTTCTTCTTATTGTAACATCTTTTTTCAAATAAAATATTCTCTTAACCTAGACCTTGGTTTATTTCTATTTGAAGCTTTTATTAGTCTTAAGAGAGGAGAAATTTCCCTTTACTCGTCAACATACTCAGCTATAAAAACCAGAAACTTAATGCCTTATGTTTTTATATTAGAATGTACCACAAAGAAAATACTTGTTTAGCATATTCTTGATTTGGTTAGTATGTTCAAGCAGTAGGTGTTGTCTGAAGAAGACACTGGAGGATGATGAACAACAATGTCACACGGCAACAATGTCACAGGCAAGTTTAATCAGAATTCAAATTTTACAAGTCAAATTTTACCCTGCACAAATATTATATCTATATGGATCAAATATTTCAATTTAGAACCTGAAGCACTAAAACTGCTAGAAGAAAACATGGGCGATTTTCAAGCTTGACTTTGAGGAGAAGTCCATGTCAGTGGTTTTGTGTGCTCTGCTGTGAGTGCAGGAAGCTGAGCAAGGAGCATGTACAAGCTGGAAAACGATAATGTGGTATGGGATATTTTAGAATGCAGTGACCTATGATGACGTGCATGTCAACTTCACTTTGGAAGAATGGGCTTTGCTGGATACTTCCCAGAAGAATCTCTACAAAGATGTGATGGGGGAGAACTACAGGAACCTCACTAGTATAGGATACAGTTGGGAAGACCATAATATTGAAGAAATTGTCAAAGTTTTAGAAGACATGAAAGGCATGGAAGAAGTCAAAGTGGAGAGAAAACTTCTGTATATACTCAGTGTGTTATATACTTTGTGTGTCTTTGCATGTGACAGTCATCTTCACAGGCATGAAAAAGCACATACTAGATTGAAACCCTATGAAGAAAATGAGTGTGGTAAAGTGTTTTCACATCACAGTCATCTTCAAATGCATAAAAGAACATACACTGGAGAGAAATCCTATGAATGTAATCAATGTGGTAAAACCTTCGCACGTCACAGTCATTGTCAAATGCATAAAAGAACACATACTGGAGAGAAGCCCTATTAATGTAATCACTGTGGTAAAGCCTTTGCATGTCACAGTCATCTACAACGTCATGAAAGAAGCCATACTGGAGAGAAACCCTATGAATGTAATCAGTGTGGTAGAGCCTTTGCACAACACAGTAATCTTCAAAGGCATGAAAGAAGTCATACTGGAGAGAAGCCCCATAAATGTAATCAGTGTGGTAAAGCCTTTACTCGTCATAGTAGTCTCGAAAGACATAAAAGAAGCCATACTGGGAGAAACCCTATGAATGTAATCAGTGTGGTAAAGCCTTTGCATGTCACAGAAGTCTCTGAAAACATAAAATAAACCAATAGTGGAAAGAAACGTTATGATTGTAATTTGTGTGGTAACACTTTGTTTATCACAGTCATCTTCAAACACATGAACTAACACATGCTGGAAAGAAACCCTCTGAATGTAATGAGTATGGTAAAGCCTTTTCACTTCACAGTACTCAAATGCATGAAAGATCACAACTGGACAAAACTCTATGAATGTAATCAGTGTGGAAAAGCATTTGCATGTATGAATAATCTAAATCATGAGAAAATTCATACTGCAGAGTAATCCTATAAATGTTTTCAGTGTAATAAAATTTTGTACTTTATATAATAGTAAAACTTTTTGTAAGCAACATTCTGTTAAAATCTTTGTATATTACAATAGATATTGAGTACCTGAAAAAGAAAAAAGAAAAGAAAACATGGGCAACACCCTACACAATACAGGTGGGAAAGGACTTTCTGAACAGAACTCTATTTGCCCAGGAATTAAGGCCACCAACTAACAACTAACTAACTGGGACTTCATAAAAAAAAAAAAAAAAAACTGTACAGCTAAGAAAACAATCCAGCCAAGCAGAAACCCACGGGATAGGAAAGAATCCATGCTAGTTCTATCTTGGAACTAGCATCTACATCAGGAAATTCAGCTCACCAAGATGATGTAACTCTAGGTTGGTATGTTAATTCTATGAGAAATAAACTGAAGATACCTGCCTCTGAAAGATAAAGCCTAGAATATGGATGCTTCTTCGATCTTTAATACAAGAAAAATACTAAAGCCATGTACAGAGAAAATAATGTAGCCTAATGTGAATAAGAAAAGAATATCAGTGTGTCTGCAATGAGGCACAATGCATCCCAGAGTATCATTATTATAATATCATAATATTTTCATTATTATAATATCATAAAATTATATCTTATTTTAAAATGCCACCTTATTTCAAAGCATTCACTGCCATATATGACTTTCGATTTACCTGCCCATGTTATCCAACTACTTCTAAAACAGTGTAAATATTTTATAGAGTTATCTTCTTTGAGAGTTAAGGATGGGGGTAGGGAGCGATGTCTGGGGCAGAATTACAAGCTGAGAAAATGCTCTCCAGCTCTTCTACTTGATAAAGGAGCCTCAGGACTTTGTCAATATTTACCCAAAGTGAGTCTATGAGTTAATAGAATTCTAAACTTCATTATTCATGTTTTATGGGAAATATCACATTCTGAAGTGGGAGATGGTATGTTGGTTGTATATTTATTATATTTTAGAGAAAATATTCTGGGAGCATAGAAAACCACCATGGATTTGTTTCAACCATTTGATATTCTATAGTTACAGCCTTGGAGCATACGATAAGAGAGACCAACAACATACCAAGCTTTTATTTTGCCTTTTAAGTGTTTTTGAATTTTTTGAAGTACCTAATTTGTTGTAAATATCATATGTACTCACTCATAAGTGGTTTTTAAACATAAATCTAAGAAAATCAGCCTACATCACAGTCCCAGAGAACCTAGACAACAATGAGGACCCTAAGAGAGACATACATAGATCTAATCTACGTGGGAAGTAGAAAAGAACAAGATCTCCTGAGTAAATTGGGAACATGAGGTCCATGGAAGAGGGATGAAGAAGGGGAGAGGAAGGGAGGGGAGCAGAGAAAAAATGTATAGCTCAATAAAATCAATTTTTAAAAAAGAGTTAGTTTATTCTGGAGTAATTTTGAGTGACCATGGCCCAGGAACACAGATTTAGGTTACCCCAAATTCCATGCTCCAACATGGAAGTAGCTTAATGAGGTTTTATCCTTTCACAGAACAAAGAAAGTCATAGATTGAGGCAAGTTTAAAATACAATGGTGGGTTGTATTTTAGAGGCAGAAATAGTAGCCAGATGGGAGAAATTTGTGTATAGCCCCAAGATGCTAGCTTTTGCGCTGTGAAAGCTGGGAGTCTATTAGTTAATAGATTCCGAAAGATTTTGATTAGTCATAAGATGTTATTTCTAATACTGAGGTAGGCTGGCTGCTCTGTATGCCTACAACTAGCCCGAGAGAAGGTTATTAGCCTGTCAATCTGCAACATTCCAATCTCTCCACAGTACTGAAATTCTAATCAATCAATTCTCTGCAGACATGGCTTCTTTCCAGGAGTTTTTATTCACAGAGATCTACAATGATATAGTGTACAAAAATATATAATCAGTTACACGCAAAATGTTTCAAGGACACAAGATGTCAACTGGATGGCTCAAGACAAATACAGGAAACTATGAAAGATAAAGGTGAGCAATACCTTGGGTCAGTAAAGAGTATGGAGATGACCCACTATGGAGACAGTTTTCCTTGCATAGTGGAAGCCTATCGACTGTGATCCATTAGTGCTTTACCTCAGATTCGACAGTGAGCAATCATACCACCAGGGAACACATGGAAGGAGACTTGGGGAGTTCAGACTCATCCTTCCATGGGTCAGCTACTTACTCATGCTACCTCAGAATTCAGTGTGCTGCTGACTTCTGGGGCATGTTGGGCCATGTTTCTTTTTTTTTTTTTTTTTATTGAGAATAGGAAAAAAAAAGTTTCCGCCTCCTCCCAGCCTCCCATTTCCCTCCCC
>NW_026067904.1:4249983-4426302 GCF_014885135.2 Alexandromys fortis | reverse complement strand
CTCCTCTCCCCCTCCCTCTCCAATCCAAAGAGCAGTCAGGGTTCCCTGCCCTCTGGAAAGTCCAAGGTCCTCCCCCCTCCGTCCATGTCTAGGAAGGTGAATATCCAAACTGGCTAGGCTCCCACCAAGCCGGAACATGAAGTAGGATGGGCCTTGTTTCTTATGTAGAAGTGCAGTGTGCTAGCTAGGCTGGCCACCAGGTCATGCCTGCATTTTCTCCTACAGGTAACAACTATTGAGAAAGAACAATATTGGTGTAGTTAAGAAATATTTCTAATTTTTTAATTGGATTATTTATAATTTTAATGTCTAGTTGACATCCAGTTATACCAGCACCATTTGTTGAAGATGCTTTCTTTCTTCCATTCTATAATTTTAGCTTCTTTGTCAAAAATCAGGTGTTCATACGTTTGTGGATTAATATTTGAGTCTTTGATTCAATTCCATTGGTCAATGTCTCTGTTTTTATCTCAATATCAAGCTATTTTCATTACTGTAACTCTGTAATAGAGTTTGATGTGAGAGATGGTAATGCCTCCAGAAGTTCCTTTATTGTATAGGATTGTTTTGGCTATCCTGGGTTTTTTTTTTTCATTTTTCCATATAAAGTTGTTCTCTCAAGGTCTGTGAAGAATTTTGTTGGGATTTTGATGGGGATTGCATTGAATCTATAGATTGTCTTTGGTGGGATTGCCATTTTTACTATGTTGATCCTACCAATCCAAGAGCATGGGAGATCTTTTCATTTTCTGGTGTCCTCTTCAATTTCTTTCTTCAAAGACTTAAAGTTCTTGTCAAATAGGTCTTTTGTCTCCTTGGTTAGTGTTACCCCAAGATATTTTATGCTATTTGTGGCTATTGTGAAAGGTGATGTTTCTCTGATTTTCTAGCTGGAATGGAAATGAACGAGCATGGGATCAAACTGTACCTTCTGAATGTGGTTGACAATTGGGGCAGACTGAGGGGCCAATGATAATGGCACTGGGATTTGTTTCTACTGCATGTACTGGCTTTGGGGGATCCTATTCTCTTTGGTTGCATACCTTCCTAAGCCTGGATGTAGTGGGGCGGGCCTTGGACTTCCCACAGGGCAGGGTGCCTTGCCCTTTCTTAGGACTGGAGGGGGTGGAGAAAGGGTTGTGGTGGAGCAGGAGGGAAGTGGGAGGAGGGGAGGAAGTGGGAATTTTGATTGGTATTATTTATAAAGTAATTAAAAAAGAGTAAAAAATGAAAGCAATACTTCTGAAATTAAGAAATATGTTTGCCTTGTAAATCCTTCATTTGCCCAAATGGCCAGACTTGCTGTATCTTATTTATTGTTCAAAGTGTGTCTGTAGAATGAGGATGGGACCTCACAAAAGCATATATAAAATGCATATGCCTAAATAAAAGAAGAATATTTTATTCAAAGATGTTGCTCTTTGAGCTTTCGCCAGAGCCAGTCAAGTGCTATTAAAGGGTCTTCCCTGCATTAATCTCAAGTGTGAGAAGAGATTTCTCACTGTGAAGACATATAATTTCTGTAACAATGAGTTCATTTACCTGGGACAAATATATTTGAGTTAAAATTATATGTGATGTCTTCATTTTGGATACTGATTTTGAGGTTTTCAGGGGATAATGTTTATTATAATTTTTGGTGCAAGCAACTTGGAAATACAATTTGCTTCAGTTTGCCATGACATCCTAAACGATATCACTACATTGTTGTGGTTATTAAAAAGAACATTTTTAAAACATACATTTATCCAATAAACATCTACCATCTGGTTTGCTTAATAGATACTGAAGTAATTTATTTACTATATACTCATCTTGCTTATATTTGGCCCATGTCTTTACAAGCAAAACACTCAACTTTTAATTTACAATGTTGTTAAATCAATTATTTTTAAATCATTCTCCATGCTAAATTACTAAGATAGTGTCTTATGATACGTAAATTTCACCTTCAAATCTTCAATGATGTATAATAAATCTGTTACTCAAATCCCTGGAACCAGAAAAGATTAGCTAGGTCAATTGGCTCACCATAGCCAAATCTCCTCATCTCTGTCTACTTAGCAGTTGGTATGTGGATTAAATGGTATGCCGTGGCTCTCCACCAGCTATGGTTCTATGCCAGTAAACTGCCTTTCAGAAAAGAAGGAGGATCCTGGCTTATCCATCTCCTCATTTTTAAGATATTAGTGGTTGAATAATTGGCTTATAAAATGTCTGTATATTTAACAACAACCTCTCAGAAACTTGTGAGAGTCAACTCTTGTATGTTCTTACATCTCTCTACATATGTAGACCAACTTCAGTGTGCTACCATCATGGTGATAAAAGAGATATGTTAAGAGAAGTCCCCCTACCATGAGGAGACCATTTTAGCATCCCTTGAGTCATGACTTCAGCTTGCTTTTACTCAAAGAAAGTCCCATAGCTACTTGTCCATCACAAGGAGACTCTGCATTCATATGGCAAGAGATTTAGTCAGACCCACCTACACTTTGAAGTTCCATTTTCTTAGCAGTTAAGATCATCTGTCCTCTATTTGGTCAAATTAGTTCACTTAAGATTTTCTTGCCGTCATCACTTATATTCTTTTACTGGCATCTGTTCGAAAAAAATTACCAATATCTCTTTGGAAAAACTTAGTGTCTGTATTAATTTGTTCCAGGAATACCACAATACCCATATTGTAGATATCTCAGTCTCTTATATAAAATGGTTTTGTGTTTCCTTATAATCTATTCTCATCTTTAGTCTACTAAAGTCAGTTTTCCCGAGATTATTTACCTAACCGAATGAAGTATGAATTCTATGTGGTAGTTACCCAGTCTTGTGCAGAGGACAGAAAAAGACAATTGCCTGCTCATACACAGTATGGACACAGTGTTTCCAAATATTTTCTCTCTGCGGCTAATCAAATGCATGCATTTTAATTTTGCAGATACAAAGGGGCAGCTAAGTCTGTGTTCTGGCTTTCCTAACCTGTGCAGTAAGGTGTGGAATCAGGTTTGAGGAGATGTTTAGTGGCAGCCAGCCCTTGTGTAATTGGTTAGAATTTAGGGGAGAATACAGGATTGTTGGCATTAATAATGAAAAGGGAAGTATAGATACACATGCAGAGAGGCAGAACCAGGGGTGATGACAGAAATGATGGTTACCCTCATTTAGAACTCCTCCATTTTCTAGTGTTACACCTGGTATTCTGAAACTCTAGCTAAATCTACATCTTCCTCCCAACATGGGTAAAAATGCCAATTTGTCTCTGACTTGGTAAAGAATCTGTCTAGAATTACTTCTGAAAGTGAGCTGATTGTCAAACTGAGAACTGGAACATATGTATGACTTAATCTTTAAGTTGAAGTATGAATTATCAGTTACAGAGCTCATTGTTACTGCTCCTCTGACAGTAAGAAGTTGTCAAATATTTAGATGTTTTCTCCTTACCATTCTTCTCTCTGTGTGTAATGCATATGTGTGTGTGTGTGTGTGTGTGTAATACATACATATACATACACAACAAATTAAACCAGTCTTAAAATAATAATAGTAAAATGTCACCAGGGAAGTTGAGAGCTCCATAGCAACCTGTTCCTTGAGGCTGAGCTCCTCACAAGTTGGAATACTCCCACCATGGCTGACTCTCACTGGGAGACAGTAAGTGCCAGTTACTCAGTCCACATGGCGGGGTAGTCCAGTAGTGCCAGTCCAGTGCTGGCAGCCATGATGGTTCCTGGACAGCTGCTGGTCCCTAGTCCAGGATGAGAGCTTTGAAGCACTGGTTCTGCTATCAGTAGAGGAAGCAGCAGCAGCAGCAGCAGCAGCACGGGGTAAATCAATGCTGTGGCAAGAGGGAAGGCCAGCGAACAAAAGGCGAGGTAACCTTTCTTCTGATGGACACTTAGAAAATCTGGGAAGCTACCAAAAGGAGTTCGCACAGTCGGGTTGGATCTTCCTTCATAATCAAAGGCAGACAGAACAGTTCTTCGGGTGAGCCTCCCTATCTCAGGCAAGTTGACTTTAAAACTAACTGCAATATTAGCACAATGAAATGCATTAAGGTGGGGGTAATATTTAATAACTCTGAGTAAAAATAGTATCACTAGCCTTTCAATCAGTAATAATAATGAGTTAATCAATGCAGACAAAACTCCCTAAATTACTTTATTATAAGCACATGTAAGTATTAATCTGTTATTTATTGCAAAGAGAGATAATTTAACTCTTTGTGCGCTGACCAGAAGGTGGAGTATGTAACAATGTAGGGATAATAGGGGCTCACAAAGACTGAACTGACCATCAGGTATCCTGGGCGGGACTGATTTAGGCCTCCTGCATCTATGTTACAGTTGTGTAATTTGCATGGGGTGGGGGCGGCTCCTAACAGTGGGACGGGGGACTGTCTCTGACTCTGGTTACCTGCTTTGGGGACCTTTACTCCTGCTGGGTTGCCTCATCCAGTCTTAATAGGAGAGGAGGTGTCTAGTCTCCTTGCAATTTGATATACCATGACTGGTTTATATCCATGGGAGGCCAGCCCCTTTAAGAAGAAAAAGAGAGGAGTGGATGGGAGAGGGAATGGAAGGAGAAACTGAAATCAGGATGTAAAACCAAAATTGTGTGTGTGTGTGTGTGTGTGCGCGCGCGCGCGATTTTTAGATTGATTTATTTTATGTATATGAGCATTTTCATGTATGTATGTGCTTCTCATTGTCAGAAGAGACTGTGGAATGCCCTTTGGAGTTACAAATGATTGTGAGCCACCATGAGGATACTGAGTTCAGAACCCATGTCCTGTATAAAAGCACCAAGTGCTCTTAACTGTAGCCATCTCTCCAGCACCTCTGAATGAGGTTTTTAAGACATACTTTCCATTGCTTTTGAAAATCCCCATCCCTGATTCTATGATGTCTCATTTAGTCGTGCTGTTTGTAAGGTAGCATTGCTGAGTAACTGGCTTCAACTGGTTGAGAATTAACAGTTTTTTTCAGGTTTGACTCAGGTCCAATGTCCTCTAGAAATTCCCCATGTAATTCGGTCTCTTTTTTTTTTCCTTTTGAAATTTAAGGATACTTTTATGGTAGATTTTGAAGTTTTCGACATGTAGTGCATTTCAAGCATTACTCGTTAATTTTTCTTAATATTGCAATTTACAAATTGATTGAAGATTATTTTGATTTTTCTTTCTAGCTTTGTCAAAAGTTTGTTTGACTGATTCACCCATAAAGAAAACATAGAGTAAGTGGGAAAAAAATGCCTAGGCAAGCAATGTGTAAATAGATGAGTCTGTTACGTTGTTGTATGTGTGGTGTCTACATATGATGGACGTGTGTGAAGTATAAATTTTGAGTGTGTATAACATCTCTTTGGTATGTAGAGGGTGCAAGCATTGTTTGGTAAGCATTCTAAGTTGCTTAAAAGCATCCATTTTCAAAAAAAAAAACTGTCAACAGAAATGCATATGTAAAATCATTATTTTATGACTGTTCTATTAATTTACTCAGAGTTTCAACTACAAATTTCACTTTATCTTAATACATAAGGAAATAGTCTTTAACTCATTTTTGCTCTTATCAATAATGTTCAAATCATCTTTGAAACACATAAAGCAGGTAATTTTAGCATGTGGGCAAATGTGCTACCATTCCATCTCCATATGCTGAATTATTTCACTGAACTATGACTTGAATTTCTGATGGTATTGTTTCTAAGCCTGACATATAAGGGAGTTCCAAGCATATTCTGATTATTTATGAATTTTTATACAAGTTTAATTTTTTAAAAAATGTTCTGTGGGCACTGTCTGTATATGCAGTTACATGTGTCCCAAGGTATGAGTGTGGAGCTCAGAGCTCTATTTCAAAGTTTGTTCACTCCTCCCACCTTGTTGATGCAAGGTTTCTCCTGTTTGTTTGTCTATTTCTTGAACTCCAGGAGAGTTGGCTCATGATTTTCCTGGTTATTCTCCTGTCTATACTTCTCATCTCACCAGAAGAATGCTGAGATTACAGATGCTCACAGGCATTTTATGTAGATCCTGAGAACTGAACTAGAGTAGTCAGGCTAGTGTTTGCTATGAGCATTCTATCCACTGAGTCATGTACCCGGCACCACAAGATGCTTTAGACCAAATCAATGTGTTTTTTTTTTTTTCACAATCCTATTGTTAGGGCTGGCACCTTGTTTGATTTTTTGAAATCATCATTTGATGCCTTTGGCTCCATTGAACTTATAAAACTCTGCTTATTCAGACATAGGTCCCAGAGGCCCTGAGCTGGACCTGACCAATGCATCCTCTCTGAAGACTAGCTTTCAGGGTCACAGAAGGCACTGCACAAGCTTGCAGAGGAAGGAAGCAACTGGGGCAGTCCTACCCAGCTATCATGTCTATGAACCAACAAAGACTAGTATGGCATGATAACCCTAAGGGTACAGTGACGCTATACACATCATAGCAGTAACCAACTTCTCTTTAACTGAACTTGGGACCCATTCAACAAGAGGGAAATCATGTGTGGTACTAGGAACCTAGCAAACTATGGGGTGGTGAAATCATGGACCTTGGAGAAGAACTTACAACCACCACTTTACTAAACCATCATAATCCTTAACTATTCTCAACATTTGTCCTTATACATACAGATAAGTGTAGTTCTCACCCCTTATCAAGAAAACTTCTTTCCAAGCAGTGGTGGTACAGGCCTTTAATCCCAGCACTCAGGAAATGGAGGCAGGTGGATCTCTGTGAGTTTAAGACCAGCCTGATCTACAGAGTGAGTTCCAGGACAGCCAGTACTGTTTCACAGAGAACCCCTGTCTCAAAAAAAAAAAAAAAGGAAGAAAGAAAGAAAACTTATCTTTGCAATAGACAGAAACCATTACAGAGAAACACAACCAATCAAAATGCAGAATTGTGGGGTCCAACCCTAATGAACACCTACAGAACAACTCCAGCACCCATGAACCCATGAGGCCTCAATACTACACAAAGAACTAAGGAATGTTGAGAGTGGGAGAAATAAAATGTTCATCCATGAAAACATACATACAAGTAATAGTGTATATACTGAGTAGCTTATATTTAGGAACATATGTGTGCATGTAACAACAATTAATGGTAAAGGTCATAAATCTGAGAAAAGCAAGGAGAAATATAAAAGAGGGTTTGGAGAGAGGAAAGGGAAAGGAAATGATGTGATTATTATAATCTCAAAAATAAAAAGTTAATTAAAAAAATCTGCTTAAAAATACACATCCTTTATCAACTTCTAGAGTGACCTAAAGCTAAGAGTGGCACAGCCATATCTGATGGGGATGGCAGAAGTCATAGGCCAGCACAGATGTTTAATAAAGATCCAGCAAAGCTGAGCCACATGATGGCCACCATCACCTTTGGTTTTCATCTCTACCTGTCGCATACTTGGGGAGCTTTTAATATTTGTACAATTTGAAAATGTTGGATGGATGAAAAATTTATTATGAATTATTTATGCCTTCTTCCAGGAGTACTGCTTCTAAATTTCCCCAGGACAGTCCTGAACATACTACTCTTTCTGTGTTTAGAGAGATAGTCTTATGTACTTGAAGGTCTTCCTTATGCCTTGGAGGTTGTGACACACATAAAGAAGCCAGAGGTCTCTTTATAAGGCTATTAAACATTCTTAAAATATCTGTCCCTGTTCTTACTCAGGAACAAGATATTCAAGACAAAGTAAACTTTTAAAAGGTCAACAAGATTTGGTGGGCTAGAAGAGCTGGCCACAGATCAGACTGCAAGCCTCTTTCCACTATACAATGACGTTGCATCTACAGCAACAAAGTTAGATTGGCTGAAGTTATCTCTGACCTATACAGAGACTTACATTGTTGGGCAAATAATGATGTAAAAAGATAATAAAATAATACGACTTCAGGACCTCCCTTTCTCAGAAAAGTTGGCACATGCAAAGTCACTGTGGTGTCATTAAGAACAAAAGAATGCCAGGATTAGACATGTTTACAAATTTTTTAAATATATAGGCTATAAACATTGTATTATGCCATAAATTGAATAATAACTGCAACAGATTTAGTCTGAAGATATTTATTGGACACTCTAACCATTAAGAGCTAACAATACACTGCTTGGGACATGGCAATATGCCCAGGCTGGCTTGGCTACTTTGTTTTGGTCTAGTGTCCTTGTAACAGAAAAGCTACTGGCCTGAAAACAGACTATATATGCCTCTAGATTCTTAAAAATTGGCTTATAGGGTTAATGAGTAAAAATGATAACTCTGTTTATTAATGATGTCAAAACTTAAGGAAAATGATTAGAAATGGTAACTCTGTTCTGTCATAGTTTATTGATGACTAAAAGGTATTCAAGAGGAAGTGAAACACAGGTCCAAAAACAGAAATGATATGATCTATGCTTTGGAACACATGATTATATCCCTGCTAATTAAACTCTGTATAAATAAAGAAGCACTCTGGCTGCTAGTCAGTCAGGCTGCAAGGTTCTCCCGACCATCATAGCCTGGTTCACTCTGTCCCTCACCTACTCGTTGCATCATCCTCTGGGGTACCTGCGTCTCTGCCAGGAATGTGTTTCCTCTCTGTCCATCTCTTGTAAAACAGAGCTCAGAAGTGTCCCGTGTCTGAATCCTCCATCTCTGCTCTTATATCCACCTACACTCAGACCCTGCCCTCATCAGCAACTGGATTCTGGCACTGGAGAATTCAAAATAATATAGTAAAAAAGAGCTAGTATTAATTTCCATTTGGCAGATAAGCACACCCTTCAGTACCTTCAAGTGATTGATTTCATCATCTTTCAATCTTGGGAAGAAAAGACAACAACACAGGTCTCTCTCACAGATATTTGAAATGTCTTGTGGCCATCATTGGCACCAAAACTGTTGGCACATCAGTGAGACTTAAGCTCAAGCCTACCACTTGTTTGCCCCGGACCTTCATTCAAAATCTAACGAAGATCTAAGCTATGCTTTCTTAAGAAATTCAGTATTGTTCGTGATTATTCAAACCTCTTTATTCAAGAAAATGGTGAGAAAATTTGGGTGTCTGTAGCATGCCTTCTTCACTATCAGCTCTACAGATGATAAAAGTTTTCTTACAATGTGCCTCTCATTTGCTAATGTAGTTCCACTAAAAAAGTCACACACTTTACTATGGCATTTTTTTCTTTCCTCTCTCCTGACTGTACATAACATCATCAAACACTGTTGATACAAGGCCACCTGTGCCTGCAGCACTCAACCAGGCATGGCATTTCTGAAATAATATGAAGAGCTATGACAGCAGGTAAAGCTGGAATATCCCCAGATGATGCTCATTCTGCATGCAAAGGCTTTCCAGATGTCTGAAGGATTTCAGTCTTGAATTTATATTCTTTCTAAATACATTCACATACATTTGCATGTTTGTCAGCTATGTTTAAATATGTGCATTAATTAATATTTAAGCTTATGTCAGGCTTAAATGTATGAACTAAGTTAAAGGCATAAGTTAAGGGCACGGTCACATGTTAGACATGCTGCTTTGGGTGTTTAGCTTTGGAAAGAGACTAAGGGAGATCAGTGAGATTTCTTTGCCCTTGCTCTGCTCTCAAGTAACTTTTTGCCCTCCTGTTAGTCTCTGCATGACATCACATACCTGTGTCAACCTTGGTAATAGAAAACATTAATCCACAAAAAGCTGACATAAGAAGTCTATGGTATATAATTGCTTATTTTTAGGTTTGAATAAATTATATGACTCAGTAGCTCTCTTTCTAAAATGTCTCTGTGTAAAACTTCCAAATGAGTGCTCAATAATTATTTTGCAAAGCCATTGACTGATCTTTGTAGGTCTGTGGTTCTTTGAATGTCACACCTACAGCCAGAAGAACTTTGGCACTCATAATTCCCGTTTCCTTTGAGATTATTTTATACTATGCAGTAAGAGGATCACTGTAGATGGAACAGAAACAGATGGGGTCTGAGTGTGCGTCTTAGCCTGAGAGTAGCCCCCTGGCAAATACAAGACACAGATATTGATCTCCAATGCCTCAGAAAGAGAGGGGGAGAACAAAATGGAGACAGACTGTAAAGAGATAGATATAAATCTTGAGAAATTCCAGAGTAATTAGTACTAGTTTTAATTATACATTAATACACTCACCAAGATGCTCAACGTGCTAGGTCAAGGAAACAGTGACTTTCTGTAGCTAAAAAGGTCTAATATCTTCCACAACCCTAAAGAAAGTAGATTGATTGTTCTCCATCTCTTCCAAATAAGGTTCTGTACCTGTAGATACCATGCTTTGTATTTTGACACTCTGAAAAGACAATCAAGCTGAGTTAGTCTATGCCCTTACTTTGGCAAAAACAGAATTGTGAAATAGTGAATGGATGATTACGGAGCACTTTGGTGAGCTATAGTACCCAGTCGATATATACTAAAGAACTTCCTGCCTAACGTCTTATTCATACATGATGGAAATGACTTCCAGTAACAGTGTAACATTTACCCAAGTCCTAGTTGGGGGTGGCAAGGTATTTTATTATGCATCTAATGTCCTACAGCACATTAATTAAACTTCCCTATAAGGTTCTAGGTTAACAAAACTCTCAAGACAGGAAGTTTAGGATCGTATGGGTACTATGACATGCTTATTTCTTTGAACTCATTACTTAGCTTACAAAATTATGGTATATAACTGACTCTTTGGTAGAGATCATTATGACCAATACATGAATAAAAACATCATAAAAATGTACCATAAGAAGTTGTATGTGGGAGTTACTCAATAAAAGTGAGCTTTAATATGTCACTTCAAAATAAGGATTCCTAGAAAGTTCCCAGAAAATGAGAACAGTGGTCTCATGACTCTAAGATAGTAGAAATTCCTCCATTTTAAAACTCCATTAAGCCCTACTTCTTCATAACTGAGTTCTTAACAGCTTCCAAAGGAGGCACCAAGAAGAATTCATGCTTGAGTTTAGAGTGTTGGAGAAACACTTTTCTTTCATTTTTTTTTTCAGTTTGCCAAACTGTGGTTGTTTATTAACCGACCAGATTACAAAAATACCATGGCAACACCTTAGTTGATCCGTCTAATAAGCCTGTTTATCTGGTCTTCCCTGTTGCCAGCATCATCTCCACCTTCCACAAAATGAGTTGTCTTTTTCTTCATTCCACCTCGTGGAGAAGATAATTTGAAGGACCACAGGAAGTTATTCGCTTCCTTGAAGCATTTTCCAACTATATAGATCTCATGAATTAGATCCTCCATGCAGATGATGCCGTATTTACCAAGAGATCGAGCAATCAAGGAATTATCTGTCAAGGCAATTCTCTTCTTATGAATTTTGCCATAGCCGCGTTTGTAGATGAGCTCATTTACTGACTTCAGATTGGGCTACCCCCATGCAATGTATGGTTCCACAATCCTCAGCATGTTAATTGAAGCCTTGTTGAGCTGAACAAAGGTGCCGTCGAAGATCTGCCGAAGACAAAGAAGCTGTAACACCTTGTGCATCTTTAGGCTTACACCGTTGATACCTCGGATTCTGATGACGAACGCCAGCTTCGGTTCTGCGGGCACGTAGAAGTTCCCAGCTTTCCTTGCCATCCTGGCCATGCGAATCTTGGTCCGGTACATCTGCTTGTACTCCTTGTGATAGCGCTTTGCCTTCTCATAGATGAGCTTCTTCTGGGCCCTTCGCAGTGACTTCAGGGCAATCTTCTTCCAAAGGCGCTTCACCTTCAACTCTGGGAAATTCCTTCACTTTTTCTTCAGCGTTTCTGGCACAGCAGGAACCTTCTTTTTCTTCAGGGTTCCCGGTGCAGCAGAAACCTTTTTCTTCTCTGGCACAGCCTCCATGGTTCCAGGAGAGGGGGGGGCTTTTCTTTCATTTTTTAACTTTGTGGGGTGGGGTAATCTGTTTCCTTGGTGTTTTAATTTATAACTGTGACACAGTACTTGGAAGCAATAACAAAATCAAGAGGGCATCACCCAGTCTTTTTAGATTTCAGTTTCGGTTGTCTACTTCCTACAGTAAAGGTGGAACATACTACTTACTCCCAGAAGTATGATTTAGATTTGAAGTTCCTCCTCCAAAAGCTCGCATGTTGGAGATTTGGTGCCTAGTGCGTAAGTACTCAGCAGTAGGGCCTTTGAGTGATGAAGAATGGATCATGGGAGTTCTTACTGATTGGGGACAGATATTGCTATGAAAAGAATCATCTCTCTCTCTTTCTCTCTCCCTCTCTCTCTCTCTCCTTCCCTGTCCCTCCCTTCCTCCCTCCCCTGCTGGTCACCAACGTCTGAGATTCTTTCCTCCACCATATGATTTTTCCATGATGTTCTGTCTTGTCACTGATCTAACCATAATCAGATCAAGTGACCATAGACTGAATCCTTCAAACTGCGAGCCAAAATAAATTTCCATCCTCTAATTTGAATTCTCTCAAGATTTTGTTGCAGTGATGCAAATCTTACATAATTAGTATGATACAACACAAGTAGAGACAGAAATTACCTATGTTTGAGGTAGCCATCCTGTTGGAAATCATTGATCATTTGGTATCACAGTAGGATCTTATTTTTATTAAGAAAAACTAATAGAAGTCCAGTCTCAATATATAGAAATGCATGCTCCAAAATACAGAATAGAATGAATGACATCTTTACCACAACAGTTGATTTTGCTGTTGTTGGTCCTGATGCTGCTATTGTTTGCTGTTATTTGTGTCATATAATCCTCACACATATTAGGCAATATCCTTAGCCAGCCAGGATAATTATGTTACTCTATTTAAATCTAGTATTTGGTGCATGAAGATGAGAAATATATGATGACAGATAGGAGCAGGTAGCAGAAGAGCTTAAATACCTACTTATGACAGTTGTAGAGTTTGCTATCATGGATTAAACCCAAGTGACTTTTGAATGAGTTATCAGAAATGTGTGAAAACACCAGGCCAAAATGTGAAATAAATTCCCTATTAGATCTGACAGTACAAAATAATATTATTAAAGTTTTTAAATAAATGATATTTTAATGGAAAAATAAGGAATTGACTTATTTGCAAGACTAATATAGCAAATGGCAAGTTTTCATTGAACATCTTCTGTTTGAAGAAAAAAAGTCACCAACGTAGTAAGATGTGGTCATGGGATTAGTTTCCAGACAAAGAGTGAGTTCAGTATTGTATTCTCCTTTAGAACCTATAAAGTCTTACCATCCGAATCCTACATGTTCACCCAATAGCTTTCAAATTACAAGAGAATTTTCACACTGTATCTTGAAAAAGATGAAGTTTTGAAGCAATGACTTCTGGAGTCCCATTCAGAGAAGTAATCAGGAACTTGTGCTTTGGACTGTGTGAAAGAGAAATTGGCTACCCCCTGAGGCTTTCTGACCACCGAATTTCTAAGAAGGAAAACTAAACTATCCCAGTGTCATAGAACCGCAAATATTTATTTTTTACCCGTGTTACGTGTGCAGCAAGGCTCAGCAGTAGCTTTTGTCACATTGTCACTTGACTCCAGGCTTTTTTGCACCTGACTTTACAATGTGAAGTAAATGCTGGAGCAGAAGGCTTTACCTTGAAGCATTCCATTTTCACAGCAGAGATGGAGAGATGCAATAATTCCACCCAGTAATGCGGGTAGTCACATTTACAGATTTCAGACATCCGTCACTTCACTCATAATGTGTTGTTAAACAAATAACAAGTGCACAACCCGAAGTCAAAGTGTGTGCATGGTGGTAAGAGCAGGATGGTGCAGCTCCTTGAAGGTAGGAGAAAGTGAACAATGTAGAACAGCAGCCCTGTCAACACATTGGTCTGACACATTCTGGCCTTTTTTATACCACTGTCTACTATAATCCACATATTATACACTAGTGTTAGATTCGGGGCTTTTGCTTCAAAAAGCTGTCTTTCCACCCTCCCCCATCTCACCTCAAACTATGTATTTACTTAGAGAATTTTTTAACTAAATTATAGCTGTATCATTTCCACAATCCTCTTCTACCTCCAAAATTCATGAGACATGATCTTCTTTAAGCAGTTGTTGCATATATACATAAATGAATAAATACATAAAGACAACCTGCTGGGTTCTTTAGGTGTTGTCTGCATGCATTACCTCTCTAGGGCTGACAGCTTGATATTGGGAAACAATGAGGGACTGCATCCTGGGGTTGGAGGAGAATAATACTCACATTCTCAGCAGTTATTAATTGCTAATTATTTCTCATCTGGGGGTGGGGACCTGTAAGACCTATGCTGAAATGTCAGATGAATTTTGAGTTGTTCAGATCTTATTTAGGCAGGCATGTTGTTGAGAGTTCATGAAGATAGCTTTCCTGTTATATCTGGAAGACACAATCACAAAGTAGGCTTCCTGCTCTCTGAATCTTACACTCCTTCTGTTTACTCTTCCTCAGTATTCCCTAAGCCTTAGGGGTCAGAGTCGTGTTACACCTGTACCAATTGGTGCTACCTACCATAAGGTCAGTTGTTCTCTATATTTTGACTAGTTATTGGTTTCTGTAATGATCTTTTTCTACTACAAAAATATATGTTTCTATGATAAGGGATGGGAGCTACTCTTATCTGTGAGTATAAGATTTTAGAGTGCAGTTAAGAATTAAACTCATTCAGGAAACTGTCAGTAGAAGGTATTATTCCTAAACCTATGACCTCATAAGCCATGGTAACTATATTTTCTTATCAAACCCCCTCCCCAAATAAATCCCCCCTTATTTATCTGCTGTGGACAATGGTCTTGTACCCTGCAAAGATTTGTCACTTGTACTGGTTTAATAAAACACTGATTGGCCAGTAGCCAGGCAGGAAGTATAGGTGGAGTGAACAGAATAGGAGAATTTGGGGAAGAGGAAAGACTCAGTCTGCAGTCATCACTCAGACACAGAATATGCAAGATGAGAATGTCTCACTGATAAAAGGTACCAAATCATGTGATTAACACAGACAAGAGTTATGGGTTAATGTAAGATGTAAGAATTAATTAATAAGAAGCTTGAGCTAATTGGCCAACCAGTTTATAATTAATGTAGGCCTGTGTGTTTCTTTGGAACTGAATGACTGTGAGACCAGATGGGACAGAAACCTCTTTCAACAAAATGGCGCCAACATGGACCACTACATTCACATAATACCTGAGAGAGCTTGGGAAGTAATTCTAGACACAAAAGAATAGAGTTAAGCATGGCTTCTTGGTAACATCACTTTCTCAGGTGAGATTTGTTTGCTAGAGGCAGGCACATCTCATTTAAGAGAGGCTTCTTGACTCATCTTTTAGCTGCAAAAACCTTGAAGCCCTTTTAAAAGGCTCTGTCACAAGCACTTAAGTGATGTTTATAAATAACTGACAGAAGGCTTCTTGGTGGTGCTGGAAACCTTGAGACTCCATAGAGTTCTGGCAATAAACATGGCTCCCACCAGTACCTCTGCCATGAAGCTAGACTCTCAGAAAGCTAAGAAATGGGGTGGATCCAGCTGTCAAAGCCATGGCTTTAATCCTAGCTATATTGCTTAGCAAATTAAAGACTCATGTGGTCCTAAAAATAGAAATATACAGTAAAGATAGATTCAGACAAAAAAAACTCTAAATGGCTTACAGTGTGTTTAAAAATTTATGTAGGCTTGGCAGAGAAAAGAAAAAGAATAAAGTCCTTTAAAAAAAAAAAAGAAAGAGAGTAGTGGTGGCAACACCTTTAATCCCAGCACTTGGAAGGCAGAGGGAGACAGATCTCTGTGAGTTCAAGAACACCCTGGTCTACAGAGTGAGTTCCAGGACAGACAAAGATACACAGAGAAATGATGTGTATTAAAACAAAAATTAAATGAAATATAAAGCCACATAAAGATGGAAAATACACAGAGAATCTAGATACTGTATGTTATTGCGCTATCTTTGAATTGTTTGACTGCTGAGGAAGGAGCAACACCTACTAAAAGACATTTGATTATAAATGTTGCTGAATTAATCCAAAATATATATTTTGAAAATGCCTTGACTTCCAAATTTAAGTCAAAAGATGTATTACTTTGGAGACGAGGTTGTGGATTCATTCTGGATTAAGAAAATCAGATTTGATCAAGGAAGACCCCCTGAAAAGTCTCCAATAGGAACTGATGGCCCAGATGATCCAACATTCAGAGGATCTCTGTTGGAGTTTTTCTGAAATCAAGAACAGCAAGAACAGCCTCAAAACTGCTGGCTGAGATGAGCAAGCCTCACAAAATATTCCAGTCAGGACGTGGCCATAATCCTAAATTTTCTTTATGTTCCCATAAGATTATTAATGCCCCCAATCAGCAGGAAGTAGTCTAGAAAACTACACACACATACCAAAAAAATGAATTAAGGATGTTTGCCTTTGTTTAGAGTGTGGGTTACAAGTTGTTATGGAGAATGGTCAGGAAAAAAAGCTAAACAAAGGAGATTAGATTTAGAGTTCTTGTTTTGAAAAAAATGGAGGGGTAGGAAGTGCTATAGGACAACGGTCTTGTACCTGTAAAGATTGTCACTTGTGTTGGTTTAATAAAATGTTGATTGGCCAGTAGCCAGACAGGAAGTATAGGTGTAGTGAATAGAATAGGAAAATTCTGGGAAGAGAAAAAGCTCAGTCTGCAGTTGTCACTCAGACACAGAAGATGCAAGATGAGAATGCCTCACTGATAAAAGGTACTAAGCCACATGGCTAATACAGACAAAAATTGTGGGTTAATGTAAGATTTAAGAATTAATTAATAAGAAGCCTGAGCTAATAGGCCAACCAGTTTATAATTAATGTAAGCCTCTGTGTGTTTCTTAGGGACTGAATAGCTGTGGAACCAGGCAGGACAGAAACTTCTGTCAACATTTATCCATTCATCTCTTCTTAGAACCTATGCTGTGCAGTTTCCCACTCAAGAACTCCTTCACCCATTGGTTTTCTTTTAAGAGGATGCACTGGAGGCACAGTGGTGAGCAAAACTGCTTTTCAAGAAAAATTCTCTATTTTAAGAGAATAAAGCAATATTCCCAGGATTTAACAATGAGGATTGAAGGTGAGATGAACGTCTTGGTTGGTCTATTTCATTTTTTTCTACCTAAGTGGTTCTGTGGCTACGAACCAAATGCTATAGTCTTCAAACACAGTCCTATAGATGCAGAACCTGGAACTATAATGTATACTCTGTAGGTTTTTTTCATATCTAGAGTGTGTACTCATGAAGAAAAAAAGGCTGCCAGGATGAAATCTGGCCCAGGTTTGGGGATAAGTGTAACAACATAATGTCTCAGTTACAGAAGTTATAGGAGAAAGTCTGACCATCTTCTAGATCCACATATTTCTCTGTTTACTTCATAAAGGAAATAAAACAAGAAGATCAGAAGTTACACCAAAGAAAATTAAGTTTCACGGCATCTTATTGCTTAAGATAGAATTTTGAGCAACTTTAGTTTCACAGTAAAGAAGGAGAAGGCAAAAGAAGAAGCATTCTGAAGAGTAGCACCAACTACACATTCCACAAAGCATCCTAGTAACCCTGGAGAATTTCATATAAGGCTCTTTGATAATATCCATCCTCCTCCCAACATCTCCCAGATCTACCCTCTTCCTTAGTCACACAACTTTGTGTCCTCCTTTTTGTTGTTGTTTTATTTTTACATGTGTCAATTCCAATTTTTGCTACCTATGTATTTTTGTATGTATAGCCTCCAACTAGAGCATGGTCAACTTACCATGGGATTCACACAAATAAAACTGGCTTTCCAAACTCTCTCCTTCAGTTAGGTTTTCTATGGCTGTGATAACACACTATAGCCAAAGTCACTTAGGAAGGAAGGGATTTCTTTCAGCTCATAATTCTGCATGGTTTACATTATAGTTCCCACTCAAGCATGGTGGCAAATCTTAGAATGGCAACCTCCTAATTTGACAAAATTCAAATTCACAATATTTCTTTTAATTTCAGCTCCACTGTCTCTGTGCTAATTCAGACCCATATTATTTCTTATCTATGTTACTATAATAACTACCTTCTCTTCCAAAGATGTTTATATATTTAAAATATTTTTAATAGTATAATTTCTTAGAACAATAAATAATTACATTATCTTCATGAAGATTATTTTATAAAAGTAATTTTGTTACTCTGTATAAGGTAAAAGCATATAGATTAATTAATGACTAATATGAAAAGTATACCATATGATTTCAAAACATTTTATGCAACTTTTTGTCTCTCAATTCATTAAATTGGTAAAATGAAAATAATGGCAAAGATATTACTGGATGTGCATACTTGCAGAAAATGAGAACTGAGTTTTTGCTGATGTCTCTGGAGGGAAGAAGGACACTATAATATCATGAAAAACACACCTCGTACAAGAAAGTCGGTGGAACAGAAATGAAAGTCAGATTAGTTTATATATGAAAACAGCTGGAAGGTTTCAAACTTGAATGACTCCAATAGCTTTTTTGTTTATTCCAAGATATATGTATATGTAGTTAAGGTCATTTTAGACTGCCTCACACACACAAATCAGAACTATATATAGTGAATACTTTTACAATTAAATTGTTTATATCCATAGTCGAGAAGAAACTGTTGTTTTTCAAAATTAAAAGTATGCATTGCATTGAAAACACCTCATTGTAGTTGGGTTTATTTATTTATATTTGAATGAGGTCTTTTTATTTTATTTTCTCAGACAGAATTGCTCTATGTAGCTCTGACTGGCCTAGAACTTGCTATGTAGACCAGCCTGGCCTCAACCCACCGAGATTAATAACTGCCTATCTCTGCTTCCCAGGTCATGAGATATAAGTCAAATGCCACCATTATTCCGAAGGAAGTGGCAGTGGGATAGTAGCTACAGGCCTAAAAGTTTTGCTGTGACTATTCAGTCCCTTAAAGAGTGCTTAGAGAACCCTCCTTGACTGTGTGGTCTGGGAAAATGACCACATTTCTAACATTTAATGTTTTCAGAACAGTAACGAATATCCCAGAAATTTTTATTTTGCTGTTTTGAGGCTATTTAAATTAATGGGAACAATCCAATACAGCGATTGTCATTATTTTATCTTCATTACTGTTATTTGTCCTTCCAGAGCTAATTTTTTTAGAGGGTTATGATACAGTACCAACCTAGCTGATGGTACTGTATCATAAGACAGTTGCCATACGATAGTCGATGGCATCTAGTTGAAGAAAGGAGGTCACTGGTGTCATGTACCTAAACAGAATGTTGGGACCAAAACCTCTTTCTCTTTTCCACTGTTACCTGGTCCCAAAGAAGAAGGAGAATGGACTGTCCACTGTATGGTCTGTCTACAATGGGTCCAAAGTGACAGAGCAAGGAGACCCCTAACTACTACTTCTTAAACCAAGGCATAAAATAATTCTTTCTCCTTTCTAAGTTAAACAACTTTCATCTTTTAGCAGAACGATGACCAACATGGTCATCACCATCATTTCTCACGTGATTAGATGTTGGTCAGTCTTACAGAGTATGTGCTATGCTTTCTATTTTGTAGGCATTCTTAGATATTAAAAATTTACAAAGCATATTTCTATTAGGAATATTCACATAATGGTATGTGGGAAACGAAACTTATTTGCACTATTACAGAGATATCCACAGAAGAGTACTCACTATACCTATATTTTATTGCCTAACATTTCTTTATCAGCATGGGACTAAAATAAGTCTATAATAGGTGCCACAAGTAAACATTTTCCAGATAAAACAGAACAATCAGGAATTTGAACATCATGTCATCAACAAATTTATGCACATAAGCATGTGTGCCGTCAGTGAGTCCCAAATAGCAAATAGATAATAATGTTAAAAATGCATTATTTATATGAAATTCGGTGCTTAGTAGGTGTCATATATTCCCATTTGATAAATACGTACCTCAAATCAGTATTTAAAAATTTATAGGATTATTTTTTTAATCTGGAATTGTCATGAGCTCTTATATTTTCTTTATGTTCCTATACTTTTCTATTTGTGAGACATTCTAGATCATTCCTCACTCTTTATCTTTACTCAGAACACAAATGTTCCATTTGTTCCAACCATGCTAACAGGCTTTACTAGATACAGGCTTATTATGTATCCTTGTCACTTCCTATGGGTCCCATTCAGTGTATTGTGTTTCTATTTTGTCAGCACATATTAGAGAGTCCTTACATAATACAAAAAAAAAACCACATAGGAATCTAATTTTACCAAATATTATATATATGCTTGTCTTATTTTATTTCCTAAACCATAATTAATTTAGAAGACAAATACATCTGATTTACCTTTTGGAGACAACCCCCTCTACTTCAGCCTCATCCAGGTATTGAAACTGCAGTTCCCAAGGAAGATGCAGCCTCACCAAGCTTAGGCCCATACCTGCAGAAACTGAAAATAAAGAATTAAAATGAAAGACAGAAGGCCACCAGCTCAGCAAGCTTTGTTCCCTCCTGATCCTTGACATGCAATTCTCACCCTAAAACACTTCAATGAAAGATAGTCAATTAACTCATTGTAGGAGAAACAGGTGTACTCGAGGTAGCATACACATTATAATGAGGATGTTTTTACAGGACCTCAAAGACACAATTCAAGATAGATACTTTCCCTATATTTAATTTCTGGTGTGTGTTTTTTTAATCCCCACACTACCCTATACTTTATCATACACACTATTTTAATCTGGAAGAAGCTTTATCTTTTGTGACCTCAACAATATTCGAGGGACCATGAGCAACAGCCTGTATTAATTAATGTAAGAGGGTCCTGCAGACTTGGTGTGAATGCATGGGAGATCTAAAGGAGAAGGAAACCCATTTTTCATTGGCCCCAGCAATAGCCAGCACAAATTGGATTTAGTGTCTAGTTTATGAAATAATCAGCATATGCTGACACACCACTTAATGAGTCCCTTGATTAAGCAAAGAATGTATTTACTGTATCTAAGGCAAATTATTGTGTTTATGACTAACTGGAACCTGCAGTAATTATAACATTACAATAGAACTGTAATATTTAGCCAGGGAATCACAGATATGCACTGACTTACTTTCACATAGGAATTATAGCTGAAGCAAATTAACAGTTTTTAATTTAAAGTTTTGTCCTACACAAAATTTGTAGATAAGTATAATTAAAGGTTTGGTGGGAATAATTGTTCCTTTAAATAAAATTTTCTGAGTATTTCAGTTTCAAAAGAGTTTGCTAGGTTATCCATTAAAATGTTACTTTTATACTGAGCTTTTATATAACTATTTTGATGTGGCAGAATTAATATAATATGTAAGGTGAACAGAACAACTTTTCCCCTTTAAGAAGTGAACTTGCAAAACAAAGTGAACTTGCTAAGGGGGGAGGGGAGTTATAGCACGTGCTCAGATGGTTTTGATAAGTATTTATCAACTTGCTAAATTTGAATTAACCTAAAAGAGAAAACCCTTACAAGTTTTCTAATATGTGCTTCTCATAAATCAACCCAGGAAAAAACAGAGAACAGCCATTAAACTAACAATGTAAAAGAAATAAATTCTAGATCTTCTTTAAAACTGTTATAAACTTCACCCTAGGTAAAGTGTTATTTTTATAATTAAGTCTACTTGTTATATGGCTTCAAATCACTGTGTAACATTCCTCTCCCTCCCAGAATTAGAATTGTTTTTTAATCAGAACAACTGAGGGTTCACAGTCTCTGTGCAGGAGTAGAGACTATGCTCATGTGGCTGAGGGCTGGATGATTTTAGAGTGTGGAAAGGGCCTTTGGGGTTGAAGATCTGGCCTGCAGGTCAGGTTCTCTGCAATTTCAGAATGGTAAATAACACTCAAGGTGGTACATTGATCCTCTTATTAGAAGAGTCCTGGAAACTGACAGTCCACAGGTGTTAACAGTGACTTCAACTTTTCTGTCTAACAATTCTCCATTCAACCCTCATTCCATACCCCGAAGATAGATAAAAAGAAAGGTTTAATGTATTATCATATTGGTTGCTTCCTGCAGGGCATTAAGAAGGGGGAGCTAGCCTCTGTTCCCAGAATCTCAAGGGGCCTTGTAGGTCAGACTATTTTCCACTTGATTGACTGTAGGGGATCTTCTATTGCCCTAGTGTACTCCTAGAGAAACATTTTGAACGAGATAGCTAGACAGGGGACTACAGCAACAGGAGACTGAAGATTAGGGACCTATTGAAGACCTAGTGACAGCAGTGATTAATCCAGGAGGAAATTCTGTAAAACATTTAAAAGATAGAAAATTTGAGTGTGAGGGTAAGGACAAATGGAGTGATCGAGGGGAGGGGCCAGAGCATGTAAGGACAAAAGCCCGTCCATAAGAAGCCTGTCATTGAATTGTTGTCTGGTCACTGTGTCTTTGAGCCCATCTTGAACCCGTTTGGAACTGGGGTGTGGAAATAACATGTTCAGCCTGTTCCTGAAAATGGCACAAACCCCATCCTTAGCAGTAGTCAGAGGCAACCCTCTTTCATTTTTAGAGGACCACAAAAGCCAAAGAAAAAATTTAGTCCTGAAGGATGCTAAGCTGACCGGAAATATCTTTAAGATTTTCTAAGAGCTGGTGAAGACAGCAAGGTTCATCAATGAAAAAATAGTCTTCACTGCAACTGTTTTAGTTCTGAGTCCTGAAAAAAAAAAAGTCCAGAGTAGCAAAAAAGGGTAATGAGTTGGATAACCCACTAGTCCCCTTTTCAGAAGTCACCTGAACTGTTTTAGGAGTTGAGGTAGGGCCCAGATCTCTCTTTACTGCTTCAAGTTGACAAAGGGGGTGATGTAGAAAGGGCAGCAGTTAGAGTGCTTCAGAGGATAGACTATCTCAGAGCCCAATAAAACTTAACAGATATCAGAGATCCAGACCATAAAACAACCATTTAGTGACAGTATGCATCCCTGGAGTATGTCATGTGAGAAAGGAGAATCTGTGACTACAAATGTGTGAGAATAGCAGAAATACTACCAATCCTTCTGAGGGTGTAGTTAAGAAAATAGTTGGAACATCTTTACTCCTGTTGGAGGAAATAAGAAGACAAAAAAAAAGAAAGATCTAAAACCTCTTAGCAGATTTTGCCATAGCTGTTAGAAAAATGATGATATTTGCCGCTTTTGTGCTTTACAAGATGTAAGTCCATTTGGTTTGGCAGGAATTTGAGGATGCTCTTCACCGGCCAATCTAAGCTTAGAATCAGGCTTTTGTTGTAATTGGAGAGGGCTCTGTTGTGGTGCAAGCAGTGGGCTGTGTCCCTGCCACCCAGCTAGCTTTACCCAAAATAATTACACGGAAACTGTATTCTTTTAAACACTGTTTGGCCCATTAGTTTTACATCTTTTTGTTTGTTTTTGTTTTGTTTTTGTTTTGTTTTTGTTTTGTTTTGTTTTTTTTTTTTGAGACAGGGTTTCTCTGTGGCTTTGGAGCCTGTCCTGGAACTAGCTCTGTAGACCAGGCTGGTCTCGAACTCACAGAGATCTGCCTGCCTCTGCCTCCCGAGTGCTGGGATTAAAGGCGTGCGCCACTACCGCCCGGCTGGCCCATTAGTTTTAACCTCTTATTGGCTAGCTCTTACATATTGATCTAACTCATTTTTAATATTTTGTGTAGCACCATGAGTTGGCTTACCAGGAAAGATCTTAACCTGCATCTGTTTGGAGTGGGAGAATTATGGCGACTGCCTGACTCGGCTTCTTTCTCCCAGCATTCTCTTCTGTTTACTCCACCCACCTAAGGGTTGGCCTATCAAATGGGCCAATGCAGTTTCTTTATTAATTAACCAATGAAAGCAACAGATTAGAAAGAAATCACTCCCACATCAGGCTTTGGGTCTCCTTGATTATAATTTTGTAGAGAACATTAAGAATTTTAACATAAGTTTGTTTAGCAAGGTGAACTGTAATGTGCAGCTAGCTGGACCTTGTCCCACAGCCATAGAAGGAGGGATGAGGCAACTGTGTTATCAGTTGTGAGTTACAACAGACTCAAGCATACAGAGCAAGGACCTGAAAGCTTTGTAAGAAAAGTAAGTTAGGTATGGATATTAGAATAGATTGCACCTAAGGCCTAGGTGAGTAAGCCCAAAGAAGCAAAATAAAGAAACAATGGAAAGAATTTCACCGTCTCCACTCAAGAAAACTGGATCCATAAGCAGCTGATAGAAGCCAGGATCACAGCAGGAGGAAGCTCTCAAAGCTGCAGAAGAGTTAAGAGGCAAACAGGAAAGATCTCTGAAGATCAAGTTCCTAAGGAACTTTCCCAGCCCTGTTCCAGGATGGAGAAAGCTTAGGGAACTGTGTGTAGAGGTTTGAGCAGGTAAAACCTGAAGTTCATAAATGGAGGCCTATCAAAGGATAGGAGTGAAAAGAGACCAGAAGGTAAGGGGCTTTAGACCCTTTGAAATTTTGTCTAAACTGAGAAGGATTTGGAAATTGAAAGTACTGAATTCAGGCCAGGTGTGGTCATTCTCTAACTGATGCTGCGGTGGGATCTGAATGGAGAGCCCCATAAGAGAGAATGAGAAATGGATTCGGCATGTAAATAAGGAAAGATAGTTTTTTAAAAGAATAAATTAAAATAAAAAAAAAGAGTGATGGATCTGAGCTTCCAAGACCCAAAGTTCTGGGGTATAATTTTAACATACCAAGGGAGTGTTCTTGGGTACAGGCAGTTTGGAACCCAGCTCAGATGGCAGGGTAGAGGAAAGCTACAATCATTTTCAAGTCATCACCTGGGCTTGGGAATGACAATCCTGATTTAGAGAGGGGAGTATCCCCTGCCTACAAAAATCAGATGACAAAAGCAGAGGGCAAAAAACAAGGAACTCCCAGAGACCTAAACTTAAGCATAGATGATTGTGGTGATATTATGTTTGTGTTCTAACAAATACAGCTGGCCTGAAGATCATAGAGTGGAGCTAGCCACTAATTTACCACAGAGACCAGGCAGTGATGGCACACACCTTTGATCCCAGTACTCGGGAGGTGGAGACAGGAATATGAAGTGGGTGAAAACAGGTTCTCGCCCTTTTCAGTCTGAGGATTTCGTAGAGGCTGCTTTGCTTCTCTGATCTTTCAGCTTCCACCCCTCCCCGAAACATCTGATTCCAGGTTTTTACTGATTAAGACTAACTAGATTCACACTACATCTGGTGTCCAACTTTGGGGCATGAATTCACAAAAAGGCCTCTTGCTTGTGGCATTTGCAGCCACCAGCACAGACCAGAGCTACACATACTTGGAAGTCACCGCCCCACCAACTAGATTTTCCTTTTTTTTCCCCAAGCCCTCTGAGCAGGTCTGTGATTTATCAGATGCAACCTCTCTGCAGCAAACTCCACACATGTTTCACACCACAGGAGTTAGCTGCTTTTGCATATTCCCTATGCAGACAGCTGGCTCTTGGCTTCTTTACTGCAGGTAGGTTGTGGGTTTTCTCTGGACCTCCTTCTCTGGCTGCTGTCAAACAAGGTAGCTGCACAGAAATCCCCTCGGGCTTCTACTGTTCTATGCAGCAGCAGTCTGCCTCACACTTCACAGTCATCTGATTCGTCATCCTCAGAAGATTTGGCGAGACTATTGGGAATTCTTAAACCGAAGATTTAATTGAAAAAGAGAGTTTTTTCCCACAGTAAAAAAAAAATGAGAAACACTGTTATAATGGAAAGAGTTAGGTCTCTGTATGATTATGCAATGCATGGTTTTAAAATGAAGCAATTAAATGAAGGGATAATCAACTTAACCATGATTGACATAATATTAATTATCATTTTGCTAATCTTGATTGTTGGTTTAGTAATTCTTCATTTGCTTAATAATTCTTCATTTATCTCTAAAAAGTTGGTTGATAAGAGTGCCAAGATATAGGCCTTAGAAAAACAGATCATAAAGATATTGAGATCCGGACAGAAGAATTTAAAGAAGAACCAATTTCATCATTGCATTATAAGGTTAGAGAGGAACAGCCTAAGGTTTTCAAACAGCCATTTTTAATTTATCCAGTAACCTTAAAGAAATTGCCAAAGAGCAATCAGGGTTCCCTGCCCTGTGGGAAGTCCAAGGACCACCCACCTCCATCCAGGTCTAGGAAGGTGAGCATCCAAACTGCCTAGGCTGCCACAAAGCCAGTTCGTGCAGTAGGATCAAAAACCCATTGCCATTGTTCTTGAGTTCTCAGAAGTCCTCATTGTCCGCTATGTTCAGCGAGACCAGTTTTATCCCAGGCTTTTTCAGATCCAGGCCAGCTAGCCTTGGTGAGTTCCCGATAGAACATCCCCATTGTCTCAGTGTGTGGGTGCACCCCTCGCAGTCCTGCTCTTTGGGCTGACGAGGGAGGGGGACTTGATTGGGGGACAGGGAGGAAAATGGGAGGAGGCGGTGGGGAAGAGACAGAAATCTTTAATAAATAAATAAAAAAAAGAAAAAAAAAAGAAATTGCCAAATGATAGATATCCCCATGACTGTATAAATTCATGTGGAAATATTAGATTTAAGGAAATTCAAGGAAGTGATAATCTTATATGTTTGCATTCACCTTTTGTGAAGCAGATGTTAAATTCATGGTCAACTTATAATAGAATTATCCCTCAAGACTGGAGAGACTTGATTACAGCAGTCTTGGAGCTTCATCCGCAATTACAATGGAGGACCTGGTGGAAAGAAAAGACTAAGACCAATAAACAATGAGGTAGGGCTAGGGGTATGGATATCTCCCAAGACCAACTTGGGAGCAGGAGATTAAGCTAATGTACAAAGGAAATCACATCCTGGTTTTATGTAGTGTAGCAGCTTTGAATGCTTGGGACAGAATTGAAGTAAGAAAGAAAATTAAGTCATTTACTAAAGTTATACAGGGTACAAGAGAAACCTTCATGGATTTCTTACATAGACTAAATTCAGCAGTAAATAGAATGATACCAAATTCAGAAGCTAGAAAATAAGAATTGAATCTCTGACTTTTGAAAATGCTAATGTACAATGAAAAGGATAATTAGGGCACTAAAGGAAAGGTCAGTACCCTTGGAGAAATGGATCAGAGATACAATCAATATCGAATTTCATAGCCATGATGATACTTGGATAGGAGATGTGATTTCCAGAGGTTTGAAGAAAAATTAAAATGTCAAGTGTTAGAATTGCAGTAAACAGGTCACCTACAAAAGGACTGTAAACAGGGTGTTCCGAGAAACAATATTTTTTAAGCATATTCCAAGCATGTCCTTCCTTCTGGATTATGCAGATAGTATGGCAAGGGTAGGAATTGGACTTATGAATGCAGTTCAACAAGGGACAGACAAGGTAACCCTTTGCCATTGTGAAACACTTTGAGAAGTCCTCATGCAAACAGCCATGTCAATTTTGGTTCAGCCATTCTCTGTGGGGAAACTTCTTCCCCAAAGCAAATTATTTTTTTTTTTAAAAAAAAGCCATACTGCTCTGGTTTATTTATTTATTATTTTTTTTAAAATACCTACAGAAATTTTTGTTTTGTTTTGTTTTTCGAGACAAGGTTTCTCTGTGGTTTTGGAGCCTGTCCTGGAACTAGCTCTTGTAGACCAGGCTGGTCTTGAACTCACGGAGATCCGCCTGCCTCTGCCTCCCGAGTGCTGGGATTAAAGGCGTGTGCCACCACCACCCAGCTTCCTACAGAAAATTTTTTAAAAGTTCAGGAGAAACCATAAAGTAAATATTATAAAGATTAGATTTGAACAAGAGAGAGTGCATCAACCAACAGGACCATTCAATCTAGACTAACTTATAAGACTAACAAATACTTTTCATTTGATCAGCTATAACTTGCCAAAAGGGAAACTCCCTAAAGTTATTTTGGAGCAGGGTTTTGTTTTTGTCTTTACAGGAAAATAAAAACAACCACCTTGAGGAATTTAAAGACCTTTGGACAAATAAACATCCAAAGAATGAAGAACTACCTGGAAAAAGTAACCAAGAAAAGGAATAATGTGATCTCTGAGGTCTCCAGAAAGAAAACGGGATCCCACAACGACAATCCCTCCAGGACTAAGATAACATCACTAAGCTGGAAAATGTCACCCAAAGATCGGCTATGGAGTACAAACTTCTCAGGACAATTTTAAGATGGCTAGCTGAGATGATTCAGCCTCACAGACTACTTTAGCCAGGACTTGAGGCCAGCCCTGCACTTTCCCATTACACAGAGACTGAACAACTAATGATATAGCTACTTCTTCCAGGACTTGACAATTAATCCAAATTTTTCTTTTCAGGATCCCCTAACGATACTGTTGCCCCCAGACAGCAGGAAGTACTTTTAAGAACATGACATTCATAATCCCAAGAGGTAGGGTAAGTGGGTTTTGGTCATTCAGTGGGTTATGGATATATGTCATTGTTTAGGGTAGTTGGTTACAAGTTGCAACTAGAAATGGTCAGGAAAAAAAAGTTGAACAAAGGAGATAAAATTCAGAGTTCTTACTTTGAAAATATAAAATGGGGATATACATATAATAGAATAAGGGTAGATTATTGAATCTACTTTTAACCAAAAAGGCAACTAATAGTCTTAAATACTTTACATTGATATGGAGTTTTGAATATTGATACAAATTTAAGTTTATTTTTGTTAGAGCATGCTGTACATACATTTATGATCTTATTTAAGGCATTGTACCTATGCAACTCATTTAACAATGTAAAGCAAATTTTTAGCCCTTGAAAGTTATTATCACCAGCTATTTAGGGGAATAAGGAAATGAAGGTTAGTAGTTAGTCACCTATTACAAGCAAACTTGTAGTCATGTTAGGTATGTTTTTAAGACCAAACAGATATATTTTAGGTAGACAGGTGATTTTCAAACAATTCAGAGATCTGCAGAATATGATATTTAAGGTGTTTTAATAGCTTCTTTTTTATGACAATGAGACATGTCTACCCCTGGAAGCACCAATTTACTTCAGAGAAGATGATGGACACCCAAGAAATTCCACATGGAGTTTACTTTCTTTATGAAAAAAGTAACTGGGCAATAAAGTACTCTTGCCTCAACTGCTGACAGTATGCTGTCCAAACTGAACAAGCAAGACACAAAAGAAAGTGGCTGCCAAACTTAACCAAGACAAGGTAGGACAAACCTTCAGAATATCCTGCCTCACAAAAAAGTCTGTCAGATATGCCAGACTGGAAGGTCAAAGATGGATGCCCCAGTGTTACCCTTGGGTGACTCTCCAGGCAGCCAACTGTTTCTTTCATTTCTCACATTTTTTGGAAGTCACATGCTTGTGCTTCCTGCTTACTCAGGTAATATTATTTCCTTCTCAAGTCTCTGATGGAATTGAAGACTTTATACTTATAATTTTTCATATTACCAGATTCAGAAAAGAAATTCACTAAAGAAATATAAAGTGTATAAGGTTGAAAGGCATAAAAAGATAGTTTTGGTAATGCAGGTTAGAGTAGAAAGTGAATAAGGTACAACACTTTGGACTCACCAAAATAGGATAGATAATGGAGTATTTTTTCTGAATTTGTCAAATGTCAAATGAACTAGATATTGTTAATGTTTTCATTGCCTGAATATATGTATATAGTTATTTCACTTATTGTATATAGTTTTTCTTATATTAGCTATAACCTTCTTTTTTATTTTAGGCAAAAAGGGGGAAATGTGATATTTTGTTTATGCTCTAACAGATAAAACTTGTCTGGAGATCAAAGGGTGGGGCTAGTCATTAGTTAATCATAGAGGCCAGGCAGAGGTGGCACACACCTTTGATCCCAAAACTCGGGATCTTCTGCCTTTGATCCCAGCACTTGGGAGGCACACACATGTTTGATCCCAGCACGAGGGAGATAAAGATAGGAATATAAGCCATTTGGACAGAGGATCTCCCCCTTTTTGGTCTGAGGATTTCGTAGCAGTTAGAACTAGTGGCTGGCTACTCTGCTTCTCTGATCTTTCAGCTTTCACCCCCACTATATGAATCCAGGTTTTTTATTGATCAAGACTAATCAGATTCATGCTACAGATGATGCTCTCCTGGAGTAAAAATAATCTAATCGAATCAAGAAAGCTGCTTTAACCTGGAAACTCTGCCTTTCAAGGGACAATAGTGAATAAGATGCCTCATGATATAAAAATGACCAAAGTTTTTAAATTATGTGCAGAGCCAAGTATAGTCAAACTTTGTCAGCTTCAGTTGCTGAGATGCTTTACATTTTTCTAGACTTGTCTGCCTGAGACATAAGGTAGAAACTGAATATCATTAAAATTTATTCACCATCTCACACTAAATGTTCACACTGTGTTTAATTCTAATCCTTGGTAAAAAAAACTTTTTGGTGGGTTTTTGTTTGCTTGTTTGTTTGTTTGTTTAGTTTTTACACAATTTCAAAAGGTCCCTGCATGTTTTCAGAGAGTTTTCTATTTTCTGTAAATAATGAATACAAGGAAATAAAGAAAACTATGAGTATTTGGTGGAAACTACATCATTAAAATCCATGATAATGGTATTCAAATTTCTTGAACAGTAAACAAATTTCTCAAACTTCCCATTTGTTTTCAAAATTGAGGTGGTCATTACAAATAAGCAGAAAGAATTAATAAAATAAACACCACCCACATGATATGAACACCAGCTGAGGAGAGAGAAGACAAAAGTCACACACACTACTACCACCATCACTACCACACAGAGACTGGAAATATTTGCAGCAAAAATTCCGTGAAAATGTATCATAGTTATTAGATTGGTTTCTGAGACCTCTGGCTGTCAGGAAGATGACACTAGTGCAAGTTTCCTAGCTGCCAACAGTTTCAGTGACTTGGTGACGCTTCATGATGGTACTGGCATTGTTCCATTGACACCTTGTAAAAAAAATTAATGTTGTAAGCAACCTATTGCTTGGATTTAGGAACAGAATACAAAAATAAAATGTGCTCTGTGTTTTTCTTGATCCACATCAAACAAATCTTGAAAACATTCATTTTAATGTTTAAAATTAATGGTGTAGGAATGACCCTCAACAACACTAATAATAAATCTCTGGAGGAGAATAACCAAGTGTGCAACAGTGTGAGCAAGTAGGTATGTATATGCACACATCTGCATTAGGACGAGACAGAGAAATGGATGACAAAGGCCCAGGATAACAGACAATGAGCTCTAAAAAACAGAGGTCCAATTCAATACCAGGTTTTTCGAAGCTCTGTGGTGCATGGAGGAGCAGGTCTTTGAAAGGAAATATGGTAAACAACAATAAAATACAAGGGAGAACAGAAACAAAATTGGGTCTGTAATTGACCAAGAAAAATCACATCTTAAGATAAAATGGGTTTGTTGTCCAATAAAATTCATTTTAAAAGTCAAGCATTGAGTGGTTTGAGTCTGTAAATTGGGAGTTTTATGTGATGTTTGTGTCTCTGAAATAAACCTCCAATAATAACAGTACAATGAACATTTCAAAAAATGATTTCAAAGAGTTATTTTAGCTTTAAGCTGTCTTCAGATCACAGATGATTCCCTTGTTAAATAATTGGTAGTAACTTAAGTGAAGCTATCATCATTAGAAGCTTCATAAATGAATATAAACAGGGTATTACCCCTGAAGAATGTTTTTTTTAAACCTGTCAAATGTTCTTTCTCTCCAGTCTTTTCACTGAGTGAGTTATTTCTGCAATGAGCAATTTATGCATTCTGTATCTTCATTTTCCAGGCTCTAAAAGGGCAATAATTTTCTGATTTCAGATCTTTTGAAGAGGTATACTTAATGTGTCAGGTATAAAATAGATTGATAAGCATTAACAGTTCTGGGTTATAATTATTAGAGTATGATCATAGAATCATTGAATCTTAGAGTTGGAAAAGTATTCATCATGATCATTTCCACCTGAGAAACAGTACAGTCAAACAGCTTTAAACAGGAGCAAGAGACCTAGAAAAATGAGCATTTGGTTATTAACGTGTTTTTCTTAGGGTTTTTATTGCTGGGAAAAGACACCATGACCACAGCAACTCTAATAAAGGAAACATTTAATTGGGATGGCTGGTTTACAGTTTCGGAGGTTCACTCCATTATCATCATGGCAGGGAGCATGGCAGTATACAGGTTGTGCTGGAGGAACTGAGAGTCCTACATCTTGCAGGCAACAGGAAGGCACTGAGGGAAACCAGCAAAAGAGACCTGAAATCCGGTCCCCACAGTGACACACTTCCACCAACAAGGCCACACAACTCCTAATAGTGCCACTCCTTTTGGAGGTCATTTTTTTTTTCAAACCACCACAGTGTTCTACAAGCTTAAGTTAATAGTATTTATTATAAAAATTAACTATAAGAAAGAAACTGCTTAGCTGGGTTTAGTTTAGCCTTTAAACCCAACACTTAGGAGACAGAAGTAGGTATATCTCTGAGTTCAAGGCCAACCCGGTCTACAAAGGGAGTTCCAAGATATCCAGGGCTACACAGAGAAACCTTGTCTCAAAAAATAGGGGGAAAAAAAGAAAAAAAGAAAGACATAAAGTATTTTATGAGTGTACTATGTTATGGTAACAGCCTTACAAGCTTAATCATGTTTTAACAAGCTGTTTATCACCCAGATAAGCAACAGCAGTTTCAAGGGACAGCATCCTTAGCAATGTTTTTTGTGTATTACACGGTGCTACTGTTCTGTCGGGGTTATGGTTCAAGTGTAGAACTGCAGGATCCCTATTAAAAATTAATACATCAGCAACTAATGATTCAGCATTTAATTCATATCCAACAGCTGTGCTTTCAATCCAGAGTTCTAGAAATCTGAGTCACCTGAGAACCAAACATTATAGAAGTACAGTTCTCTTCTTTGGCTGCATTGAAATAATATGTTTTAGGCATAATTAATATGAATGATATAATGGATAGTGAAGAATTAACTTAAGTCAGATTTAAAATAGGGATATGAAATACTAGAAACCTCTCATTGTTACTGAACTTTTGTTAATTTAAGATGCTAGTCCAGCACTAAAGGAGATAAGCCACAATCTTATCTGTGCCAGCCAAACCATTTGGAAGTGAGCAACTGGCTCCCACTAGAGTGAGAAAAAGAGACAGAGTTAGCATTAAAACTAGGACAGAGTTGACACTTGAGACTGCACCACTAATAAGATTTTATTTCCATTGAAGAGATAGCAAAACAAAACTGTATCTTAAAAGGCAATACAAAGGTTTTCTTAAAAATATAAGTAATCAGTTGTACTGTTAGCTAAGCTATATAATAACAAAGCACATCTCTCTGAGCTGCTCAGCCTAAGAAAGAACTCATGTTGAATAACATCTGACACCAAGAGCTGCTAGAGACACTGTCTTACATGTGGGGGCTCCATAGGAGCTCCTGTGTTCACAGTTAGAGATTCTTGAAAAGAGGGCTAAACATAGACACGGATTGTTTTACTCTACTCACACTTCCTTGTCCATATGTGCTGATTGTTCCTAAGTACCAGAAGGAATGTAAAATGTACGTACCCCAGGCACTCAGATAAGGACACACTTGATGAGTCTGTTTGTGGTTGCCAGATGATTCCTAAATGTCAGGGTCCTCTTTGGGGTTCTTGGTCTCAATAATAAAATAACTTAAAAACAGATTCAAACAGAGGCTGAACAACAATTTTATTAGTTTATCAAGGATAGAAAAGAGAGCAGGCCAAGTTGTAAATCTCATCAACTATGTAAAGGAAGAGACTAAAGGAGAGAAGGCGGGGAGTCATGCCATTTGATTTATGGTGTCCTGGAGGTCAGTCAGTCACACTGCAGAGAGGCAACAACATGACAGGAAAAGGTGCTTTAGAATAAGGAATCCCAAAATGCTGGAGAAGCATTCTTAGATGCAGACAGAAAAGAAAAAGGAGGGCAACGTGCACATTTCTAAACCAGGAGTCAGAAGGATGAGCCGCCCCCATGAACCTTGGCTACACTGTGGGACTGGGATTCTATGAAGGAAAGACACATCGTCTCATTAAAGGAATCATTTATTCTGCTTGTCATTTTAGCACAGCTTAAGGGAAGCCTGCATTCCTAGAGGTGGCCCTGCCTTCCTGAGCGATGGTCCTATCATGTGACTCACTAGTCCTTTTAGAAATTAGGTCACCCAGGCCTGTCTCTTGAGGAGAAAGAAGTAATTTTCCCTAAATTCCTTTTAGTAAAAATATGTCAATTTGTGTAAATACAGCTGCTTTTCTTGCTTTAAATATCTCTGCCCATCATATCCCCGAGTATGACTCTTACACTATCAAGATAAAACATATCTTAGTTAATCTTGGCTTCTTGCATAAAGACAATGGTTAATAGCAAAAGTCAATTGTGGGTCTAGCAGTCACCAATGGGATTTCATGGAGGGAAGTGACTTGTGATGATCAACCTAGCTGAAACTTAGGTTACCAGATATGAACCATTGGAAAAAGTAAGTAAACCTACCATATAAATATTTTGTGCGTTCCAAATGAATATGAAATAGGTCAGAGCCACCTCACCAAACACAAGTTCTTACTCTTTGGTAGGACTCTCAGAAGTTGTGTTGGCCTGTGTTTAAGGAAGCAGCGAGGTTCAATTCCCAGCCCCCACAGAGCAATTCACAACCACCTATAACTGCAGTCACAGAGATCTGATACCATGTCCTGACATTTGGGAACACTAGGTATGCAAGCGGTGCACAGAAAATGTTGTTTTTCACTCAGTTCAGTGGCTGCCTCTTCAACAATTGCTGCCCTAATCAGCAACTGCAACTCCACTGCTATCAGCAGCAGTTTGTCTACAAGGGCTGCAGCCAACAAAAATTCTGTTCCCTCACACACCCGCTCTCTCAGAGACACTAAGGGAAACTTTATCTAGATCTCTACTCCTCTATGGAACTCAGGATTCAATACTGCTTAATAAATCAAAGCTCCTGCCTCTGTAACCACATACGGTCTAATACTCAACCACTTGAAATTATGATTTTGAGATCATTCTTTGATTCCTTCATCCATGAGGAAATACGTAATTTGAACTTTAGAAAATGGAAAGACTGTGTCTTTCTAGTACTTACTTGCCTAATTTTTATGACAAATACCAAATGAAAAAGGACGATCTTACTTTGGCTGACAGATTGAGGGGTAGTCTATCATGATGACAAGGTCGCACAAGGAAAAACAAGAGACAGTTGTTCATATTACCAGAGCCAGAGATGAAGAAGAATGCTTGTGATCAGTTAACTTTTGCCATTCTATGGCAGTTTGGAACCCCAGATTAGTTAGCTTTCTCTATTCTATGGAAGTCTGGAAGCCCAGATCAGTTAACTTTCTCCATTCTACGGCTGAAAAAGTTGTCATTCACTTTTAATGTGAGTCTCCCTACCTCAATTAACCTAGCACCGCAGGCATGCCTAGAGACTTGCCTCCAAGTACTAGGTCCAGTTAAGCTGAAACACAAGTCATCACAAATCCACTCCTTGCTATCTTCACCCCTGCCCTCTCCTCCTCTCTCTACTTGGAATTCCTGCCTTCCCTTATTCTGTGCTGCAATAGGCCTAAAGCAACTTCTTTATTAACCACTTTATTAACCACTGGTATTCACAGTCTACAGAGGGGAATCCCACATCAGCAGCAGAAAGAGACAGTGACATACTGGGTCTGACTTGAGCTTCTGAGACCTCAAAGCCTACCCCCAATGACACACTTCCTCCAACAAGACCACAACTACTCCAATAAGGCCACACCTCCGAATAATGCCACTCCCTGTGAACCTAAGGATGCCATCTTCATTCAAACAACCATTCTGACTTCTGCCACATATTGCCTGGTATAAGAAGCAGTCTAAGACCATGAAGCAATACTCTATGATTAACTCAATCTTGCACTTTTTATGTCTGCAAAACCAATGCCACTTGGATGACCAAGTTCTGTCAGCCATATAAGTTGTAGGCTACTTATCCTAGATTATAGCTTTTACAGTGTCTGTCTGACTTAGTGATTAAATCTGAAAAATCTCTTTCTTAGGTAATTTTTTTTATTGAAAAAAACATTTCTGCCTCCTCCCAGCCTCCCATTTCCTGCCCCCTCCTCCCACTCCTCTCCCCCTCCCTCTCCAGTCTAAAGAGCAGTCAGGGTTCCCTGCCCTGTGGAAAGTCCAAAGTCCTCCCCCCTCCATCCTGGTCTAGGAAGGTGAACATCCAAACTGGCTAGGCTCCCACCAAGCCAGAACATGAAGTAGGATCAAAACCTAGTGCCATTGTCCTTGGCTTCTCAGCAGCCCTCATTGTCCGCCATATTCAGAGAGTCCGGTTTTATCCCAGGCTTTTTCAGTCACAGTCCAGCTGGCCTTGGTGAGCTCCCAATAGATCAGCCCCACTGTCTCCGTGGGTGGGTGCACCCCTTGTGGTCCTGACTTCTTTGCTCATGTTCTCCCTCCTTCTGCTCCTCCTTGGGACATTGGGAGCTCAGTCCGGTGCTCCAGTGTGGGTCTCTGTCTCTATCTCCATCCATCGCCAGATGAAGGTTCTATGGTGATAAGCAAGATATTCATCAATATGGCTATAGGATAGGGTCATTTCAGGTTCCCTATCCTCAGCTGCCCCAGGAACTAACTGGGGACATCGCCCTGGGCACCTGGTGGAGGGAGCCATTTCTGTGTCATTTTCAGTTTGAATTTTTTTGATTTAAAATAATATGTGTTCCCAAGTTACAGCTGATGAGTGATATCTTTCCTTTAGTATTTTCTTACCTATGGTACCAATGCTGGTGGTTTTTCTTTAACAATTATAACAATGTCTTTCAAGTTCTCAGGGCACAGGTAGAAGGCAGCTAAATTATTCACAGAATATAACTTGAGTGATCCTTAGACCAGTTTCTGATGGTGTCTTTGTTTCTCCATGAAACTTAATGAACTGAGCCTTACTTGTCTACATTTTTCTCCAATCTTCTGGTTTTCCAAATCCCATGTGATTCATTCATTAAACTCGGCTTACATCACCCAAGAATTTTCCTATCTTTAAGTGCTGAGCTCTGCTGCATTCTTCCCACAAACCAGGTCCGAAGGCCTAAGAACAATATGGTCAGGTTTATCACATCAATGGCCCCACTCCTAGGTTCAGTTTTCCATATCAGTTATTTCTTTTGTTTCTGCAATAAAATAACTGACAATGTAATAAAAGAAGAGTTCATTTTGGTTTACAGTTTGTGGGGAAGTATATTGTGGCAGGGAAGATGATAACAAGATCATGAATCTGCTGGGCACAGTGAATGTATAGTCAGGAAACAGAGTGATGAACTCTTGTGTTGAACTAGATTCTTCATATTTATGTAATATGGAACCCCATCATTCACATTTAGGGTAAGTTTTCCCACATCCATTAGCCTAGATTAGATAACCCTCACAGACATGCAGAGAGATTTGTATTCAAACTGATTCTAGATCCAGTCAAACCAACAATCGATATAAATCATAACACCATTTTCCGGGTGACGCCTAAACAGCTAAGACATGGGAGAAACAGGATTAAGCATCCTGAGTATAGAGCTCTGTATGAATCTTTACTTTTCCTCTTCTGTCAACTAGTTAAGAGTTTGAGTAATATGCTTAATTTCTCTGCTCTCTAACCTTGTGTATCTCCAGCCTTTGGGGCTGAAGGGAAAATTGACTGTAATAAAACTTTAATCAGGCTTAACATTGTGAGCCTTGAATGAATAATTAGAAAGCACTATTCATCAGTACTATCAAGTCTTGTGGTTGTATTAATAGCACCTAAAGTCTGTCTTATACATCTAACAGTCATAGGTTTTATATAAATATCTTCTTCTAATCTATGATACACTTGAATGAAAACTTGTATTGACAAAAAAAACTAAAAATTGAAATTATTGTGAAATTACTATTAATTAAAAATGAATTGTAATTTGTAGGGCTATAATTGTAAAATTCCTTTTGGGATCCCTTAATCATCTGTAAACCCTAACCTTAATATTATGCATGCTACACCACAGATCTATTGAAATTATAATGAACAAAATAAGGCATGTGTGAGGTCAGACTATAAAAGGTCTAGTTTTTAATCTACTATGTCATGTGTCAGCTGTGATATTTTTCATAAATTACTCAACTATGAAATAAACATAGGTAAAAACATAGATGGATAATAATATCTTCTTTGTAGAAGTGATGTGGGAATTAGAGATGTTTCTAAAGATTCTAACATAGAGAATAGATGTAACAAATGACAGCTATTAATAGTAGGCCTTGAAGAATTGTAAGTCTATAAGCAATACGTCATCCCCTCAGGGCATTTTAATCTAGATAGAAAATAAGAACATATGCCCTTGTCTTCATTATGTTCGTACATACAACTCTTGATGTATAAAACCATGGGAGAACTATGGCCCTCTAGTCTAAAACAGGAAATAAACGGCTCCGTGCTCATAGCTCTTCATTAACACTTGTAACTATCAGTAACAGTAATGGTGTCCTCTGCTTCACTAGATCATCTCTGGGTGGTTCAGAAAACTTCAGATGGAAAAGTAAATGGTTCCATTCAGGATGAAATGGAATTCCAAACAATTGATAATTAAAGTGTAATTGAAACAGAAGTTTTAATCAGATGTGAATCAAGTCATGAACTATTTAATGCATTCAAGATGCATCATTTGATCCTATTTGGGCCTCCGTGGCATGTATGTCTTTTTTATTTATTTAATTATTTATTAAAGATTTCTGTCTCTTCCCCACCGCCGCCTCCCCTTTCCCTCCCCCTCCCCCAGTCAAGTCCCCCTTGTGGCATGTATTTCTAACTTGTCTCATTGCAAAAACTACTGGAGTGAGGACTGGATGTGTTATAAAAATCAGAAATATTTTCTATTGGTTAGCTGTACACATCTTCAAATGGTCACTCCCCCCTCTGGGATGACTGCTGGGACGGTACTTCCCACTCGCTACACATGAGTAAAGCTGCCATTCTAATCAGGTCTTCAGAGTCCATCTAGTCAGACTTTTCAAAGTCTTGACAACTCCAATACAAATGGAAATTGTAATCAAATTAAATAATAATATCAGAAATTTGTAGCTTATGAATAGTCTTTGTTTTTTAATTTTTTTAAACTTTTTAAAATTTTTAGTTGGTGTTGTTAAATGTGTCTTTAGTTCTGAACCCCTAAAACAATGACTCAATATGCCAGAACCCTCCTGTTGCCCACGGTAAGAATCCTGATTCCACATAAATATTGTGGGGATGGTGAAAGTTCAAAGCCAGGGGACAGAGTTCAGAGTAGATTTCTTCCTCACCCTGTCTCTCTTTTCCTCTAGAATCCTGTTTGCTAAAGAGCAGACTCGATATGTTTCTAAATGGGTACTGAGTTCACTCCAAAGCAGGGTGCACTGCGTTGTGTTGCCTATTTTCTCAATTCCAGTAATGCTGATGGTGCTAGTTTGTAGCTTGGTTCTTCATCCCAAGGGACATGGTTCACTGCTCCACAAAACATTTCATGATTTATGGTAGTTGTTTAAACTAAAAATGTAAACATTTCAACAATCTCTTACATATAAAGAAAAAACAACACCACACTGTAATTGGTTTTACAGGTCAAGGGTTTCCATGGTTACCAAAACTGTGATGATGATACATAGCAAACTCACCTAATTAGAGCTAGACAAGGTTTAAAAATGAATTTGCCAACCCATATGCATGAGACTTTAATGTGAACTAGTTAGCTGCCCTCCGTTATTAGTGATATTTCCTACATGTCATACGTTGTCAGCAAACAGTTTTAGCCTTTGTTTTCTTTATTACACTTACCCTAGCTCTCTGTGCTAGAAGAGAAGATTGGGGTGGTGTGGTGTGCATGTGTAGAGGCTGGGGGAGATGTGAATGCTGAGCTCATAGTAAATAGGCTCATAAATTAAACGTAAGTCCCTTCACCAGCTTTGGTAACACACTGCTTTATTTAGTTCAATTCCCTGGACATTTGTTGGGATTCCTATAATAGTGATATATGTTGCTATAATTACTTTACTCTTATCTTGATTTTCAAATATGAATAAATGAATTGGTGACTGTAATCATCACAACATGACTAGGTTTCAAGTGACTTTATCCTTTCCTTCTGCTTTGGTTTGTTCAACCTGTAGGGTTCAAGTTTCTCCGACACCGTTGTCAGCTTATTTTCGGTGTGAGTGAAACAGTTAAAATACCAGAGTTCCCAAAATACCCTAAGAAGCTTTGGTAGGAGGATTCTGGGAGGCTTCTTTTTCATTCAGTGGTATTCCCTTCAACACTGACTTTTTTAGACTCCTCACTTGATGCTGTGTGTTAATTACACTGTATTAGTCATCTGTGCCCTGGAGTTTTACACAAGCTCATACAGTATTCACAATCGCAGACCTTCCTTTCCTGAACAAACAAGAATATTTCCACCGTTAGGCTGTATGAGACATGCATGCAATTCAGAAAAGGAAGGTATTTTCAAATAGTAAAATGCAAAGAAAGGATTAAAGACACGACTTAATGACTTCAACAGTAGTTCCGATGAGTGTCTTTTTGTTCTACTTATTTCCACCTTAACAGCTTTTTTCAAATTTGTTTGTAAGATGTGGACGAGGTCTGTTTTAGTTTTGATAATTTATAATCAGCTCTCATAGAGAAATGTAAAGAAAGAACAAAGTAGCGCAATAGATGAATTGGTTTAAAGAAACCCAAATTGTGGTTATGGTTTCTTGATTTTAATTCTTCTTAGGAAAGTTGACTTTCCTGAGCTTGAGATTCAGAATCAAATCCAGCCCATCCTCATTGAGTAAGCGGTACCTATGCCCAATAGCCTGATATTTGTTTTACCTTATTCTCATTAACTTCTGCCTTCTCCAGCTAATCAAGCTCCAGAGAAATTGACTCCGTTCTCTATATGACATACACGCATCAGGAAGCTTTAGGCTCTAGCCCGTTGGGGCTGTGTTTGACGAGCCTGTTGATTTTACTTTAATGTCTCCTGTGCCACAGCTCTCCCCTTCACTTTCCCAGTTATCACTTGGGAAGTGGCACTGACTGAAGGCAAACACTGTGAGTTCCAAAGTGTCTCCTTATGTCATAGGCCACACATTTCTTCAGGGTGGCCAGTACCACAGATGGGGAGTGTCCACAGCAATATGCATGTGTAAATAATAATAAATGCTCCCCGTGATTCTCCTAGTCAGAGGCAAGAGTCTTCCTCAAGATTCTCTGTATGAATGAATGTCTTTAGTCGAATAACTCTCATAGCTCTCGCACAGTTTTCCAACACTTTACTCCACGTTCAAAACCCAGGTCAAAGGTCTGATTTTGCATATTCTCTTGACTTTGGGTAATTTTTGTAACTGCCTTCAATGGCTTTGATGGCTAAACACTGGCTCTGCCTGAAGAAATAGTGTCTAAGAAAGTGGATTAATCCTCAGATGGATTAGAACACAGGAGGTTTGAGGACTAGAATTTTCACCACCTTAATCAGGCGTTACAGCTTTTGATACACCTCAGCTCCTAGATTGAAGCCATAGACATTAAAGAACAAATAAGAACATAATAGAAAAACGTGCGGAATGTAATAATAAGTGTCACCTTCTAGCTTATTCTCATTCTGAGCCCCACAAAACCCACTTTTTGTGGTGGAGGGTGGTAGCGATGAATCCACGGGTCTCATGCAAGACATCATGTGTCAATCACTGAGCTCAGTTCCAGTTCCCCTCAGAAACCTTTGACACAGGATCTCAGTGTCACTAGGATTTTTTAAATTAATGACAGGGAAAACACGTGGATGATCTGGGTCAGAGCCAAAAGAATCAAAGAGGAAAAACAACCAACAAAGTATTCTATCAAGACCTGTAAAGCAGTAGCCACTTAATAAACTCTTGGTCAGTATCTCATAATACCAAGGCACCCTATTAGTGTGGCAAGTTGGATGAGATGCCCCCATAGTCTTGAACATTGGAATACAAGATTCACAGTTGAAGATGCTGTGTGGGGAGATTTAGAAGATATGGCCTTACTGAAAGAAGTATGTTCCTGGAGGAAGGTTTTTGAGTCTGTCCTCCCTCTTCCTTCTTGAAGTTCTAGACATCAGCTCTCATCTGTTCCTGCTGCATGACAACCTCTGGAGCCGTACACTCTTAAAACCTTTCCTTCTAGAAGTTGCTTTGGTCATAGTGTTTTAGCACAGCAATAGAAACGTGATCAGGGCTGGAGAGTTGACTCAGCCACTAAATGTGAGGCTCACAACCAAAACCAAAAGTAACTAATACACCTTTACTGTTCTGAAACTGCTCTCTAGAGTTTCTATGCTTAAAGCATGCCATGAGGCTAATGGTCTAGGCATCACAAGGACTTGCTAGAAATCGCAACCTGAAACACTTGTTTTTTACTGAAATACCTGAGAGAAGACCAGAACTCTATCCTAGCGTGATTCCTCTTCATGTTGGTGCTTGAAAAATCACCGACTAAAAAGCTTCTTAAAATAGGTGCATAGGGATATATACTAATTAGTTAATTGCAATATTTTGTATGCCACAAAATTTAAAAGAAAAGTAAAAGGGGGAATGAATTACTACCACCAGAAGGAGATTTAGTATATAAATTCTACAAAATCCACATAGTAATAGGCTACACTGGCCTTAAGGGAAATAAATAAAATACATCTAGGTAAAAGCAGAGTAGCTCTCTAGAGTTTCTATGCTTAAAGCATGCCATGAGGCTAATGGTCTAGGCATCACAAGGACTTGCTAGAAATCGCAACCTGAAACACTTGTTTTTTACTGAAATACCTGAGAGAAGACCAGAACTCTATCCTAGCGTGATTCCTCTTCATGTTGGTGCTTGAAAAATCACCGACTAAAAAGCTTCTTAAAATAGGTGCATAGGGATATATACTAATTAGTTAATTGCAATATTTTGTATGCCACAAAATTTAAAAGAAAAGTAAAAGGGGGAATGAATTACTACCACCAGAAGGAGATTTAGTATATAAATTCTACAAAATCCACATAGTAATAGGCTACACTGGCCTTAAGGGAAATAAATAAAATACATCTAGGTAAAAGCAGAGTAGCTAAAAAGATGTAATGACTGCTTAAGAAACAGAAAAAAAGAATAATTTACAAATGTTATAGGGACTTGAAATTGTGTCATAAATAATACACTAAAATTAAATTTGTGAGTTGTGGGCTGATACATATGATAAGAAACATTTGAAATAGCTGAAAGAATATTCCTGAAAATTTGTATTTTGATTCTACCTGGAACAATTATGAAGCAGTAGGAAATAATTTTATATATATACAACTATAAATGTATTTATCAAACTGTGGAAATGAAAATGTAACAAAGTAATGGTCAATATGGAAATAGCATGCTTATTTGTTACATTATTTTCTTAAGTTCCAGCATGTTTTTGTTTAGGTCACTCTCAAACAATAACTTTATTTTAAGGATAATCTCAGATGAGTTTGAGATCAAAGGGAGAAAAACTAGTAAGAAAGCATTGTAGGACTGGCTCTTGCTGTGGACAAATGCGTTTCAATCCATTTGTGAACCAATTCAGAAAACATTCTGTAACCACATAGACTGTTTTTCCCATGCCCTTCAATTTTACGCATTCATAAAAGCAATGCTTTCTCCTCTCTTCAGAAAAGCTCTATGGCCAAAAGCAAAGAGATGCTGTGGTGAGCTTATGAATGGATGGGACTGTTGGAGTTTGGGAAACTGCCCCCTCCAGCAACAATGAGGCAGAAAGAACAGAAGAAACTCAGCTCAGGGTGTCACAAAGAAGGAAGATAATGTATGCAGAAACTTTTTACCAGATATAGAGTTTAATAGGTATGGTAGTTTATCCCCTTCCTCCTTGTAGCCTCTTTAAGTTAAAATAATTTAATTCAAAGTACATGCTGCATCAATGTTCTCACTTTTAAAGCTAAGGTCCACATTTCTCTGATTCCTAATCCTGTCACCTGAACTCACCATTGTCTTCCAATGAATTTTGAGTAGATTAATAAGAACATTTCAAATTCAGTTAAAATTTAACATATAAGAGAAACTGATATTTATGATGCTAATAACTTACATAAATTGGGTTGGTATTTTGGGCAAAGGACTGTATGTTTATATGACATATAAATGATATGTAGGTCAAATATATCCAGTTAAAATTAGTGTTTCCATAGTGGTAACAGCTTCAAACAAAGAGTCTTATGTATCCTGTCAATGTTTGAAAAGCATTTTAGCATACCTGTTGGTGCCATCATTGTTCTGGTCTTTTTTAAGCAGCCAGGTTGATGAAACTTTATGGCTGTAGCTTCTCTGGCATTTCTAATAAACACAATCTCCAAGAAAAATTTCCTGTTCCCCTAGCTCATACAACATTTCCATTTCCTTTTCCACAATGATCTGTGAGCCTTAGGTCTGGAAATTGTGCTGTAGATGTAAGGGTTGGGATGGGGCATCACATAATCTCTTGTTCTCTGCAATTTGTCCTGTTACAGCTCTCTACTGAATGGCCTTTTAGTCAAGGAAGAAACTTAAAAAAAGAAGTTAAAGACTTCCTAGAATTCAATGAAAATGAATACACAGCATACCCAGACTTATGGATCACAATGAAAGCAGTGCTAAGAAGAAACTTCATAGCCCTAAGTACCTGTGTAAAGAAAACCGAGCGATCACGTGACAGCAATTTCACAGCCCTTCTGAATGCTCTCAAACAAAAAGAAACAAACATACCCAAGAGGAGTAGATAACAGGAAATAATCAAACTGAGGACTGAAATAAATAAAACAGAAACAAAAATTCGGTTCTTTGAGAAAATCAACAAGATAGAAAAATCCTTATCCAAACTAGCTAAAAGACAGAGAGAATATCCAAATTAGCAAAATTAGAAATAAAAACGGGGACATAGCAACAGATACTGAGAAAATCCATCATTAAGTCATACTTCAAAAACTTATACTCCACAAAATTGGAAAATGTAAAACAAATAGAAATTTTTTGATAGATACCACTTACCGAAGTTAAATCAAGATCAGATAACAATTTAAATAGACCTATAATCCCTAAGGAAATAAAAACAGTCATTAAAACTCTCCCAATCAAAAAAAGGCCATGGCCCAATGGTTTTAGAGAGAACTCGATCAGAATTAGAAGAGCTAAGGCCAACACTCCTCAAATTATTTTACAAAATAGAAACAGAAAGAACATTGTCAAATTCACTTTATGAAGCCATAGCCACCCTGGGACCCAAACCACACAAAGTTTCAACAAAGAAAGAGAATTACAGTCCAATTTCCCTCATGAACATTGATGCAAAAATAAAATACTTGCAATAAAATACTTGCAAACCGAATCCAAGAATACATCAAAAAGATCATTCACCATGATTAAGTGGGCTTCATCCCAAAGATACAGGGATAGTTCAAAGCATGAAAATCTGTCAGTGTAATCAGCCATGAAAATAAATTGAAGGAAAAAAATTATTAAATGCTGAAAAAAGCCTTTGACAAAATCCAGCACCCCTTTATGATAGAAATATTAGAGAGATCAGAGATACAAGGGACATACCTAAACATAATAAAGGCAATTTACAACAGGTCTATGGCCAACATCAAATTAAACAGAGAGAAACTTAAAGAAAGCAATTGCGCTAAAATCAGGAACAATACAGGGTTTTCCAATCTCATATCTATTCTATATATTTTATGCCAATACCAAGCTGTTTTCATTGCTATCACTCTATAGTAGATCTTGAAGTCAGGGATGGAAGTTCCTTTGTTGTACAAGATTGCTTTAGCTATCATAGAGTTTTTTGTTTTTCCATATGAATCTGAGTATTATTCTTTCAAGGTCTGTGAAGAACGGTGTTGGGATTTTGATGGAGATTGCACTGAATCTAGAGATTGCTGTTGGTAAGATTGCCATTTTTATTATGTTGATTCTACCTACCCAAGAGCATGGGAGATCTTCCCATTTTCTGATATATTCTTCAATATCTTTCTTCAGAGACTTGAAATTCTTTTTGTACAAGTCTTTGACTTCTTTGGTTAGCATTACCCCACAATATTTTTATGTTATTTGTGTCTAATGTAAAGGGTATTGTTTCTCTGACTTCTTTATCAGCCTTTTATCATTTGTATATAGGAGAGCTAATAATTTTATTAATTGATCTTGTATCCTGCCTCATTACTGAAGGTGTTTATCAGATGTAGGAGTTCCCTAGTAGAATTTTTGGCATCACGTATATATACTATCATATCATCTCCAAATAGCAAAAGTTTGACTTCTTCCTTTCCAATTTGTATCCCTTGATCTCCCTTTGTTGTCTTATTAATATAGCTAGAACTTTGAGTACTATATTGAGTAGATATGGAAAGAATGGACAGTCTTGTCTTGCTCTTGAGTTTAGTGGAATCGCTTTTGAGTTTCTCTCCATTTAACTTGATGTTGGCTTTCAGCTTGCTGTATATTGCTTTCATTATGTTTAGATATGTTCCTTGTATCTCTAATTTCTCCAAGACCTTTATCATGAAGGTGTGTTGGATGCTGTCAAAAATTTGTTCAGCATCTAACGAGATGATCATATGATTTTTTTCTTTTAGTTTATTTATATGGTAGATTACATTGACAGATTTTTGTATCTTGAGCCATCCCTGAACCTCTGGGATAAAGCCTACTTGATCATGGTAGATGATGTTTTTGATGTGTTTTTGGATTTGGTTTGCCAGTATTTTATTGAATATTTTTGCGTAGATGTTCATGAGGGAGATTGGTATGTAATTATTTTTCTTCAATGAGTCTTTGTGTTGTTTAGGTATCAGGGTAATTATATCCTGGTAAAAAGAATTTGGCAATGTTCTTTCTGTGTTTATTGTGTGGAACAAGTTGAGGAGTATAGGTATTAGCTCTTTTTTGAAGTTCTGGTAGAAGTTTTGCTGAAACCATCCAGTCCTGGACTTTTTTTGGTTGGGAAATTTTGATAACTTCTTCTATTTCCTTAGGGGTTATAGGTTGATTTAAATCATTTATCTGGTCTTGTTTTGATCTTGACATATGGTACTTATCCAGAAAATTGTCAATTTCTTTTAAATTTTTCAATTTTGTGGAGTACAGGTTTTTGTAGTATGATCTAATGACTCTCTGGATTTTCTCGGTGGTGTCTGTTGTTATGTCCCCTTTTCATTTCTAATTTTGTCAATTTGGATATTCTATCTCTGCCTTTTGGCTAGTTTGGGTAAGGGTTTATCTACCTAGTTGATTTTCTCTAAGAGCCATCTCTTTGTTTCATTGATTCTTTGTATTGTTTTCTTTATTTCTATTTTATTGATTTCAGCCCTCAATTTGATTATTCCTCATCTACTCCTCCTGGGAGAGTCTGCTTCTTTTTGTTCAAGAGCTTTCAAGCGTGCTGTTAAGTTGCTAATAGGAGATTTCTCCATTATCTTTACATAGGTACTTAGTGCTATGAACTTTTCTCTGAGCATTGCTTTCATTGTGTCCCATAGATTTGGGTATGCTGTGCATCCATTTTCATTGAATTCTAGGAAGTCTTTAATTGCTTCCTTTATTCTTCCATGACCCAGGGGTGATTCAGTTGAGTATTTTTCAATTTACATGACTTTGTAGACTTTCTGCAATTAATGTTGTTATTGAAGTCTAACTTTAAGCCACAGTGATCTGATAAGATACAAGGGGTTACTCCAATGTTTTCATATCTGTTGAAGTTTATTTGCTACAGAGTATGTGGTCAGTTTTAGAGAATGTTCCATGAGGTACTGAGAAGAAGGTATACTTTTTTGTATTTGGGTGAAATGTTCTATAGATATCTGTTAAGTCCATATGAGTAGTGATATCTGCTAGTTCTCTTATTTCTCTGTTAAGTTTCTGTCTAGCAGATCTGTCCATTGGTGAGAGTGGGGTGTTGAAGTCTCCTACTAATAGTATGTGGGGTTTGATGTGTGATTCAAGCTTTAGTAATATTTCTTTTATATATGTGGGATGGGTCATAGATATTCAGAATTGAGAATTCATCTTGATTGATTTTTCCCTTGATGAGTATGAAGTGTCCTTCTCCATCTCTTCTGATTGATTTTAGTTTGAAGTCTATTTGTTAGATATTGTTTCTTATTCCTTAGGTCCACTTGATTGGAAAATGTTTTCCCAACCCTTTACTCTGAAGTAATGTCTCTCTTTGAAGTTGAGGTGTATGCAGCAGAAGGATGGGTCCTGTTTTCATATTAATTCTCTTAGTTGTGTCTTTTTATAGGTGAATTGAGTCTGTTGATATTAAGAGATTATTAATGATCAGTGATTGTTCCTGGGTTTTTTTTTTCGGTAGTAGTGTTTGTGTGTTTCCCTTCTTCAGGGTTTGTTAGTATGAGGTTATATGTTGGTGTATTTTTGTAGGTGTAGTTAACTTCCTTAGATTGGAGTTTCCTTCTAGTACTTTCCGTAAGGTTGAATTTGTGGATAGGTATTGTTTAAATCTGGTTTTGCCATGGAATATCTTGTTTTCTCCATCTATGGTGATTGAAAGCTTTGCTGGGTATAGTAGTCTGGGCTTGTATCTGTGGTCTCTTAGTGTCTGTGGCATGTATTTCCAGGACCTTCTGACTTTCAGGGTTTCCATTGAGAAGCCGGGTGTAATTCTGATAGGTCTGCCTTTATATGTTAATTGACCTTTTTCTTTTGCAGCTCTTAATATTCTTTCTTTATTCTGGATGTTTAGTGTTTTGAGTACTATTTGGCAAGGGGATTTTTTTTTGGTCTAGTCTGTTTGGTGTTCTGTAAGCTTCTTGTACCTTCACAGGATTATCCTTCTTTAGAAAGTTTTCTTTGGAAAGTTATCTTCTATGATTTTGTTGAATATATTTTCTATGTCTTTGAGCTGGAGTTCTTCTCCCTCTTCTATTCCTATTATTCTTAGGTTTGTCTTTTCATGCCTCTCCAGGGGCAGTCAGGGACAAGTCTTCAGTGGCCAGAGATGCAGTGGGGGATGGTTGTGGGTATGAGAAGGCTGCTCCCAGGTCTCTGGGGCTTCACTGGGACATGAAATATGCAGCTAGCATCTAGGGTCCAGAGAGTAGGGCCCTCCAGCTAGTGATCCAGAAACTCATCTCTTCAGGGGTTTTGGGGGATGTTTGCATGTGTAAGGAGGCTACTCTCAGGTCTCTGGGTCTTCACTGGGTGGGGATGAGGCAGAGGATGTGCCTCAGGGGACTAGGGTCTAGAGAGCAGGGCCCTCCAGGAGGCCCAGGCACTTATCTCTCCAGGGCCAGTCAGAGCCTGAACTTTTTTTGTTTGTTTGTTTGTTTTTGTTTTTGTTTTTTGAGATAGGGTTTCTCTGTGCCTTTGGAGCCTGTCCTGTAACTAGCTCTTGTGGACCAGGTTAGCCTTGAACTCACAAAGATCCGCCTGCCTCTGTCTACCAAGTGCTGGGATTAAAGGCATGCGCCACTACCACCCGGCTGAACTTTTGTTAAAAATATTTTCTGGGCCTTTGAGCTGTGACTCTTCTCCTTCTTCTATTCCTATTATTCTTATGTTTGGTCTTTTTATTGTGTCCCATATTTCCTGCATGTTTTGTGATGAGAATTTGTTGGCTTTGCTGTTTTCTTTGATCAGTGCGTTTATTTTCTCTATGGTGTCCTCAGAATCTGAGATTCTTTCTTCTATTTCTTGTATTCTATTGATTATGCTTGTTTCTGTAGGCTCTGTTCATTGACCTGGATTTTCCATATCCAGCTGGTGCTCAGTTTGTGTTTTCTTCCTTGCTTCCCTTTCAGTTTTCAATTCTTGAACTGTTTTCATTACTTGTTTGATCGTTTTTTTCTTGGTTTCCCAGGGTATCATGTACGTATTTACTCATTTCTTCAAACTTTTGGTTATACTTCTCATCCATTTCTATAAGGGCATTTTTCACATGTTGTTTAATGGACTCTATTGCTTTCATAAAGTCAATTTTTTCCACTTCTTCCTTATTAGGGTGTTCAAGTCCATCTGTTGTAAGATCATTGGGTTCTGGTGTTTTCATGTTGTTTTTCGGATTATTGGGTGAATTCTTGCCTTGGCGCCTGCCCATCTCCTCCTATTGAAGCTATCTAATGGGTTTTTTAAGACCGGATCAGGTTTCCCTGTTGGCCAGGGGCTCCTCTTACAAAATGCTGTCGCTCTGTTTCCTGGCTCCTGCCGGGGGCCCAGTTCCCTCTCGCCCCTCAGAAGGGTCTTCAGGAACAGGACCAGGCTCCCTGTTTGCCAGGCACCTCCCGGCTGAACTTTTGTTTTTGTTTTTAAATTAAGGAAATTTTAAGCTCTTTTTTTTTTACGATTTCACTTATTTTTTAGATATAATAAAACCATTACCCTTCTCCTTTTCCTCCCTCCAAACCCTCCCTCATACCCATCCTTGATTTCTTTCAAATTCATGGCGTCTCTTTTATTAACTGTTGTTATATGCATATATGTATATACATATATACTCCTAAAAGTAACTTGCTCAATCTGTGCAATGTTACTTGTATATGTATGTCCTCAGGATTGACCATTTGGTATTAGATAACCAGTTGGCATGTTCTTCCCTGGGGAAAAAAAAACAGTTTCTTCCACTCTCAGCATCTTCGTTGTCTGTAGTTCTTTGTATAAGGTTGAGGTCTTCTGAACTTTTCTTTATCAGCTTTGGCAAGTCTTCTGTTGTCCTTGTTCCACTCAGGTTTAGGCAGTCATTTGGTGTAGCTTCTGACATTACTAGGAGGCATAGTCTCACAGAAAACTCCCTGATACTTTGGCTTTTAAATTCTTTCTGTCCCCTCTTCTATTATATTCCCTGTGGCTTAGGTACAGGAAGTTTTTTGTAGATGTATCCATTAAGGCTTGGATCCACAACCCTGCATTTTGATTGGTTATGGTTTTCTGCATGGGTATCTGTCTGTGACAGAGAAGTTTCCTTGATGAGGGTTGAGCACCAAGCTTATCTGTGGCTATAAGGACAGATGTTTGGAATTTAGTTAAAGATTATGCTGGTTTAGTAAAGTGGTGGTTGCAGGTTCTTCTCCATGATCCGTGAATTCACTAGCCCTGGGGAGACAGCCAGGTTTCCAGTGCCAGGTATAATTTCCCTCTTGTTGAGTCCTAAGTCCAACTAGAGAGTCATTGGTTACCTCTAAGGTATGCATGCCACTGCTGCATTTTTAGGGCTGTTGTGCCATGCTGATCATTGTTGCGGTTCATAGGCATCATCGCCGAGTAGCACTATTACTTACTTCTCTCCTTTGGAAGCTTGCATGGTACCTTCTATGAAAGCTAGTCTCTAGGAAGAGGCATTCATATCAGTACCAGCTCAGGGATCTCTGGGCCCTGTATCTAAAGTGCACAGTGTCTTTAGCAATCGGGTCTTATTTCCTGCCTCTGGCAGGTAACCACAAGTAACGTAATCACTTACAAGGTTTGAGGAGTCTCCTGAACAATACTGGCCAACAACTTAAAAGAGAGCTTCTCATACCTAGTGTTGTGGGAGTGGTTAAATGGTCTTTGGCTCTTGGAGAGAATATTGTCAGTCCAGATGAGAAATTTTTAATTAAAATATAAATAAATATTTATACAAGTACTTAGGTTTATTATAAGGTTTTTAGATAGATAGTTAATATGTCTCATATTACTTATTAGAAAATTTTAGACTGAAATTTTTAGACAACTAATTGTTTTAGACAATCAAACTTTTATATTAGTTTATTTTTGACAGTTTTATCCATGAGTACTATTTTACTATTTCTGCCCCTTCTCTTCCTCTCAACTCCTCCCATATCCCCTCAACTACCTCAAATTTATTGTCTCTTCTTCCTCATAGATAGATAGACAGATAGATAGATAGATAGATAGATAGATAGATAGATAGATAGATAGATAAGAGATGGATGGATGGATGGATGGATGGACGGATGGACATATGGGAAGATGGACAGAGGCCATCTAAGAGGCAGTGTGTTGCAGAAGAAGTCAATTCTGGTGACATTTTGGTTTCAGATAACTGTCCTTCATAATTGTGAAAAAACACCTTTTTCTCGACTATGCTGCCCAAAGCACAGTATCTGTCTTGTTGAGCCTAGAAAACCTCAGCACCTACTGTTTTTCACTACTTGAAGTACAAGTATATTTATTGTGGTATAATTATATCATCATTGTTTCTACTGTTCTCTTTGTGCATTCATTATAATTGTTTGAATAAAACTATTCTATGAACTGAAAGTGATAGTGTATATTTGGAATCCCAGGACCGGAAGATAAGAAAGGATTATCACAAGTTTAAAGTCATCTTCAGCTACAGAGAAATGAGGACAGTCTGAGCAATGTGAGAACACACACACCATGTGTACATTAATATCTATAAGAAAGGCAGAAAAGCATTTGTATAACACTTAAGTAGGTAAGCTAATCACCAAATAGTTTAGATTCAATTCTTCTTTTATACACTATTTCAGATACAGGTATCAGTGTCTAGTCACCTCTGTAACCCTCAAAATTTCCTGTCGTGTCATTATGAGTGTTTTTCTCTTTCAGCAATTGAACAACATTTTTTTTTCCTTTCTGCCTTCTGAGTATAGAGGCTCTGTTCTACCTCAAATGCAAAATGTCTGTAAAAATTCTTGTTTTCTCTAATTTAGTCCTACAATTTTCTCTTTTCCGTATTTGGTTTTAGTGATAAAATAACAAATTCGAACATCTGGTGAATTTTTTACCTAGCCAATAGTAAAAAACAGTATTGTTTTAATTTTGTGGACTTTGTGAAAATTAAATGTTGAAATGGATATATATTATCATTTAAGATATATCTGTGAATTCCTCAGTACAGTTGAACTGTTTACACATATCAATACCTCTTTTTAAAGCATTACAATTTAATTTACTAGATTTTCTTTTTGCCTTATTAGATCTGAAGAAATTCAATAGACATTTTCTGAAAACCTGTATCCACATAGAACTAATAAATTGCCCTCCTATCTTTTTGTTCAATTGGAACATTTTGCTATGGCATAAGCATATTAACTCTGGTTTAGCTAGGAAGAAACTGAAACAGAAATATTTATTAGAAAGATGCTCCCTAGATAGAGCCAAAGTTCACACCAAAAGGATCTGAATATTGACCTTCACTTTTAGAGATTAGGGTACAGGGGTGTTTTAGTCAAGTCACATATCACCAACCTAAAAATCCATAAAATTATGGTAAAGAGACGATAAATGGTAATTCTGGGCTAAGCTACAAATGATCACAGCATCAGTTTTCTGCTGTGCTGTGGTTCTTTGATTTGGTCTCCTGATTTATCTTAACTTTCAAGTATTAATGTTCAGGGATTCTGACAAAGTTATTAAAATCGTTTAGAAAAAAACAGTTTTATTTATTTATTTATTTATTAAAGATTTCTGGCTCTTCCCCACCGCCGCCTCCCATTTCCCTCCCCCTCCCCCAACCATGTCCCCCTCCCTCATCAGCCCAAAGAGCAATCAGGGTTCTCTGCCCTGTGGGAAGTCCAAGGACCACCCTCCTCCATCCAGGTCTAGTAAGGTGAGCATTCAAACTGCCTAGGCTCCCACAAAGCCAATACGTGCAGTAGGATCAAAAACCCATTGCCATTGTTCTTGAGTTCTCAGCAGTCCTCATTGTCCGCTATGTTCAGCGAGTCCGGTTTTATCCCAGGCTTTTTCAGATCCAGGCCAACTGGCCTTGGTGAGTTCCCGATAGAACATCCCCATTGTCTCAGTGTGTGGGTGCACCCCTCACGGTCCTGAGTTCCTTGCTCCTGCTCTCTCTCCTTCTTCTCCTGATTTGGACCTTGAGGAAAAAACCAGTTTTATAACTTAATGCTCACAGATCTGCATTAAACTTACACACTTACTCACATACAACACACAAACACACACAAAATAATAATGATGAAGAAGAGGAGGAGGGGGAGAAGGGGAAGGAGGAAGAGGAAGAGGAAGGAAGAAGAAGAAAAAGAAGAAGGAGAAGGAGAAGAAGAAGAAGAAGAAGAAGAAGAAGAAGAAGAAGAAGAAGAAGAAGAAGAAGAAGAAGAAGAAGAAGAAGAAGAAGGTGGTGATGGTGATGATGATAAGCTGGGAATATGTTTCAAAGAGTATTTACATCATTTTCAGTATTCTCTATATACGTAACATTATCTTGGGATGTAAGTAAACATAAAGTACATTGTTTCAGTAGCTTAAACTGGTCTACATAATGATACAAACCAACTGGAAACTTTGGCTTTAGCAGCCTGAGGTTCCATCCCATCATGGTCACAGCTCCAGTTTTAAATTACATACTATTCCAACATTTGAGTTTACCATCACTGAGAAGTAGAGTGATATTGCCTACATTGTATTTCATGCTGTGAGCTGGAATGACATGAATGAGAAAATGCAGTGCGCTTTGAGTTTTCAATCCAATAAAGTGTTTGAGTGACTTACTACCATGAACAGATGCTGGAGATGTAGTATCCATAGAACAGAAGAATTCCCACTGAGAAGAATGCAGAAGTAGAGACGTTAAGTAAATCAACTCAGTACAGGATGTGAAGAGCAGCAGCGATGTAAGCATTGTCACCTACTGCCTAGTTAGGATGACTGTTTAGGGATGAGAATTCAGTCTAGTTTCCCTACATGGATCCTATCCACAGATTCTCCACCAGATGAATCTAGCAGAGACTGCTGCATCACTTTCAGTGTATTCCCACCTTCCTCCTGCCGGCATGTATGGGATAAACATACATATTCCTATATTGGGTTCAAATCTGATTTCTTTGTTGGCTCAGAATTCTTTAGTGAAGAAAATAGTAATTGTATTTACTGCATGCAAAACCCCAGCCCACCTATTGTAGATATATAAAGATCAACAGAGCACACACATCTTCCATATAAGGGTCTAGCTTATAAACATGAGGAAGAAACACACTTTTCTGACAAAGCATTGGTCCTTGTAAGCTTGACCATGATAATACATATAAAGTCCATTTCTGTAAGCGAGCATGCCATAGATAATATTATCTTCACATATAGCAGGGGATTGCCTACACAATACCTTGTTCACTGAGGATAGAGCAGAGAGGGTGTGTGTATCACATGCTTTTCTCATGTCGTAAGTGTGGTGATATTTTGTTTGTGTTATAACAAATAAAACTTGCCTGAGGATCAGAGTGCAGAGCTACCCACACTAGGCAGTGGTAGCGCACACCTTTAATCCCATCACTCGTGAGACAGAGGCAGACAGATCTCTGTGAGTTCAAGGCCACCCTGACCTACATAAGATTCAATCAGTCTAAAAGAGAAATAGAGCTCAGACCTTTTATCCCAGGATTTGGGATCCCAGGGCTTTAATCCCAGCACCTCCACAGGGAGGTGGAGACAGGAGTGATACGGCTGGGCAGATAGAGGAATATAAGGCGGGAGGAGACAGGAGCTCAGAACATTCAGTCTGAGGACTTGTAGACAGGAAAGCCCATTTGGTCTGAGGATTTCATAGAGGTAAAAACTAGTCGCTAGCTTCTCTGATCTTTCAGTTTTCACTCCCTAATATCTGACTCTGAGTTTGTTATTAAGATCAATTAGAATTCAGGCTACACTTAAGGAGTATGCCTAAACAAGTCTACTTACCTGTGTTAAAATTGAGAAGAGTACCCTCATTAAGTATGGGTGGAAAAGACCATATCAGGGATATGAATGGAAAATACATTTTCTTTGTAATTTAACTTGGAACAATGTAATATTTCATAAGCTATAAATATTCAATTTTAAAAATAATTTCTTAAATAGGAATGAAAAGAAAAAATTCTACTTAAGTGTAAAGCGATTTAGTGGCCTAATTATACAGAAACTGTTTCAAATGACTAAAAAGTCCTCATGAAAATTATTAGGAGAACGTCCCTTAACAACACAGAAAATTTTCCCCAAATATATTAGATATATAGATAGAACATTAATTTCCAGAAGTCATACATCAGATAGCAATGCTTATTCTTTCTGTGATTTCACTACAATTGTCTCCTATCTAATTTCTTTTCTCTAACAAACACATTAAATTGTACACATTTAAATTTGATGAGTTTTAATACATATACCTATTCTTATAATCATTAATCACTACCACAGACAAGAAAGTCCCCAAAGTTTCTTCCTAACCCTTTCTAATGTGTCAGTCCTACCTATCTGTAATGTCTCCTCAGTCCCCAGCAAAGAGTCTTTGTTCGTTATCACTATACAATGCTACAACAACTTCTGACATTTTCCATACATACACTAATATGGTATACACTGTACATTTTGAATGAAATGTACTGAGAATAATTATTATAAGATTTTAAATGTTGCATATACCAAGGGTTTGTTTATTTTATTGCCAAGTAGCATTACATTTTGGGGCTATACCACAATTTATCCACTTATCCACTGATGACCATTTGGGTTGATTCCTGGGTTTGACTTCCACAAATTACACTGATACGAAGATTCATATGTAAACATATTCTTTAGCATAAAGAGTAATGTGATAGATTATATTCAACACACAGAGGACTGTATGTTTTCTGATAGCAGCAAAGGCAGGAATGTTCTCTCTATATCCTTGTCAATATTTGGCATGCTCTGAGTTTTTATTTCTATAACAGAAATATAGCAACATTTTGCTGCATTTTTCCATTTTTTTCTACTTTTGAGATTAGATTGTAATTGCATCATTTTTCCTTTCCGTTTCCTCCATCTAGACATCCCATATATTCCTTGTTCTCTTTCAAATTCATGGCCTCATTTTTATTGTTATATCCATATATGTATTACATACATACATGTACATATATTGGTAAATATAACCTTCCCAGTCTGTATAATGTCACTTGTGTTCTCACGGCCGACCACTTCATATCATATGTGTTCTTCCCTGTAGAAGACTCTTTGTCCTACCATCACCATTCCTTAGATGCCTGTCATTCTTTGTGTAGGCTTGAGGCCTCCTAGGCTTTCCTCCATCCACTTTGGCACAGCTACTGTTATCGTTCTTGTTCAGCTCATGTTTAGACAACAATTTTGATAAAACTTTTTGGTGTAGTTTCTGACATTACTCGGAGACACAAACTCACAGCAAAATCCATGACCCTCTGCTGTAGTTTTAACTAGCATTTCCCCAATGATAAATTCCCTTGGAAAATACTTAATGCTTCTGAATGCCTTAAAAAAAATAGGTACTTTTTTTAAATATTTATTTTATATGTATGAGTATTTTGTTTGTGTATCTGTGCACCATGTATATATCTTGTGCCCACACAGGAAATAGAGGGTGTTGGGTCCCCTGAGACTGGAGTTAGAGGCAGCTTGTGAGACACCATGCGCCTGCTGAGAACTTAACTGAGATGCTCTGTTGTAGCAGCCAGTGTTCTTAACCACTGAACCAACTCCCTAACCATTGAACAATCTCTAAAACCACTCAACATTTAAATGTAATAATGGCCTATTCGTTCTTTCAGCATACCAGTGCACACTTTTAATATGATTCAGGTGAGTTAAAAGAAAATAATGTCAGTTGGTTAGTTGCATTCTATTCCCAAGAACATTGTGCCACATATGAACACCATGTGAACACATCATGAACAATTTCACATGGGTCACTACTGCAAAAACTATCTAATTCTCAAGGCTCTTAATGCTGTTATTTGCCTGATGGGACTGTTGCAGCTACACCTGGTTTTCTTTCCTTCTTGAAGATAAAATATAGCTGTACTATTTTGCTATTCAAATTAAATCTATGTAGTATAAGGATGTGGGAAAGATTAAAAAATAGTACAAGGAAGTAATATAAAAATAGTTAAGGAAAATCTGAAATATGATAAAGAGGGCAAAAAGTAAAAAAATATAATGGGAACCAAAATGGTTGAATAAAATCAAGAAAATGTGGAAACGTAAATAAAAATAGAAAAAATTAAACGTGAAAGGGCTCCTTTATGAATCCAGCAGAAAGTCTCCAGCAATAATGGATATGGAGCCTGAAGTGGCCATGTCCTGTGATCAGATTGGTGAATACCCCAGTTGTCATCAGAGAGCCTTCATCCAGTAATCGATGGAAACAGATGCAGAGAACCTCACCTAAACATAAGGCTGAGGTCAGGGAATCCTGCTGAAGATAGGGAGAAAGGGTTATAGGAGCCAGAGGGATCAAAGACACTACAGAAAACTCACAAAAACAGCTAACCAGGCTCATAGGAACTCAACCAACAATTAGGAAGCCTGCATGGGACCAACCTAGTCCCTCTGCATATATGTGACAGTTGTGGTGCTTGGTCTACTTGTGGGACTCCTAACCACGGGAGCAGGGGCTGGCCCTACCACTCTGGCTGGCCTTGGGAACCTATTACTCATACTGGATTGTCTCACCCAGCCTTAATACAAGGAGGGGTGGTGCTTAGTTTCACTGCAACTTGATATGCCATGTTTTGTTGATACTCATGGGAGGCCTGCCCCTTTCTGAATAGAAACAGAGGAAGAGTGGATGAGGGGGTGGAAGGAAGGTGGGGGAGGGCTTAGGAAGAGAAGAGGGAGGGGGAAATGGGGTAAGGATGTAGAATAAATTTGTTTTAAAAAGAATCTAGCAGAAAGAGCTAGGGATGTATAGTGGTGGTGAATCAGAGTGTGGGCTCAATGTCCATCACTGGAAAGATGAAAATAAGGAGTTGTCCACATGAAGACGGAATCTTTGCTATGGCGATGCACCTCTGAAACCATGGAACTCGGGAGACCGGACAAAAAAAGAGCCTGCCTCTAACAATAACCTGGGCTACCCTAGGCGGGCAAGACCATGTCCTGAGAAGAGCTAGAAGAACCTAGTGAAGTCAACTGGTGAAACCCCTGCCTATTCCCACCCTGAAGAGAGAAGAATAGAGTGGAGAAAGGAGTGAGGAATACCAAAAGATCCTCCACCTGTCTGTGCATGCACCACTGAGTCCAGTGCCTATGTTCCCCGAGAACCGGGCTTCACTTCAGGTTAGGCATGTCAGAAACAGGGCAAAATTCAGACCTCCACACATGAAAGATCTTGTTACTCAGTCTTCAGTGCTCCCTAACCTATGTAGATGTCCTATTAGGAAAAGAGAAAAACCTCAGAAAGCAGTAACACAAAACTTACAACAGAGCCATTGGCAGGACACTTCCTTGAGACTGTTTGGGCAAAAGCAGCAGTTTATTTGTGTCTTACAAACATACAGAGCTGGCACAAAAGAACAGACACCACCTCCCTTACACCATGCTTTCCTCTGCATCACTTCTACTGAACTACGACAAGTCAGTCACTGAATCTCACAGTTCTTCAGACACGGCAACCTCCCTATCTGGGTGGTTAGACTGGCTAAGCAGACAACAAATTAATTTACATGTTTAGTACAGTGCAGGAATTTTAGCAGAGTTGGGTATTCACAATGATATTGTAATACATTATAAACAGTATAGTTTTCAGAAACGATGAGATCACTTAACTCCCTGTCTGTTCCAACTCTTCTCTTGCTTTTCTTCTTTCTTGCTTTTCTCTTTTTTCCTTAAAACCAGTTGTAAATAGTTACAATCAACTTAACACCTTCAAAACACTTTAAATTGTGAAACTAAAAACTATTTACAAACAATTTAATGTGATTTTGAAGTATTTTTTGTCAGACTTGTTTCCTATCTTTTAAAAAATCCTTTTCCAATAAACATCCTGTAAGTTGGATCACCATCAACTTCCTGCCACTCTGTAGGACACTTGGAAACCATGCCTCATGATATTAGAGCTCCAAGTTAGAGTTCATCCCATGGCCTGTGACATCAAATGTGCATCCATACAAAGGCCATCTGGCCTCCCCAAACTCCACACGGTTGCAGTTCATTCCATGTTAGTGCCACAGACTGCTGAGTAGACAGATGTGAGATGACCTCGTCACTGGATGACAGTGAGTGCGGGAAAGCATAAAAGAGATGGATTTCAGTTTTGTACATACAGAATGAAATATATTTCCTTACAGAAAGTTGAACTTCTTCATAGTCATTAAAAAGCACGGACAAGTAGTTCGGAAATACATTTTCATTGAATTTACAAACACTGTGATATCAAACACATTCTCAAAAATGGCTAAAGCACTGACACAAAGCTTGACTCAAGTGGTAAAGTTTTCAGGAGACATCATCTCTAACTTGCATATTTAATAATTCAGCTGGACCTAAGTCACACTCATGATTCTCTAACAACTCAGATATAATGACATCGCCATCATCGAGTTAAGTCTTCCCAGACAACGCTAGAGCTCTGCTTGCGTCAAACGAGTTTGGCAAGAGTTTCAGAACTTAGCGATTTGGGAATGGCACGAGACACGGTTCTGTATCTTAAAAATAACAGCTCGAGACAAATTGGTCTCGAAAGACAGTGTAGCGCACACTGTCCATGCTAACTTTACAGCTTCAGTCTATTTTGTGAACGTCTGTAGATTCTGATAGGCTTGTTAGTCTTTTGTCTTAGTCTTTTTACTTAGTGTAGTTGATTTCAACCTGACAATGTACAGAATTTAACACATCTTCTTTCCTTTTGTTTCTCTTTAAGTAGTTTAGAACTTCCTGGGAAAGAATAAGTCAAATACTTAGGTAGTCATGCCCTCTCTGAGGGGGAAAGACAGCCTTGAAAATACACTCGTACACTGATACAGATTTTTATATATATATATTTAAAAACTGTATTCCTAACTGAATATCTAGCTTAAGTTTATTTTTTCCCCTAGTCTGACAGCTTCACAAAGGTAAGTAGGAGTATCTTAGGCCACACTGAGGCTTGGAATGGGCAGTGAATAATTCAAGACCATGGTTCTTATGTTGAAGTTACGTTTTATATGACTCACATGTGATCTCAGGGAACAAAAAAAAATCTCATTGCAACCACAGTGTTCTTCAATTCAGCCCTTTAATTAATTAATTTCTCAACTTGTTTGCTGTCTTTGTGAAATGAACCTAAGTTACCTACCCCTTTTATGATGAGATGGTATCAAATCATTACAAACCGAATGGAAAGGACAGCATATTTTGATATATAGGACAACTATTTGTACATGAAATAAACTAGAAAACAGACTGGAGGACATTTCTGTAATATCTTTGGATTGAAATAAAACCTTTTCTCCCCAACCTGAAGAAACATGGGTTGATTTTCATACAAAAAGGTGTGAGTTTTCATCTTGAACTCTTAGCGATTACCTGGACTTCCACTACCAAGGCAAAAGTGACATTATCATCTACAACACACACCTACCTGCGACTTGAGATTAAACTAGAGTACTCACAACAGACCTGCTTGGCCCGCTTAAGACCAGACAGAGGGAAATTGAGTATCTTATGAAAATTTAGTCAACACCTCTAATAAAGGAGGAAATTATCAAGATACACATTTACAACTGTTTTCTGGTCTACTACTTTAATCCACTTCTAACCTAAATTATTTAGTAAATAATAAATAAACAAATAATAAAGTAGCTTGCTGTGCCACAAGCTCATAATCATGTATAAGAAAGAAACTTTCTTCTTGCCTAGCAAAAGCCTTTATGCTCCGGCTCACGGCCAGGAAACTACCCATCACAGAGCATGTGCCACTTAGCAATCTGCCTCCTGGGAAAGTCACAGATCTCCTTCCAGTGCCCCCCACTGCTTCCTTCTGCTGTGGCACCCAGGACCAACCGCCCAATCACCTCGTTTCGGGATCCCCTTTCCGAATCCAAAACTAAAAATTCAACACTTATTTCTTCAAGACTCTCACAAGGAATATCAAAGACAAACAGTTCATTGAACACGGCATTGGGAGTGCATTTTTTCACGTGAGTCTTCTTTTTGGAGATTCTCTTCTTGGCGTGGTACAGGTTCACTTTGACGTAGGGATCTGCAATGACATACAAGGGTTAAACTGTCAACGGTCTTAGCAAAAAGGGGAAGGAAAGAGAATGCTGCATATTGCCTAATCCCGAAAGCAAGATGAAGGCAGTGTCTGAGCTTGCTGATTTTATACTCTCGGTGAGTCTGTCTCCTGGTGAGGACCGCTTTTGTTGTTGAACAGGGATATGAAACCAGATCATGTCCTCTTTAGCTTTTCTACAGGTGGGTAGCCATTTTCAGGGTTTGCTTTTAGTTTACAAGAGTTGATCTCTCCTGTGACATTCTTACTGCACTGGGTTCAGGATCATGTAACTTTCTATATCACATAATTATATTATTTTTGATTGCAGTATATACATTATTTATCTTCATGATCTCAAGCTTTAAGAACTTGTCTTCAATTTCTTCAATCAAATAATAAGAACAATATCACTCAGTGATGCTTTACTAAAATACACATTTATAGTTTTGAAAAAGCCCTTCAAGTATTATTGTGCCCAATGTCTATAGTGTTTAAGAAATATAAAGAGGATACTCTATTAAGAAATGGAAGGATAAAAGATTTAAGATCATTTTAACCTGTAACTTGGCTCATTTTCTTCCTCATATTCTACAACAAATACTTTGTTTCTCAGTTATTCAAAACTAAAATTTTATTCTTAAAACCTATGTATTATTAGAAAAATAATAAGCTCACCAAAGAATGTGAGTGAGTAAGTCTTTTGACATGCCAAAGTTCAGAACTCTTTCTGAGCAATGTCAGGCTGCGTTGTTCCTCTTCTTTTGTCATTGCTTTAAGTCATCCACTCAGATGCTCCCTCCTCCACTAACTTTGTGTCACAGGCATATGACTTGCTCTGTATTGCTAGCAGAATTGACTCATAATTTTTTCCCACAAAACTCAGCAATCCCAGTGCTCATGATTGAGACTGACCAAACCAGAATCCATTGTTGGCTGACAATACATGAGCCAGTTATAGACGGAAGCGTTCTCACCTGAAAGTCCAGACACGTCAGACTTCGGCAGGTGCCGGGCTTTTAAGACAACCACGGTGAGCGTGTTCGTGGTGGACTGATAACATAGAGAGACCAGAAGCTCGCCCCGTCCGGACGACTTCTAAACAAAGACAAGCACAGCAAACGTAGTACTCGTGTTGAGCTTTTGTGCCCTCATCACAAAACATACAACAACATAATACCTTTGTTATTTTAATGCCGTGTTCCTATTTCTTTTTATTTTAGCAAGCTAGAGAATCTGAGAAACGCTTGGCCCTATGATGACTAAAACCATTGACTGCCATCTTGTGGTTGTTTTCGGTACTACCTAATACTAAAATTTCCAAGGATTTGACCACACCCAGTACTTACACATGTTTTGATGGGTATTTATAACTATATTCCCAAGAGGATTTTTTCTTTAGTTTTTGCTATTCAAAGATATCTTTAATCTTTTAAGTTATTAATATATATGTCAACCGATATGTGTAGGATCACAAGGCTGATATTTGATTTTAGTTTAAATTCTTCATTATTGACATTTGAATTCAAGCCAAAGAAGACCTATTCTGCATCCAGCCACTATTCTGGACCAGGATCATAGAATTCTTGTCCTACATAGCCAAAGTACTTCCTCAATCTAAGGAGGAAATAAATGAATTTAAGTATTGGGAATAACTGGCTCAAGTTTTATAATTTGCTTTTGGACAGTAACATGGACTCCTTCATTGCAAAGGTGTTTATATTTTATTTTACGTTAAAGACATTAGCTAAGACAACTAAGGATGCAAAATACAAGCTTTAACTAATACTAACAAAACAGTAATATGGGACTTGCTTATAATTAAGAACAGCTAAAGAAAAAAAACATGCCAAAAAATAATATATAGCTATATTCTTGTGGCTGAGGAAGACCACCTCAAACTAAGCAACTGTACAAAAAGGAACAGCAAAGAGAGTGGTAAAGAAAACAGCAAAGGTCCAGGGAGTTCTCTGACACTAAAGGGCCAGAGCAGTTAGGTACCTCAGACAAACCACGCAGCCCTCTGGACCTGAGCTTTAACTGTTGCCAGTGTGGAGAAAACAGGAAGATGGCTACAAAGTGTTCTAAAGATATTTTTAACTCTAAAATGTGATTTTAAAAAACATAAGTAATGTGACTGTTGTTTTCCTTAAATCATAGCATTGAGAGAACAAATTATTCCAAAATGCCACTATTAGAATCAATGACACTATATATTTAAAACAGGAAAGGGCCTGCTCTGTTCTCTTGTTCTCTTTTGCTGTCACCTACAGTAATTAAGGATAATGTGGACCATTCATCATTTGAATGAAAGCACCACAGATATTTTTTAAAACTTACGCTAAAGATTCCTTATAAATACTTAAATGCTTAAATGATTACCTTAGCATTTCTCTTAATGATCTCTCTAGTCATTAGCATTTTTCCATCTGATAATTCAATCCCTGAGAGAGGGATAAGGACTTCTCCAATGATGTCATCTCTTGAAAACCGGTCAAAACTCAAAACGGTGAAGTGCAAGGACAGCTCTTGGATGTGGGGATAGGGAATCCCATAGAATGTGAAGGTTTCATCAAACACGGGGTCCAGGGTCTTCCTCAGCACTCTAGTCTTCACTTTATGCTTCTTCTCTGGTAAGATTGTCATTTTGATGTAAGGGTCAGAGGTCATGGATTGCTCATCCATGGCTGGTAAGCCCTGGGCTTCCTTGATGTTCACCACAAATGCTTTCTTCTCAAAGTTGTACTCTAGAGACAAGAAGAGTGTCCCCAGCTTCTCTTGTTTCTCTTCTGAAGTGAGGGAGGTACTGGACTTCAGGCTCTCAGGGGAAACAGCCTCCTTTTCTCTCTCTGGGAAGAGCTTTGGGGTCACATTCTCTAGATCAGGAGGACTGCCAGCTTTGAGATTGGTTTTGGGGAAATTGCCGTTGAGATCTCGCTTCTCCAGATCAAGATGCAGTGAAACTTTTGGCACAGCTGACTTATTCTTGGCTTCATTTTTGTCCTCTCCTCCAAACTTCTTCTTGCTGCTTAGGTTTTCAGGGTAGATGTCAACTCCTTTGAGCACATGCACGAACTTGTACGGAGGAGTCTTGTTGGACTTAGACGATCTTCTTTGGCAGCAAATCCAAGCGAAGAGAGAGACAGTGAAGACCAGACCAAATGCACTGAAGATCCCCACAACTGTGGGAATTTCATCTGTAAAACCAAATGACAAATGACATCCATTAAATGATCAGAGTGGAAATGGAAGACTATAGGAAAAGCACAATAGAGCACTAGCTATAAGTGGAGAAGATTGAGTTACTTCCCCACAGTTCTGGGCATGAGTAATAGTTTCCCACTAACTTGAGATCTAAACATAGCCCTGTGTGACACACAAGAGATACATTACGATTTAAAACTCCTTACTTCAATAGATTTTTATAAATAAATGAAAGTGTATCTGGAACAAATATGGGGTCATATTTAATATTCTCATCTAACTTTGTTTTACTCAGATATCATGAGTCATAAGTAAATGAAAGTGTATCTGGAACAAATATGGGCTCATATTTAATATTCTCATCTAACTTTGTTTTACTCAGATATCATGAGTCAATATGAGGAAGTACAATTTTTATTATTTTTCATTGACATTTTGAGATTTTTCAAAAGCACCAATCTACTATTTATGAATATATATACACATTTATATACATATATAACCAACAAATATTGGGGAACTCTGTCCTTTTAATACATCTCTAGTCACCCAGGACTCAAGCAGAAAAAAGAATACCTAAAAACAGTAATCTTCACAACTAAAAAATTATGGGAAAAAACATGCTAGTCATTGGTTATTGTTACAAACCCATTATTTTTTTATTTTAATTGTGGAATGTGGTAAAGAGATAAATATCTATTAATAAGGAGAAAATAGTAAAAGAAAAACAATAGTTTGATAATAGTATATAATTGTAGCATTGTAATCCTTTTGTAAATATGAGCTTAAAATTCTTCAAGCCCTGGATTATCAAAAGCACAAAGTAATTTATGTGGGTTAAAAGAGAATAATGGTCATAAATCCATAGTCATTCCCAAAATATGAGTGAAAAGTGAGTATAGGCAATTTAGAGTTCAATTTTGCCCTTGTCTATTTATATATGGCAAAATGTGATAAAATTGAAAATGGCATTGTTTTCTTAACTTTGTAAACATTAAATCATTGGCATCGGGTGACATTCCAACAGTGAGCATGCATGAAACAGATATCATCTCATATGTACGCAGACTCTTCTAACAACTGCTTAGCAGCTGTACTACCACATCTAAAGAGTAAACCTTTGCATGAAGTGAATATAACATGCTGTGCACATTTAGCTCTATTTTATCCATGTTTTATTTTAAATAGTGACTACTAAACATACACATCCCAGCCCAAAAAGGGTTAATGCTTGTTAAGACCAAGAAGACTAATCTTCCTTATGTCCCTTCTCCATCTTCTAAATATTCTGTCCATTTACTTCCTAATCATGAAAATGAACTCAAAGGAAATCAAATGAATTAAAGGTAAGAAAAATATGTGATGTTGAAAACTAAGGCAGCAATAAAAAAGTCTATAATTTATTTGTATGACTAAATTGAATAGTGTAAAAAAAAAAGTAAAGCTGCGAGTCTCCTAAATCAGAAAAAAAAAGTGAATGCTACCGAAGAAAAAGAGGAGGAAGAGTTAATCAGCTAAACAGTATCAGCTTCTTCCCTTCTCTTCAAATCTTTGTGCCCCCACACACACCCACACAATCTAATAACTCAGGGCAAGGCAGCAAACGCAAGCTCAGGAACTAAGAAATGCTTCAGCCAATATAAGAAAAACAATAAAAGCAGTTGAAATCAATATTTTCTAAGTAGACAGACAAGTGAGCATGAACATACGTTCACAAATATAGTCTCTGAAGATGCCACACTATGAGAAAATTTCTGATTTCACATCAAGAACTGGGTGTATCACACACACACGCACACATACAAATCCAATGATAAAAGGCTGAGAAAATCATTTACGCATATTTCATTATCTCTAATATTCAAAACATGGACTCATGTTCTGCTAATGTAACTACTGATGCCGTACTTAGTTTTTGAGAGCAGAGATTATGCCATACTAGTCATTTTAATCACAATTATGATACATCTAGAGATACTGTTCGAAGATGTCTCCATCCTTTAATTAAAAAATACTTATAGATGAAAACCCTGGTCTTTTCTCAATAGAATATAATTGGACCTAGACATGTTAATTGATTTTCTAAAAGGCACGTCTAGTTTGTTTACCGAAGCAGACAAGGATACCTTAGTGTCAAATTTTTGGAATATGAACAGAAAAAGCAATCCAGAAATCAGGATCTCTAATCCAAGTTTTGAGCAGCTTTTACTTAACTGTACAGCGCTGGACTCCAGAAAGCTCAACTGGGGACATTAAGCAGGCCAAAGCCAATTTGATTTCAAAGTCCCCAGAACTATGGTATCACAGAATTCTATCATTAGCAACATACTTAAGGGATACAAGAAAACATAGCCAAGAAAATTATGACAACTTAATAAAATACTCATCTCAAATCCTCAAGATACAAGTTATTTTATGTCGCACCGAACTCTTATGTAACCAAAGGCGTATGTGGCTTCCTTAAAAGATTTACACACAAATAAGAATCATCCAGAAAATAACTGAAGCAGCGTTCTAACAACAGATGTCCTTGCCTTTCCTCAGCTCAAGCTTACAGAGCTCAGTGAACATTCGGGAACTTCTGGAAGGTGAAATCACAGAAGGCGATGTTAAGGAGAAAGATACCGAGAAAAGGAAGTAAGCCACAATTAACCATCTGCTGTTCTCGTCTTCCTTTCAAATTAGCTACTTGAAAACATACATATTCAACATCCCCAACATCCCGAGGAGAGCACAGCCCTGCCCAGCCACAGCCCCAAGTTCAGCAACTTGCTTACCGAATTCCACGCGGCTGGTAGTGATAGGAGCCATGTTTTCTGCGTGCTCTGTCCGAGGTGCTGAAAGAACTCCAGACAGATTCACCTGGAAAGACCCTGGAACAAGGCTCCCCGAGGAAACAGCCTGATCCACCGGCCGGCACCTGCAGCGAGAGGGGCTGGAGGAAGGTCCGCGCTTTCTATCGGCAATGTGCCACCCTGCCCTGTTCCTGTTTTGGCTCTTCTGAAAAGCTTGTCCCCGAGACTCCAGACGTGGCAGAAACACGAATTGACGCAATCCTGACGCTACAGGGCTGAAATCAGCACCTGCCCTCCCCCTTCTCCCTTCAGCCGCTCCTCCTCGCCCTCCTCCTCGCACCCTCCCTCCCCTCTGGAGGATTCAGCGCACACTCACCAATTATTTTAACTGTTGGGCTACTAGATATTAACTATGCTATTCTGTTAGGCTCAGAGACACGCGGAGACACGTCCTGAAACGTATCCTTGACAGTTTTTAATCCAAAATTCTCCTGATCATCTACAGACATTAAAATAAATGTGTCCTAGTTATCAGAATATCATAATTCATAAAAGAAATAAACGGTAAGGAGAGGAAAATGTCCATATCAAATATCCATTGTAAGATGCATTCTTGTTTCCTAAAATATTCTGTGAACAATTGAATGCATACCACACTTATCACATTTCAGGGAACTCCATCAAAAATTGATATATTAAAAATAGCTATGTTCCCTCTACCATCCCTAATATTTAAACAATTTATAGTCTAAACATTTGTTTGTTGTTCCTGTTTTTCTGGTCTATCCCCTATTTCCTCTTAATATCTGACATTTGAACAGTTAAGATTCTTGGGAACAGTTGGAATGTGCTAAATTTGTTCTTAGATATGACTTTTAATATTTTGACACTGCTGATATAGCCATATTTACAGTTCAAAGACCCTAGCTTCTAATAGATTACTGCAAACAAATTACAAGAATTGGACCAACTACTAAAATAATATTGCCAGGTACTTTCAAAGGTATGCTATTCTTTGAAATGAAGATCTGGAAAAATATGCTATCATATTTCAATTAATTTGAATCTTAATGGTATTACTCTTTAAGACACTGAGCAGATTTATAAAGAAGAAACACACAGCTGTGACTTGCACCTATTAGCTAATGCTTCACAGATACACACAATGTCCTTTGCTCTGAAATTCAATAAACAAATGGATTTCAGTATGTGCTGTGTTGAAGTAAGATGAGACATGAGGATGTCTCAGAAAACTGCACACGAGACAGGTGTCTGCGTTCTGGCGAACAGCTGCCCCGAGCATCAGCATTGTGTCTGGGGAGACATTGGTTTCAGCCCTCTGCATCATGGAAAATTTCCTAAGCCAGAGCCTCTTTTCTTTCCCTTTCCACCAGCTCCCACACACTTGGCACTGTGGCATTCTTTGAATAGACGGTTTTTAAAACCTCACATGCTCGTGCTATGAAAACACAGAAACTAAGTTGCTGCCTGTAATTTTCCCATGGCAGTGTCTGTGGTGGGGTCCTAAACACTCTGATCATTTGCAGCACTTGCCTTCTCAGCCCTGTGCTTGCACCAGCGGAATCGCTCCGTGAGATGACAGTGGCGCTCATTTGTGATGCATTTCAAAGTAATCTGATTAGATGATGTAAATTGTATTAAAGTACATGCTTCCCATCTAAGTTATTGTAACACATGGCTAAGCTTGTTTGTTATAAACAGAAGTATATTCTGTGTATGTTATATAAAAATTAATGTCTCATTAACTATTCCTTCAGATGGTAAAATGGAGTATAAAACCTGTCTAGACTCTTTAAAGAGCATTTCTCCACAACCCAACCCATTGTGTGCCTCCTTATTTCAGAGAGTTCAATAGGATAAGATGACCACCTGCCCAGGGCTGATGGTATTGTAACTATTTCATTGCTTGCTTCAAAAGCAAACTGAAAATAAATGCCATTAATCAAACTCTGAAGTTTCTTTTTCATTTGATGAATATCACCTCAGCATTTATACAGTCGCCAGACAAGCTTCAAGCAGCATCAGATAAAGAGTGGAATCCACAGAGAAAAACCTGTAAGTTTCTTATGATTGAGAATTACGCCCTACCACGTTATTGCATTGTTCTTTCAGATCTAGCAAACTAGTAATCAATTTGCTGACATGCCAAACTGTTTCTTGCAGTACAGACAAGGGAGGAGGGGTTGTTGCTAGGTAACCACCCTTTTACCACCCCAAACACACAACCTCAAATAATTTCTATCCTGAGAAGCAGAAGGTTCTGTCCCAGCAACTGTGTTTACTTCAGTGTGTTTCTTTCATTGCAAATTTCTTTACATACTATACTCAGAAATAATTAGCAAAAGCCTTGAATTTGACTTAGTATTTTAAAAAAAAACCAGGTAAATTTAATTGATAATGCTCTGATTGATTTTTTATTCTGTTTTATTCATTCAGTTAATTAAATTTAATTTAGTATGGAATCTGATTGGTAAAGTCCATAGTTTATTATATATACTTTATGATTTTAGCATTCCCTTATTTAAAAATGATATTTGTTGATATACTAATATAATTCTCTTAATCACGGGGAAACTTTAAAAGTTTGTGAAATGTTAAACTGCTCCTCAGTACATTTGGAGGATACAAACACATTTTTCTGGTATTTGGAGTGGACTGAATATCTGGATATAGAAAATGAATTCCTGTACCAATGTGCCAAGTCATTGTAATAAAAAAGACTAGCTCTGGCACAAATGGGAAGGTTTTAGATTACACACATACCTGATTCTATGTTTCCATTTTTGCTCCCAAAGTGTCTTTATGATTTCCTGTTGGAGTTTCAAAGAGTCAACTTTCACATTAAGACCTTTGATCCATTTTTAATTGACCTTTGCACAAGATGAATAAAATGGAATTCTACTTTCATTTTTATACGTATGAATGAACAAACAGTATTGTCATTTGTTGAAGAGGTTTTTTTTTTCCTCCAATGTATATTCTTTTTTAGCCACTGTATTGGAACAGATGTCTATAGTTGCGTAGGTATCTGTTTTATTCTCTGGGATCTTGAGCCACAAAGTTTCTGCTGCTAAAACTCCATATGAAACTCCATTTCATAATATAACTTGAGATCAACTGTTGTGATACACCTAGCATTGTTATTTTTCCTCGGGATGTCTTTGGCTATACTAGATCTTTGGTGCTTTCATATTAATTTAAGAAATACTTTTTTATTCTTGTAAAAAAGTTATTGGAATGTGTGGTTATTTTAATAAAATGGTCTTAATGGGTTTATTAGTTTGGATGTTTGGTCCCTTGGGTAAAACTGTTTGAGGAAGGATTAGGAGGTATGGCCTTGCAAGAATAGCTGTGTCATTGGTGGTGGGCTTTGGCCAGGCCCAGTATCTATCTATCTATCTATCTATCTATCTATCTATATCTATCTATCTATCTATCTATCTATCTCTATCTCTATCTCTCTCGTTCACTTGCTCCTACTTGCAGATTAGGATATAAGTTCTTTGTCACTGCTTCAGTTCAGTTCCATGCCTGCCTGCTACCATGCTTCTCACCATTGATGCTCACTGACTCACCCTCCAGTTAAATTAGCTCCTTTACAAGTTGCCTTGGTCGTCTTGTCTCTTCAAAGTCAAAGAAAAGTAGGAAAGACAGAATGCTGCTTTAAATTGCATTCATCTTTAGATCATCTTCACCCCACGAACATGAGCGATCTTCCCATCACCTGGTGTTTTCATCAAATTCTTTCCCCACTGTTAAATTCCTACCGCAGAGATCTTTCACTTTCATGGTTAGTATTATTTCCATTTTTCTTCTTCTGTGAACAGGATTTTCTCTAATCATGTTACTTATTGTTATATAGAACAGCTACTGTTTCTTAATACTGTTTTTTATCTTACTAGTTTTCTAAAAATGTTTACCAGAACTATGAGTTGTTTAAGGTAGTCTTTTAGGTCTTTACATACAGGATCATATAATTAGCAGAGGGCAATAATTATTTTCAATTTGCATCCTTTTTCTTTCTGTTGCCTTAATAGCCATCCATTATATTGAATAAAGTGCAGAAGTGGGCTTGTCTAATTTCTGACTTGTGAAAACTGGTTTTACTTTTTCCATACTAAGGAAAATTATTTCCTTTCCTACTTAGTCTCTAAGCCATCTTGGCACATGTTTGATCTTTATATCCTTAATTCCGCGTAAGATGATTCATGCTTTCACCAATACAAATACACAGTTTTCCACAGGACTACAACTCATCTTTTTTTTATTTTGAAGTTTTAAAATATAAATTCTTGATTGATTCTTTGGGAATTTCACATTATGCACCCTAATTCTGCTCACATCATGGTCCCCCCCATATCATCCCCTCACCTCCACAGCACCCCCAAAAGAGAAAATAAAAGATAAAATCAAACCAGAGCAAAATAAAACAAGGAAACAAAAACAAGAGCAAAACTCTTCATTTCTCCTTCTTTTCTGCCTCTCCAACACCTCTTCATTTGTCCTGGTGCCATTGGGAGCCGTGTATAACATAGTATACTCTTTCGTCCAACTGGCTTTACTAGCCAGTGTTCATTGCAATAAGTCACAGGTCTGGCTCCTGCAGAACAATAGCAACAGGATCTCCATGACTCCGGCAGCCCCAATATATCCGGGGGGGGGGGTTCTGGTGAGTACCAGAAACCAGAATCTATCACTCATCTTGAAGGTGTGCCCAAATGAACTTCTTCAATTTGTAGATGTTGGCATCTTGATAAGAATGTGGCTTTGAAACCTTTACAAAGTTTCTCCTTTCAGGTCACCTTGGAAGGGCTTCCTTCTAGCTCCTCGAGATGCCCATATTCCCTTTTCCAACTCTGATCATAAATGAGATTTTCTTATGCTACTATAACGATGAAATGTTGGGATATTTTATATGGGAGTTTTCTATCTTAAACAGTGGCGATTCAACAGATGCTTTATTATTTAATAATAGCTATTTTCACATGGTAAAGGCAAACATGGGGAATGTCAGGAGGGACTAATGCCCAATAGTCACTGGGGGAGTTATGTTCTAGTATAAAATTTACATGATAAAAAACAGGAATAAAGAATAAAGTTACATGTTAATAATGATAACACCAGAAAGAAAACCCAAACAAATTAAGTAAAATGTAAGAATCACAAAAATTTTACAAAACTCCAGTTAGTAAGAATTCACTTTTAACATAAAGCTCATAGTGGATTTAAAAGTATAATTTTAATATATTCTACTTACAGCAAAATATACATGAAAATATTTGAAATACAATATGTGTTAAATAGAATGAATAAATATTTATTAAAATATTGAGATAAATTGAGATAGGAAATTAGGAATGCCTCAAAAGGAAGAAAACGTTGAATTTGTTTTAAAAAGCATTTACCAAAAATAAGAGTCCAACAGCATGTAAACTTATGTTTTAAATGACTTACCATCTATTTCATAAAGCAAAATTGTGGGGCATACTGAAGAAAACCAAACAAAAATATATAAACTGAATAGAGGCATTATTCCTTCCATTTCTGAGTTGTGTGGTGATTCTAGGGAGGCTGATGCACAGCCAGGGTCTTGCTTTTAAAACATAAACACAAAATAATTTTTAAAACATAAAAATGCTTGAGGAACAGTGAAGATTATTCAGATATACATAAAGTACGATGGTAACTTAGAGAAAATATTCCTAAAGAGTATCATAAGAAATGGCTCCAAAATCAAAGCTGAGTGACTTTCAGAGGTTGCAGGTTAGAACACAACGGGAGAAGCAAAGGACCATGTTTGTATCCTGCTGAACCGACAAGCCCTTCACATGTCACAGACATCCCAAAGATGTTCTTATGCTGGCCCAAGAGGTAGTTCAGACAACAGTGCAGATGACAGTGTCTTTTGTGATAACAAACAGCTAAAGGCAAAACAAAATTGTCTTTCCCACATGATCAAATAGATTTCTCAAGGATTCTGTGGTTGAAAAAAAAAAACATCAAGATACTATATAAATTTCCAACATGATTTTATCTTATAAAATATTATGCCTAAGAAACAAAATTAGTTTTTTCCTTCTTTATATTAAGTTTATTTTAACTGAGACACAAACGCATAGGAATCATACATATTTATGTGATATCATGTGACATTTCTACATGTGTTTACTTTGTGAAATGTTTAAATCATTTCAAACGTCTCTCTCTCCAAACATTTAGCATTTATTTATGGTGAAATCATTTAAACTCCTATCTTCAGTGTTTGAAAATACATAGTATATTATTACCATTTATAGCTACTCTGTTTTTCAAGTGAACACAAGAGATTCTTACTCTTTTTTTAATTTTTTGAGAATTTCATACATGAGTTTTATATTTACATTTTACCACTCCCTCTTTTCCCCTCCACTTCCTTCCGTGTCTTCCACTTCCCGTCAAATTGTTGACAGTGTGTGTGTGTGTGTGTGTGTGTGTGAATAAAACCTGCTGAGTTCATTTATTGTTGCTCATGAGTACATGTTTAATGTTGAATAGTTTGTGTTATAATTTTAAAACGACAGGGAAGAGAGACGAACCCCGTGCGACAGAGGTCATGTAGAGAGCTTTATGGGGGATGGTAATGGCCTCTGGAGACTAGAGCCGCAGAAGAGAAGACACGAGGCAGGCAGGGACCGCTTATGAGGGGACATGGCTATGTAGTCAATGATGACATTTTCAGGATCTGAGCAGGCCAGACTACTACCTGACTACTGGCAAGCCCATGCGCGCAGAGATAAACAACCTGCCAGGTCCCCAAGGGGCAAACCAGCATAATGCCTGAATGCTAACACTTTGGATTGAATACTAGGGGGCTCCATTCTGGATAAGACCCTCTCTCAACAGCCACCAATTCCCCATAGCTCTTCAACTAAGAGTGGGGCCTTGTGAGATTTCCATCATCCACATTGGGGTGTCAGCTGGTGTTACTGTGAAGGTCTTGTTTAGGTGACCATATTGAAATTTCATAGGCACAGCTTCCCTGCCATATACAGAAGATACTACCAGTAGCCATCTTGGTCCTCTGACTCCCTTTCTGCCACCTCTTCAGCAATGCTCCCCGAAACCTATCTAATCTCATGTTATTGGCCACCCAAGCAGTGTCAGGTACGGGTTCCATCTCATTGAATGTGACTAAATCAAATCAGATATGGTTGGTTACTCCACAATATTTGTGACATTATTTTACCAGTCTATCTTGCAGATAGATCACCACTATAGATTAAAGGGTTTGTAGCTAGATAGGTGTTTAGCTTCCTCCTTTGGTAGTATGCAGAATATTTTCCAGTACCGTGAACACTAGTACAAGGGGGTAAAGGCTCTAGCAAGATATGGAATGCCTCTATATATACTGTGAAAATGTTTTATTACCATTGGTTAATAAAGAAGCTGCTTTGGCCTATGGCAGGACAGAATATAGCTAGGTGGAAAGCCAAATTGAGCACAGGGAGAAAGAAGGCAGAGTCAAGGGGATGCCAGCAGCCACCGGAGAAGCAAATGTGAGGTAACAAGTCAAAAGCCTCGTGGCAAAATATAAAATGATAGAAATTTGATAATTTGAAGGGGAGGTATGGGGGATGGAAACACGAGAGATCAAAAAGACTGAGTTGGGGGAAGGATGGAGGGAGAGAGCAAAAAAAGAGATATCTTAATAGAGGGAGCCATTATGGGGTTAGGGAGAAACGTGGTGTTAGAAACAATTCTCAAGAATCCACAAGGATGCCACAAAGAGCATAAAATATCTTGGGGTAACCCTGACCAAGGAAGTGAAAGATCTATTTGACAAGAACTTTAAGTCTTTGAAGAAAGAAATAGAAGAGGACACCAGAAAATGGAAGGATCTCCCTTGCTCTTGGATTGGGAGGATCAACATAGTAAAAATGGCAATTCTACCAAAAGCAATCTATAGATTCAATGCAATCCCCATCAAAATCCCATCAAAATTCTTCACAGATCTGGAGAAGACAATACTCAACTTTATATGGAAAAACAAAAAACCCAGGATAGCCAAAACAATCTTATACAATAAAGGAACGTCTGGAGGCATTACCATCCCTGACTTCAAACTCTATTACAGAGCTACAGTATTGAAAACAGCTTGGTATTGGCATAAAAACAGAGAAGTCGACCAATGGAATCGAATAGAAGACCCTGACTTTAACCCACAAACATATGAACACCTGATTTTTGATAAAGGAGCTAAAAGTATATAATGGAAAAAAGAGAGCATCTTCAACAAATTGTGCTGGCACAACTGGATGTCAATCTGTAGAAGAATGAAAATAGACCCATATCTATCACCATGCACAAAACTCAAGTCCAAGTGGGTGAAAGACCTCAATATCAGTCTGAACACACTGAACCTGATTGAAGAGAAAGTGGGAAGTACTCTACAACACGTGGGCACAGGAGACCACTTCCTACGTATAACCCCAGCAGCACAGACAGTAAGGGCCTCATTGAATAAATGGGACCTCCTGAGACTGAGAAGCTTCTGTAAAGCAAAGGACACTGTTGCTAAGACAGAAAGGCAACCCACTGACTGGGAGAAGATCTTCACCAACCCCACAACTGACAAAGGTCTGATCTCCAAAATATATAAAGAACTCAAGAAACTAGACCGTAAAAGGCTAATCAACCCAATTATAAAATGGGGCACTGAGTTGAACAGAGATCTCTCAACAGAAGAAGTTCAAATGGCCAAAAGACACCTAAGGTCATGCTCGACTTCCTTAGCGATCAGGGAAATGCAAATCAAGACAACTTTAAGATACCATCTTACACCTGTCAGAATGGCGAAAATCAAAAACACCAATGATAGCCTTTGCTGGAGAGGTTGTGAAGAAAGGGGTACACTCATCCATTGCTGGTGGGAATGCAAACTTGTGCAACCACTCTGGAAAGCAGTGTGGAGGTTTCTCAGGAAATTTGGGATCAACCTACCCATGGACCCAGCAATACCACTCTTGGGAATATACCCAAGAGAGGCCTTATCACACAACAAAAGTATATGCTCTACTTTGTTTATAGCAGCATTGTTTGTAATAGCCAGAACCTGGAAACAACCTAGATGCCCTTCAATTGAAGAATGGATGAAGAAAGTATGGAATATATACATATTAGAGTACTACTCAGCAGTAAAAAACAAGGACTTCTTGAAGTTTGCAGGCAAATGGATGGAAATAGAAAACACCATCCTGAGTGAGGTAAGCCAGACCCAAAAAGAGGAACATGGTATGTTCTCACTCATATTAGGTTTCTAGCCATAAATAAAGGACATTGAACCTATAATTCGGGTTCTTAGAGAAGCTAAATAAGAAGGAGAACCCAAAGAAAATCATATAGGCATCCTCCTGAATATTAACCTTCCTTCATCAGGCGATGAAAGGAGACAGAGACAGAGACCCACATTGGAGCACCGGACTGAAATCTCAAGGTCCAAATCAGGAGCACAAGGAGAGAGAGCACAAGCAAGGAACTCAGGACCGCAAGGGGTGCACCCATACACTGAGACAATGGGGATGTTCTATCAGGAACTCACCAAGACCAGCTGGCCTGGGTCTGAAAAAGCCTGGGTCAAAACTGGTCTCGGTGAACATAGCGGACAAGGAGGACTACTGAGACCTCAAGAACAATGGCAATGGGTTTTTGATTCTACTGGACCTATTGGTTTCGTGGGAGCCTAGGCAGTTTCGTGGATGCTCACCTTACTAGACCTGGATGGAGGTGGGTGGTCCTTGGACTTCCCACAGGGCAGAGAACCCTGATTGCTCTTTGGGCTGACGAGGGAGGGGGATTTGATTGGGGGAGGGGGTGGGAAAGGGGAGGCGGCGATGGGGAAGAGACAGAAATCTTTAATAAATAAATAAATTAATTAAAAAAATAAAGTATACAAGTTAAAAAAAAAAAAGAATCCACAAGGACGACCCCAGCTAAGACTCCTAGCAATAGTGGAGAGAGTGTGTGAAAGGGCGTTCCATTTTAACCAGATTTGTTTCTAACTGTCAACTTAGAACCCATATCCAGTAACTGATGGAAGCAGATGCAGTAATCCACAGCCAAGCACTGAGCTGAGCTCTTGGAGTTCAGCTGAAGAGAGGGAGGAGGGATCATATGAACAAGGGGAGTCAAGAGTTTGACGTAGCCAGGAGGTGGTGGTGCACGCCTTTAGTCTCAGCACTCAGAAGGCAGAAGCAGGCAGATCTCTGTGAGTTCAGGGCCAGCCTGGTCTACAAGAGCTAGTTCCAGGACAGGCTCCAAAACAACACAGAGAAATCCTGTCTCAAAAAAAAAAAAGTTTGATTGATGGGGGGAAAAAAAAACACAGTGACAACTGACCCAAGCTACTGGGAGCTCATATACTATGGACTGACAGCTGGGGAACTTGCATGGGACCGAACTAGGTCCTCTGAATGTTGGTGACAGTATGTGGCTTGATCTGTTGGGGGGCCTGGCAGTGGCACCACAACCTATCCCAGGTGCATGAACTGGTTTTTTGGAGCCCATTCTCTACGGTGGAATATTTTGCTCAACCTTGATACAGGAGGGAGGAGGGCTTGGTCCTGCCTCAAGTTGATATGCCAGAATTTGTTGACTCCCCAAGGAAGACCTTACCCTCTCTGAGAAGTAGATGGCGGTGAGAGGTGGGGACAGGAGAAGAGGAGGGAGGGGAAACTGGAATTGGTACATAAAATGAAAAGTAAATTTTTAATGAAAAAAGGAATGGGTTAATTTAAAAGTAAGAGCTGGAAGCTGGGCATACACTTTTAATCCCAGCACTCAGGAGGCAGAGGCGTGCAAATCTCTGTGAGTTCGAGACCAGCCTAGTCTACAGAGTGAGTTCCAAGACAGGCACCAAAGCTACACAGAGAAACCCTGTCTCGGAAGATTTTAAAAAAAAAAAAAAAAAAAGTAAGAGCTAGTTAGTAATGACTCTGAGCCATCGGCCAAACTTTTACAATTAATATAAGCCTCAGAGTGGCTATTCAGGAACTGCAGGAAGGAGAAAACTTACACTAGGTAGTCACCATCTCTACTATTCCATGTTCAATGAGTTGTATATTATTATCTTCAGCTATAGGACCTAGCTATTCTATCAGTTTGTAGAGAGTAACCTATAGCCTTGGCAATAGCCTTGGTATTTGGGGGATTCCCATGGGACATCTTTGACCAACACTAGATTAGATAAAACCCATTCCCAGTATCGGAAGCTTCATTTGGTGTCAAGAGATATCCAACCAGGGCTCTGTCTTCCTGTGATTTTATTTAGAACACCTACATATATGTATATATTTTAAGAAGTGTCTACAATGTTATTTCCATATGACCCCTCAAATAGCCTCAATGATTTAGTTTTAGTACCCCACCCTCTTTACCTCCCTCTTCCCTCCCTATCTTCACTTGATCCTCCTGTTCCAGTCCATGCATAGCTGTCTGTTCTATTTCCCTGTAGAAAGCCGTCCCTCCCCACCCACTTCCTAGTCCCTCTGTGGTTACATAGATTGCAGTTTGCAATAATCCACATATAAGGAAATACATACCATATTTATCTTTCTGGGTCTGGATTACCTCATTCAGAATTATTTTTTATCTCCATCCATTTAGCTGTAAATTTCATTTCTTAACAACTGAATAATATTCTGTTGTGTAAATGTACCACATTTTCTCTATCCATTCAACCAGTGATAGACACCTAAACTGTTTCCAGTTTACAGCTCTGATGAATAGAGCAGCAATGAACATGGTTGACCAAATGTCTCTGAAGTAGAATGAAGGGGACTTTGGGTATTAGTATCACAGGCTCTTGAGGTAGATCAATAACCAACTTCCTGAGGAACCATCACACTGATTTCCACAGTGACTGTATAAGTTTGCACTTCCGCCTGCAGTGGATGAGAGTGTTCCCCTTCCAACACATCTTCACCAGCATCAGCTGTCATTTGTTTTATTGATCTTGGCCATTATGACTCATATAAGATGAAATCTCAAAGTAGTTTTGATTTGCATTTCCCTAATGACTAAAGATGTTGAACATTTCTTTCAGTGTTTCTCTGCCATTTGAGTTTTCTCTTTTGAGAATTCTCTGTTTAGATATGTACATCATTTTTATTGAAATATTTGTTTTCTAGATAACCAGGTTTTTTTAGTTCTTTATATATTTTAGTTACTATCCCTCTATCAGAGATGTAGTTGGTAAAAATCTTTTCCATATTGTAGCCTGCCTCTTTATCCGAATGATAGTGTCTTATGCCACAAAGAAACTGCAGTATTGTGAGGTCCCATTTATTAATTGCTGATCATAGTATCTATGCTACTGGTGTTTGTTTGGGAAGTCTTTTTCCTGTGTCAATGATTTTAAGAATATTCCCCCACTTTCTCTTCTGTAGAATTCAGTATGTCTGCCTGTATGTTAGGTCTTTGATCTATCTGGAGTTTTGTACAGGATGATAAGATGGATCTATTTGCATTCTTCTACATGCAAACATCCAGTTTGACCATCACCATTTATTGGAGATACTGTCTTTTTTTTCAGTGTGTATTTCTAGATTATTTATCAAAAATTGGATGTTGGTAGTTATGTAGACTCATTTCTGTATCTTCAACTCAATTCTATTGATATACATGTCCTTTTTGTTCTAGTACCATGCTGTTTTTATTATTATAGTGTTGTTGTACAACTTGAAGTCAGGAATGGTAATATGCCCAGAAGTTCTTTCATTACTCAAGAGTGTTTTAGCTATCTTGAGATATTTTGTGTTTCTACATGAATCTGACCTGTGAAGAATTGTTTTGGAATTTTGATGGGGATTGCATTAAATCTGCATATTCCTTTGTAAAAATGGTCATTTTATTATATCAATTCTACCAATCTATGAGTATGGGAGGTCTTTCTATTTTCTGATTTCTTCATTAATTTCTTTCTTCAATATCTTAAAGTTTTTATTATACAAGTCTTTCATTTGCTTGGTTAGAGATATCCCAAGATATTTTATATATTTGAAGCTATTGTGGAAGGCTATTATTGTTTCCTTGATTTATTTCTCAGTTTATTTGATACTTGTATAAAGCAAGACTACAGATTTTTGTGTGTTAATTTTGTATCCTGCTACTTAGCTGAAAGTATTTACCAGCTACAGAAGTTTCCCAGTGGGGTTTTTTTCTCTTTTTTTTAATTGATTTTTATTGAGCTCTATATTTTTCTCTGCTCCCGTCCCTGCCTATCTCCTTCCCCCTTCAACCCTCTCCCAAGGTCCCCAGGCTCCCAATTTACTCAGGAGATCTTGTCTTCTTCTATTTTCCTTGTAGATTAGATCTATATAAGTCTATCTTAGTGTCCTCATTGTTGTCTAAGTTCCCTGGGATTATGGTTTGTAGGCTGGTTTTCTTTTTTTTTATTGCTTTATAAATAATACCATTCAAAATTTCCACTTCCTCCCCTCCTCCCATTTCCCTCCCACTCCCCTACTCATCCTTCCCTAAGTCCCCCTCCAGTCCTAAGAGAGAGCAGGGTATCCTGCCCTGTGGGAAGTCCAAGGCCCTCCCCAATCCATCCAGGCTTAGGAAGGTGTGCATCCAAATAGACTAGGATCCCAAAAAGCCAATATATGTAGTAGAGACAAATCCCAGTGCCATTATCATTGGCTTCTCAGTCTGCCCCAATTGTCAGCCACATTCAGACCCAATTGTCAGCCACATTCAGAGGGTCCAGTTTGATCCCATGGTCTTTCAGTCCCAGTCCAGCTGGCCTTGGTGAGTTCCCATTAGATCAGGCACACTGTCTCAGTGGGTGGACCAACCCCTCATGGTCCTGACTTCCTTGCTCATATTCTCTCCTTCTTTCTGCTCTTCAACTGGACCTTGGGAGCTCAGTCCAATGCTCCAATACGGATCTCTGTCTCTATCTCCACCTGTCACCAGACAAAGGTTCTATGGTGATATTCAAGATATTCATCAGTCTGACTACGGGACAAGGCCAGTTCAGGTACCCTCTCCTCCACTGCCCAGGGTCCTAGCCGGGGTCATCCCCATGGACACCTGGGAAACCCTCTAGAACCAAGCTTCTTGCCAACCCTAAAATGGCTCCCTTAATTATGCTGTCTTCTTCCCCATATCCGCCCTTCCTCCATCTCAACCATCCTACTCCCCCAAGCTCTCCCCAACCCTCCCCTTCTCCCTTCTTTCTCCCCCTCTCCCCTTTCCCTCACCCCACCCCCATGCTCCCAACTTTTGCCTAGTGATCTTGTCTGCTTCCAATTTCCAGGAGGATCTATATATGTTTTTCTTTGGGTTCACCTTATTACTTAGCTTTTCTAGGATAGTGGACTATAGGCTCAATGTCCTTTGTTTATGGCTAGAATCCACTAATGAGTGAGTACATACCACATTCGTATTTTTGGGTCTGTGTTATCTCACTCAGGATAGTGTTTTCTATTTCCATCATTTGCATGCAAAATTCAAGATGTCATTGTTTTTTACCTCTGAGTAGTACTCTAATGCGTATATATTCCACACTTTCTTTATCCAAAGCTAGCATCTCCAGTGCCACCCCTGGCCAGGTCCATTTACTCAATGCCAGCCCCCAATGCCAGGCCCCATAAGTTCCAGATTTTGGGCACCCATTGTTCCAGGCCCATACACTGTAGAGTGTGGGCTCCCATATGCTCCAGGTCCATATGCTCCAGGTTGTTGGTGCCCACGTACTCCAGGTTGGTGGCCATATGATTCATTACCGTGCCCATGTGCTCCAGACAGGCCCCCGTGCTGGTGGGCACCGTGCAATCCATACTTAGGCTATGCACTTAAAGGCAGGGCCCATGTGCTCTACACTAGAGCCTACACACTCAATGGTTTGGCATCATGCCAGTGGGTGCAACCATGCGGTGCAGGCCAAAACTCATGCTGGCACCCATGTGCTCCACGCCAGAGCTAGCTTTGACCAAGCCTTTGATACGGAGCCGAACATCTTTGAAGGAAGCTTCACAGGTTTCTTTGGCTGAACTGGAGGTCATGCACCTGAAATAGCCAGGAAGGCCTGCCAGATATTTGTGAGAAATCTCCCATTTGATTATACAAGAAAGACGCTAAAGGACAAATTCAATGAATGTGGCCACATGTTGTACGCCGACATCAAGATGGAGAACGAAAAGATCAAGGGGTACCGTGTGGTTAAGTGGGAGTCTCCAGAGTGGCTGAGAAAGCCTGCCAGGTGATAAATGGCATGAAGCTGACTGGCCAAGAGACAGGTGTTTGAATGGATAGAAATGCTTAAGCAGTTGTCTTTTTTAAACACCAATACCAGACCTTTAAATTTGTATTTTTTTTTGTTAACCATTTTAATTTGTTGACCCTGATGTACAAAGATGCTTAAAATTCAGTTGCTTTTGGGGGTAGTCTGAATTAATATTTTAATGATTATGGTTTCATTTGACTGTTTACACTGAGATTGCAATGTGTACAATTTTTTATAGTTGTGGCATCTTCCTGGCATTGAATATGACTTTGATAATAAATAAATTTGTGAAAGTGGAAAAATGGCTATCTTATCAAAAGCAGACTACAGATTCAATGCAATCGCCATCAAAATCCCAACACAATTCTTCACAGACGTTGAAAGAACAATACTCAACTTTATATGGAAAAACAAAACAACCAGAATAGCTAAAACAATCCTGTACAGTAAAGGAACTTCCAGAGGCATCACCATCCCTGACATCAAACTCTACTATAGAGCTATAGTAATGATAAAAAAAGAAAAAAACAGCTTGCTATTGGCATAAAAACAGACAGGTAGATTAATGAGATCGAATCAAAGGTCCTGATATTAACCCGCACACCTAGGAACACCTGATTTTTGACAAGGCTAAAAACGGTACAATGGAAAAATGAAAGCATCTTTTACAAATGGTGCTGTCATAATTGGATATCAACACGTAAAAGATTGCAAATAGATCTGTATCTATTGCCATGCACAAAACTCAAGTTTAAATGGATCAAGGACCTCAACATAAATATAATTACATTGAACCTGATAGAAGAGAAAGTGGAAAGCAGCCTTGAATGCATTAGCACAGGGAACCACTTCCTAAATATAACCCCAGTAGCACAGACACTGAGAACAACAATCAATAAATGGGACCTCCTGAAACTGAAAAGCTTCTATAAGACAAAGGACACAGTCAACAAAACAAAATGGCAGCCTACAGAATGGGAAAAGATCTTCAACCACCACATGTCTGACAGAGGGATGATCTCTAAAACACATAAAGAACTCAATAAACTAGACATAAAAATACAAAACAATTCAATTAGAAAATAGGGTACAGATATAAACAGAGAATTCTTATCAGAAGAATCTCAAATGGCCGAAAGACATTCAAGGAATTGCTCAAAATCCTTAATCAACAGGGAAATGCAAATCAAAACAACTCTGAGATACCATCCTACACCTGTCAGAATGGCTAAGATCAAAAATACTGAGAACAGCTTTTGTTGGAGAGGATGTGGAATCAGGGGAATACTCCATTGCAGGCAGGAGTGCAAACTTGTATAGCCACTTTGGAAATCAGTATGAAAGTTTCTCAGAAAATAGGAAATCAATCTACCACAAGATCCAGCAATACTACTCTTGGGCATATACCCAAAGGATACTCAAACGTACCACAAAAACACTTGCTCAACAATGTTCATGGCAGCATTATTCGTCATAGTCAGAACCTGGATGTCCCTCAACTTAGATGTCCCTTAACTGAAGAACAGATAAATAAAGCTTTACACTATGGAATATTACTCAGCTGTAAAAAAAAAAATGTATGGAACTAGGGAAAAAAACATCTTGAGTGAGGTAACCCAGACACAGAGGGACAAACATGGTATGTATTCACTCATAAGTAGATATTAGATGATAACCTGACTACAATCCACAGCTCCAAAGAAGCTAGGTAACAATGGAGACTCTAAGAGAGGCACATGGATCACCCTGGGAAGGGGAATTAGATGAGATCTCTTAGGTAAACTGAGGGTTAGGGGAACTGTAAAGAGAAGGGTGTAGGAGATGAGAGCATGAGGGAACAGGATGGTTGAGGGGGGAGAGGGACAGAATGGGAGAGTAGTGAAAGAGAGATATTGATAGAGAGAACCGCTATGGGGTTAGAGGGAAACCTGCTGCTAGAGAAATTCCCAAGAATCCACAGGGACGACCCCAGCTAAAACTCCTAGCAATAGTGGAAAGGGTTCCAAACTGGCCTTCCCTGTAATCAAATTGGTAAATACCCCAACTATCTTCATAGAGCCTTTATCCAGTGACTGATGGAACCAGATGCGGAGATCCAGGCCAAGCTCTGAGAATCCAGAGAGGGAAGAGGGAATATAAGAAAAGAAAAGCCAAGATCATGATCGTCATGTCCAGATATGGAGAGCAGGGGTGAAAAGGCCTGTAACTCTGTGGCTTTTAAGCAGTATTTACTGCTTAAAGTTTCTTCTCCATCCAAAAATGACTCTTGATCTTCATAATTGCTGGACCTCATCTGCATTGGGTATCAGTCAAAAACCCATGTGCAGCGTAACTGCATGCTAACTTCTTATTCTCATTCGTATTCCAAAAGGAGCCCAGAATATGCCTTTAGTTACTCACCTGCACTTACTCCAAATATCTATTACCTCATAGTACTCACCTTGAAAAATTATGTTCATCTGCTTGTTCCTTTCCCAAACCCAGCCTTCGTCTCAAATGCAAAGTGTTGTTCACAGAACACCTTCAGATAAAGCCATATGGGTTTTCCCCTGGAGGAACGCATCTTACAGACTCACATGTGGAAATGTAGCCAGGTATTATTTTCTGCATCAGGAACTTAAGAAAGAAATGGAAATCACTCGTATCTCCAGAGTCTCCAAATCCTTCTAATTATCTCTTCACAGCATCTCTCATTAGAAAGCAGCAGAGAGTCCCCATACTCTGATGCCTTGCCCAGGTTTAGTACAAATGGAGTAACTTATCCTACCTCAACTTGATAGGCCGTGCTTTGTAGGCACCCATGGGAGACCTGCCCCCTTCTGAATAGAAAGTGAGTAGGAGTAGATGATGAGGCAGAGGGGAGGCAGAAAAGGGAACAGGAGGAAAGGAGGGAAAGAGAAAGAGAGAAGGAAGGGAGGAAAGGAGGGAGGGAGGGAGGGAGAGAGAGAGAGAGAGAGAGAGAGAGAGAGAGAGAGAGAGAGAAGCAAAGAAATTCACAAACAGTCCTAGGAAAATTAAAATCAAAGTTCAAAGGTCTGTAACTATGGGAAAGAGGCAAAACCACAAGAAATGAAAAGTTCCTTTTTGGAAATCATTTGGTGCCTAAAAGGGCATCTCTTTTGTACTTGTTCCTGACCTCTCCTAACCTTTACTGAAATCAAATTATTCTTAATGAAATGCATCTTACCTATTAATGTTTGGCTACATTTAGTCCATCTGATATGCAGGCATAGTGCCCCAGCCTGCTGGTGAAATCTATTGAAGCTGTAAAATGTTAAGGGCTGTCTGAAATCAAATTATTGCAAATATCCAAAATAAATCCCTGGGCAAAGAAATTTAAAAAAAAAAAAAACATAAATGATCAGAGAAATGGAGAGAGAGTGGCAAGAACATAGGAAAAAAAAGACTAGGCAGAGAAATGAGAGAGAGAGAGAGAGACAGAGACAGAGACAGAGACAGAGACAGAGACAGAGACAGAGACAGAGAGAGAATGGTATGAATGGAGGTAAAATGCTGGGTGTAAAGTAGAGAACGAACTTGAAAAAAGGAGGCAGAGGAAGACAAGAGGGGAAGAACAAAAAGAAGAGAACAGACAAGTAAGAGTGATTACATTTTAAATAGAGTAATATATACATAATTTAGAAAATATTTATTATATAATAACTTAGTTTGTATTAAATAATAGGCCTATATATAATTTAGTATATATTTAGATTGGTTATATATGTAATATTTAGTAATCTGGTGTGGGAAGTTCTTCTGTCAATGTGTTGCTTTTATTGGTTAATGAATAAAGAAACTGCTTTGGCCTATAGCAAGGCAGGGAAAACTAAACTGAATACTGGGAGAAAGAAGGCAGAATCAAGAGATGCCATGTAGCCACCACTGGGGACAGACAAGCCAGAACTTTACCCGGTAAGCCACAGCCTTGTGTCAATACACAGATTAATAGAAATGGGTTAAATTAAGATGTAAGAGCTAGCCAATAAGAATCTAGAGTAATAAATAGGTCAAGCAGTGATTTAATTAATAAAGTTTCTGTGTGGTTCTTTTGGGGCTGAGTAGCTGGGAACAAACAAGCAGCCTCCCACAACAGTAGTCTACAAACATTAGGTTAGTAGTCATGATTCCTCTTCTGTCTAGTATTATTCTTGCCTTGTGTGGTGCCCTTTTTATCTTGAAATTTTATTTTAAGAATATTTTTAGTGTATTAAGTAAAATTTGCTTTTCTCTGTATATATTGCTCAATAAATATTAATTTGTATATACATACATGTAATCCTTGTTGTAATCAGAACTCTATACTTCATCCACCATGCATGGATACTTTGTAATCTATTAATGTGTTTTGTTTTAGTTAATGTTCTAAGAGACACCATGACCATGGCAACTCTTACAAAGGAAAACATGCAATTGGGAATGACTTACAGGTTCAGAGGTTTAGTTTATTATTATCATGGCAAGAAGCATGGTGGTTTGCAGGCAGACATGGTGCTCGAGAAGGAGCCAAGATTTCTACATCTGAATTAGCAGGTAACAGGGAGAGGAGGAAAGAGAGAGAAAGAGAGAGAGAGAGAGAGAGAGAGAGAGAGAGAGAGAGAGAGAGAGAGAGAGACTGGCTTCGCTTGAGCATTTGAAAGCTCAAAGCCCACCCCAATGACACACTTCCTCCAGCAAGGTCACACCTCCTAAGAGTGCCATTCCCTAGTGACAAAGCATTTAAATCTATGAGCCTATGGGGGCCATTCCTATTCATACCACCACATGTTTCTTGGACATAGTTTCAGGAGATTTGAAAAAAGATTATAAAGATTGAATTATTCCATATCTTCTCCTTGAAGACCTGTTTTCACCCAGCATAGCATCTCCTAAGATTAATCTAGATGTGATACATATTAGTAGTGCAATTCTCTTATGGCTAAGTGGTGTTACTTCATAAAACTCAGTCGCGATTTCATCATCATTCACTCAATGAACAGCATTAAGGTTACTTTTAGTTTTCATTGACTGCAAAAAAAATCACAAAGAAACAAATAAAATGCCTGGAACAGTCATATATAGGACTTTGCATGATTTTTTTTATTTCTCTAGACTAAATAGCAAAGGATGAGACTGGCAGAATCTTGGGGAACCTGAAGCTGCCATTAATAACCTTTAATCAAACTACTTCCCAAAGTGACTACTATTTTGCAAACCCATCAGTAACGTGTGAGTGAGCCATTTGTTCTCCTTTCTCAATAGCTGGTACGATCAGTACCTTTGAAACTGCTCTCTTTCTCTCGTGTGTAAGTTGCACACTGGTACCTCAAGGTTTTAAGTAGTAGTACTAATCCCTGCTAATGAATACCCTTTTTCAGCTTATTACAGGTTTTGGGATAAACATCTACTCAAGTCCTTTTACTACTTACTGAAACTCTATTGTTGATTTTCATCATTACAAATTTTTGATATTTCTCATATATTCTTGTGAAATATAAATACATTGATAGTCTCTGTTGTGTGTGTGATCTAGTAAGTTTTCCACCAATATGTAAGTTATCTCTACTTCATCTTGAAGGTACTTTATGTAAAGCAAAATTTTTAAACTTTGGAAAATAACAAATTTACTATTTTGTTTATGAATCATCTTATTGATATTTATAAAATGCAGCCCCAAACCACAATAATACAAATTTAATAAAATTAAGTAATCAGATTTTCACAGTCATAATACTGTCCTATCTATTCTGTGTCGTAGATCGATGTTTCTACCTCTTTGCGAAAACTATACTGTGCTATAATTTTGAAATAAGTTTTAGAACTAACAGTGATCTTCAAACAATGATGCATTTTTTTGTCTTTTTTAATCAACTATTCTATGCCCTTTGACCTTCCATGTGTTTTAAAGTTAACTTGTTTTGAGTTAGATTCACTTTTTCTGAATCTAAAATTCATGGTCATTCCTAGAATTTTAAACTTCTGTTGGGCTTGTCTCTTTTTTTTCTCTTATTTTTGGATTAATAAAGAGTACAATGTGAACCTCTGAAACAAAGGCAGCAACATAAGCATGTTTGGAAGAATGCAGTTTAATATGCATAAATATGTGTGATGATCCTTATCTTTGAGAAACTCATACTCCACCCAATCAGCAGCCTTTGTTACCATATTCTAGATTAAAATTGTTGTGAGGGTCTGGGGGGGAAAAAAAAACTCTATTCTGCGCTCCATTCTCTGAACACTGGAACTATTTCTCATTGTCTTCTAGTCTTTCTAAAGTTTCCTTTCTACTACTGTCTTCTAAAACTACTGTTAAAGAATTAAATGGTAGAGGATGGAAAGGACAATTCTACTTCTAGTCCCTGATTTTACCAGTTTCTCATGCCAGATAGCCATGGTTCAGACTACTTTCTTCATGGGTAGTCTGTGGCACAAAAATGAAGAAAAAAATCTTCAGAAATTATGTACATTTTCCCCAGGTACTTAAGACTACCAAAATTTCACTGAATTGTTTCCCACGGGAAGTAGGAAGAGTATTCATAACTCAACTTTCCTTCCTTATTTTTAAGCTCTATTCTAAGTTTTTACCGCTGGTGCTGCTAAGACTGTTGCAGTTTCATTCATTTCTGTATTGGATCTTAATGGCTTTCCATAGTTGCTTCATTCGGGAACCACTTACAACTTAAGAGCCTCTGCATTTCCAAAACCATCAAAGAAGCAATTGGAGCCTTATAAGGAAATCAGGCTGCTGTGGCTGCAGACTTCCTGTGCATTATCATATTGATATCCGCTTTTAGGATTGCCTTGCCTGGAAAATTCCGTGAATTTGTCTTGTAAATTACTATTCCCCATGACCAAAAATATTCTTAAATTTTCGTGTCTGAATGTTTTGTAATCAGGGATAAGTTTTAAAGAAATTACAGGAGAATCCTGGAAACAGGTGTTCCTTCCAGAAGATGAGGATGCAGGTCAATTTTCTTTGTTGCTTTTGAAACATTTCATTGATTCTCATGTCAAAATACAACATTATAAGAGACATCTGATAATAAATCCCCAGTTGAAAATTAGACATTTGTTTTCAAGTTAAGAAAAAGGGGATATACCCTGCTTGACACAGGTAATGCGGTGAGAGAATTTATTATGTACAGTAGACCACAGTAACCACTGGGTTTTAAACAAATTGTACAATAAATGAAGTATCTGGTGGAGTGACTACCTTTATTGGAGAGATATTAAATAATTGACAGCTATGAAGTCCTTTTCAAACTCAGTTATTGGACAATTACAGAAAATATTGAGGGAAGTCAAACCCAAATCCTTCCCACCTCATGCTTGTGACTTCTGGCATGGTTCAGGATCAACATCCTAAGTGACCCTCATCATGGACTCCTTATTAGCCACATTTATCCTGCGTTCCCATTGAGCTAAGTGTCCTGACTTAATGCTTCCGAGAAGCTCGCCCACTCAAAAGTACATCCTCAACTTGGAAATGCTTCTATTAGAATTCTCTCCAGAGCTCATCAGCACACAAATGTCCTGTGCCTGCAGGCTCTTCAGCATGTTCACTGTTTCTACAGTTCAAATGGCCTTCCTGAGCACAAGACTACTGCTCCCTTCCTGTCCAGGCAGCAGCTTGCATGAGAATGTGATTATCCGTAATTGCGGGTGGACCATGAACTGCATTTTCTCTGCTCCACTCTCTGTAGACTGGGGTTCAGTCATGCACTTAGTGACATTTTTGTTAAGTCCCTATTGAAATGTTGTGTTTCCTTCCATTTACTTAGTTACAATACTCACCGGAAACTCACTCCCATATACATTTATAGAAGAATAAAAATATGATATCTGCTACAACATGCTCTTGTCTTTTAAGCAACATGGTTAAACTTGAACTTGGTATTAGTGTGAGTGCATTCTGTCCTTGACTTTATTTGGATATTTAGGCCTTAAATTCCCTATTGCTCCTATTGTTGCAATTCGTTGTTCTTTTTATCATGCAATATATATTTCTATGCCCTACTAGATGCGTATGTTCAAAACTTACATAGCTGTTTTATCAATAACTTCAAAATTCTAATATTTTAGACTATTTAGTCTAAAATATTCCCACATTTAGGTTAAAATTTAACATGACAATCTTGACATTTTATCAACCTAAAGAGACACAATTTTGTTCTTATACAGATTAGATAAGGTTTCTGAAACACAAAACTTTAACCATGTTCATTGTGTATTAGGAAGAACTTTGATGATCCACTGATGGCAGTGTGTAAAATGAAGGAAAAAGAAGCCAAAGGTGGATAAATGCATTGCTTATAATGCATTTACTTCGTGCTTTAGCATGAAATTGGTACCATTTCATTAATTTCCAAGGCTTAGTTCTTATCTTCTTTAATGGTTACATGATAATAACAACAGTTTTATCACAGGCGAGAATCATTAGACCAGCATGAAGATAGAAGAGACTCCGCGTGCACTGCCTGGCTCTCTTCCCCTTAGCAAACGAGTCATAAAGGGATTGAAAGATGCTCTGGGGGCACACTGCAAACCCTGATCAAAGTCAGGAAGCTTGGTTGTGATGGCAACTAATTTATTTTCTGTATCCTTTGTCCTTGAACCTAAGGGCTGTGCTACTCCCCTACTGTACTTACCTCTAGTTGGTTTCTGGAAATCTGGCCACAAACTGAAGGAACAGGAACAAAGGAAATGAATCAAATGTGACATTTCAGACAATCTGCTCGGTATCTGGAGCCCCATGAAGGCAAAATCTCTAAAAGAGGATTACCTGTTCTTCATCTCATACACTGTCATTTCTCATCATTTCTGATACATTTAGTAATTTGGGACACGGAGTTATTCAAAGCAGTTAACAGTTTAGTAATAAAAATGTTCATCTATTTTTATACAAAAAACAGTGACCTTCTCCACATTTAAGTGTTTTCATCGTTTATTGGCTTCTCAAGCACAATTAAACCTATGACTCATAGCAGAAAAGAGGCCTCAGTACAGGCTGCATCGTGTGATGGCTTTGAGGGAGGAAGAATGAGTCTGGCTACATAAAGTGTCTGTATCAGTCAATGGATATGCAGATGGAATGCCTGGAACTGAATGAGTCATCAAGTGTGACTTAGAGGTCTTATGAGCAATCTCAGTTCCCAACTGTACTATTCCAACTTCCTTCCAAATGCTGCACTTTAATAATGAAACTGAATCATACGATCTTAGAGTCACTGGAAGCCTCAGACATCTTTTAACCCTCTTCTTCAAAATCAATATGATAATACAACTTTCCTACCTAGTAAGTATCCTGGTTCAAGGTCCTATAACATGGTACTGACCTTTCTTTAGGAGAACCAATACTGCAATATTTTAACAATTCAAAGTTACTTTTACAGTTTCTGCATAGATGAATGAAATCCATGTCTCTTTGTCTCTGACCCTACCTCTCTCAACCTCTTCATAATATAAGACCTCACATACACTAAGAGTCCTGAGACTGAGCTATAGCCCTACACTCCATTTCTCTTAGAGATAAAGATGAAAGACAGTAGAAACACCTTTAGGTTATATTAGTATACTTAGTGCACCAAAGAAAAATTTGCTGAGGAAACCCAGATTAATTTTTGTCACTCACCAAAATGTTTAAATTTAATTTTTAAATTTTTTGAAATTGTAATTATAACATTTATCCTTTCCCTTTCCCCCTCCGTGCCCTCATACATATCCCTTCGTGTTTTTTCCACAATCATGGCCTCTGTTTTGCTAATTGTTATCGCATATATATTCCTAAATGCAAATTATCTAGTCCACATAATGTGACTTGTATGAATGTTTTCAGGGCTGACGATTTGGCACTGGACAGCCAGTTGGAGTGCTCTTCCCTGAGGAAGTTGGATCACCTCTCCCCCTCCCAGCTTTCCTCAGTCACTCATAGTTCTTTGTATGGGGTTCAGGCCTTGTGAACTCTTCCTCATCTCCTTTGGCAAGTTCATTGGTGCCATCCTTGTTCATATCATCCCTATGTAGCTTCTGATATTACTAGAAGACAATCTCACAGCAAACTCCCCGATCCTCTGGCTCTTGCAATCTTTCCTCCACCTCTTCCACACCATTCCCTGAATCTAAGGTGTGGGAGTACTTTGTAGATGTCTCCATCGGGACTGGTCTCCACAGCTTGAATTTTGATTGGTTGTGTTTTTTTTTTTTTGTAATGGTGTCTATCTATTATGAATAGAAGTATCCTTGAATAGAACTGAAGACTTCATTTAACTGTGAGGATAAGGAAAAGTTATTTACAGATTGTTGTTAAGGATTATGGTAGTAATTGCAGTATGGATTAGTAGTTGTAGATGCCCCTCCCATTACCAAGGCTTCACCAGCCCTGAGTAGTTAAATTTCCAGTACCAGGCATAGCTTTCCTCTTGTTAGACAGGTCTTAAGTCCAACGAGAGAGCTATTGATTACCACATTGCTGCATCCTTAGGATCATTAGGCCAAGCTAGTTATTGATGTAGTTCATAGGAATCATAGCTGGGTAGGACTGTTGGTTGTCATCCACCTTTGCAAGGTCGCATGGTTACCATGAAAGTGAGTACTCAGGGAGGAGGCATTCACCTCAGTTCCAGATCAGGAGTCTCTGGGACTTATTTTTGAAGTGCATGATGTCGTCAACATTAGGGACTTACCTTCCATCTCTGGTGAGTAACCAAAAGCAATAGCAATTGGCTGGATGTTTTAGGAATCTCTTGGACAGCCTTGGCCAACAACTCTAAAGATGACTTCTCGTGTCTGGTATTGGAGGTTTTGTTAAATGGTTTTTGGTTCTTTGGAAGGAGCACTATCTGCCCAGATGAGAAAAGTTCATTAAAAACATATATATGGGACTATGTGTATTTTAGACATTTTTTAGTTAGACGGTTAATATATGATTCCATGTGGCTCTGTCAGTCAGTATCATTGTTATTTATCTATTTTGCTGCCAACATACTTCCAAATATTAAACATACTTCCAAATATTAGAAAATATCTATAATTAGTGTTTTTATTATGGAAGAAATAAGACACTTCCTATGTGATAATCAACTGGGGTAGCAAGGAGTCTTGCATGATTTTGCATTAATAGCTGCCCCAACTCTCATCTAAAATTAAAATATCTCTACCCATAAGCATTCTTCTCATTGTTTCTCTGCATGTATTGATATTTATGGATCAGTATGTAATTTACTATCTGTATGTTTAATCATAATAAGCCAGGATGCCATGTTTAGCTGAACCTATAAAATGTGCTCTAATGATTTTTAAATGTTTAATAATCACTGCATTTGTGCATATGAATCAGAGGCTGGTGTTTAATTATTGATAGCAATTAGTATACAGAAGCAGACAAACACCATCTGGTGGCAGAAATGATTATGTATGTGTCCTTTCACTCACGGTACTGATGTAATGTATCCACTGAATGGATTCTCCAGACTGCCCCAGCTAGGGAAGCTCCAATTCGTTTTATTCCCATAGTATCAGTCGCCAGTATTCTCTCAAGTAATTCACAAATTCAGGGTGGGTCTTCCCCCTTCAGTTAAACACACAAGATGTGCTTCAGGGTGATTCTAATTCCTGTCAAATTGACAGTTAGCATTAGCCATCGCAACACTACACCTTATAGCTTGACATCTAAGCACAACCTTTTAAACGAAACATTCCACCTTATGCCCCTAAAGTCGCATTTGCTTCTCATAATGCAGGATGCATTTAGTACACTTCTAAAAATCTCAAGTCTTTAAAAGTTGCAAGATTGTCTAAAATCCAACATTCAAAAGTCTCTCCTGAAACAACTCTGAGGTCTAATAATATAAATTTTTAAGCAGTTTAAACATTTCTAGTATTCGCTGCTGTGGAATTCATATTACCATTCTCACTGGAGGAATGGGAAGATAGTAAGCACAGCTCTGGCCAAGGTAAAACTGAAATCTAACAGGCAAAACATCAAATCCTGAAGCTCTATGTCTAACACCTGGAGCTCAGGATGAATTCATCAGCACTCTAGATGACTCGAATAACCTTACGTACTCCAGCTTTGCCAACTCTAACTTACCTAAACTCCCTTGGACCAGCTCTACTTTGTTTCTTTGACTTTGCACAGCTAACATCCCATAGTCTTGTTACCTTCAGCATCCTGTGGTTACCACTGCAACTTAGGCTTTAATGCCACAGTTTCACAGAATAGCTTCTCAGAGCATCTTTGTGAGGAATCTGATCCTGTCACACATTTCCTGATCACACTGGCTCTCTGGAACTTAAGCACAAACCACCATGATTCCATACCCCTGGCATTTCTCATGCCGGCAATATCAGGATAGGACATGAACAGTGCTGCCAAGTTGCATTACCAATTTGAGTTGTAGGCTCAGTCCTGCTGTGGGACAATAGTCTTGAGCCCTGGCACTTGTACTGTATTAAAAAAAAAAAAAAAAAANAAAAAAACCATGCTGGTTGGCCAGTAGCCAGGCAGGAAGTAGAGGTGGGGCAACAAGAACAGGAGAATTCTGGGAAGAGAAAAGAGTCAGTCTGCAGTCGTCACAGAGGAAGCCAGACACAGAGCAACAAGAACACCTCACTGATAAAAGGTACCAAGCCACGTGCTAACACAGACAAGAATTATGAACTAGTTTAAGATGTAAGAATTAGTTAATAAGAAACCTGAGCTAATAGGCCAACCAGTTTATAATTAATGTAGACCTCTGTATGTTTCTTTGGGACTGAACAACTATGGGATCAGATGAGACAGAAAACTCAGTGAACAGGTTCCTTTGTATGTAGTGGCCTGTGTGCCCTGAATCTGGAAAAAAAAATAGTTGTTTTCTAGCTAGAATCCCTTCATCTGCACTCTCAGTTCAGACTTTCACCTTTCAAGAACTCGGATGGGTTGGCATCTTGCCCTTTGTTCCAATGCAGAACAGTGGGTTTATCTTTAATGCAGATAATCCCTTTTACAACCACACTGTCTACAACTTTAAACCACCTTCTTTCCACACCCAATTGCACAGTTTAAAATGATATTTGCCCTCTAATTTTGGACCATCTTGCTATGGCCACTGGCAAGACAGGTGAGCATACAAATGGTACAACCTAAATGTTATCCTCTCTTGAGATTTCCTTTGCCAGATTAACCCATTATTTATTAAGACAGTTTCACTTAAGATCTGGAAAATAGGCAGAATGCATCTAAGTTCTTTAATGCAATGTAGCATCAGTGACAATTAACCCATCTTTTGAAGGAATTCTGGTTTATTCTAAATCCTTATGATCCAGGCTTCCACTGCCCACAGTTTTCTTAACGTTCTAACCTTCTGCATTCAGAGCAGAATGGCCCACTACACCCAGCTTATAGTACAATAATACTTTTCTAGCCTAAAGTTCCAATCCATGCCTTCCACAAATCAGTTTCAAAAGCTTACGGACTACGTGGACAAGTAAACCACAACGGCAGCCCTACTTCGCAGTGCCAATTTTCTATTCATTACTTTTCTTGTTGCTTTGAAAGAAAAACCTAACAAAAGCAACCTAAAGGAGTAAGTTTTTATTTTATTTTGACTTAAAATTTGCAGAGATGTCTAGGAAGACAAGTAAAACCGAGGATTTCTGGGAAGTGAAAGGAGATGAATACATAAGCTCAAGACTCTTATCTAGGACAGTTCATACTAACTCCAAGTCATGAAGCCCCCTGTGCCTAATGAAATGTCAAGGCACCATGCACAAGGTGGTAGGTGGACATATTAAACCTGGGACACTCCATATAATATGCAATGTATATTGTTACATTGTAAGCTCTACGTTGCATGACCAAATTTCACAAATGATTTCATATGAGAAAGTATTCACTCTTTTAAAAATCCCTTCAGATTTTATCCCCAAAAGTGATAGAAATGAAGCCTTTATTCTTCTGTGGGTGAGCAGCAAGATTTATCTGCCAAAGACGATGGCAATAAGCTTCTGGTACTGTTGGCTAATAATTCATATATCCCTATCCTGGAGGCTTCTAGGGAAAAATAGATAAGCAGAAAGACAGCAGGATAGAAAGGTATGCAGAACTCTGCAGTACATAAGTATGTATGAGTTGAACGTATGAGCTACATCAATTCTGTTCTTGGGAGCTAAGGTTGGAGAACATATTCTCATATATGACCCAGGGGAATTGATGAGACCTCTGATTTTACAAGAGACGATACATGAAGTCTTCAATCTACCTATTCAATACAATTTTTATGAAGAGGTTAAAAGAATCACAAGCTGCTATACTCTTTTCTTTATACATAGTCCATGAACTATGGATAATTGTAGCTACAGCTGTTCATGAAATATTCATTAATTCCAACATGACTTAAGTAAAGACGAGAACAATGACATAATTGCAATGGAGTGAACTTATTTAAAAGATTACCCACATATGTATCCCCAAAGAATTCTGGCAGAAGACCTGAAAAGATGAATCTTTATCATAAAATAGAAAATTGATCCAAGTCCTTGATACTAGAAAGAACTAAATACGTTATTTCACAGAAATGTCAGGGAGGATCCGTTTTTGTCCTGGACAAGCAAGTACTTTTTGGAAACCATTCCATCACATGACAAAATCTCCTCTATTAAATTAATTTGTAAAAATGTCCACTGTTACAACCACATTTTATTTATTTATTTATTTATAAGATTTCTGCCTCCTCCCTGCCACCGCCTCCCATTTCTCTTCCCCTCCCCCAATCAAGTCCCCCTCCCTCATCAGCCCAAAGAGCAATCAGGGTTCCCTGCCCTGTGGGAAGTCCAAGGACCACCCACCTCCATCCAGGTCTAGTAAGGTGAGCATCCAAACTACCTGGCTCCCACAAAGCCAGTACGTGCAGTAGTATCAAAACCCAGTGCCACTGTTCTTGAGTTCTCAGTAGTTACAACCACATTTTTAAAGTAGAATTTGATCATGGAGTTTGTATTTAATATGAAGTAAATATCTTTTTAGATTCATCATATTCCCCATGATATTCTACCCCTTTCATCTATGGTTTAAAAAGTTCCCTTTGAAGCTCTGATTGCCTCCAGAAGAAGTTTCACCAAAACGCTAACAGGTAAAAGAGGATGATTTATCCAATTAGAGCTACTGCAATTTTGCATGAATAAATTAACATTAGAAAATAAACTTAAAAGTAATATTTAAGGGCTCGGTAGACAGTTCAGTTGGTAAAGTGCTTCTCAAACAAGCATGAGGATTGGACTCAAATCCCAAGGATCTACCCATTCCCACTTCCCCTTCACACCCAGCTTGGACTTGGCTAGCCAATTGGGCTGATTGGGAATTTTGATACCAAGTGAGAGACTTTGAATGAAAAAATAAGATCTATAGCGACTTAGAAACAACTGCTGAAGTTCTACATGGGCAAACACAAATGCACACTAACACACATGCTAAAACAGTCATATCCAATGTAATCTTAACATGTATTTGAAATCTGATGTTATATTGGGAAAATCCAGTTGATACTTGTAATTTCTGACCACTATATTGTGTTGACTTCCCACAGGAGAGAGCTATTGTGTGCATGAACTCACAGTGACTGTGACCACATGCACAAAAAAAACACAATGTGTGGACACATTGGCACTTAAGGAAAGATAAGGAAAGACAGGAGAGGTGGGCAGTAGAAAACTGGCATAATTGTTCTTCCTCGTTGCAACACCTCTTCCCTTCGAAGGTGATTTTTTTTCCAGAATTCTTTTATATTGATTTTATTTCTGTTTTGTTTTGTTTCTCTTTATTTTGTAACTTTGTGGGTTTTGGGCTGTGTATCCAAATATTATTTAGTTCCAATTTCATGAAAATCAAACAATTTCTGAAATTCACACATATTTACAGTTGACTACATATAGGATCAACCGTAGACAACATGGCCTTAAAATCCCTGACACTACCATCTCATTAGACAGCATCCTCAAATTCTGAGCTCAAGGAAAATTCTTGCTATTTCCGTCTTCCCTCAATTCTCACACACATCAGCAACCCTAGTCCCTGGCATGTGCTGACAAGGTCAAGATCTGTTATATCTTACCTTGGGAGGTTGACTATCCTACCTGCATGAATCACAGATACCCCATGTGTCTTAATGAAGGGATTTGCTCTGAACACTTAGCACTATGCAGCCTCTGGCACGCCACCCACCAAAATAGTATGTGACACACGGTTTGAGAGCAACTGGCTTAGGTCTGGTCCTAAACACATTCTGCTGTCATTGCAAGAGGGTCATGAGAATCAAAGCTGATGTCACACAGGAAGAGCATTCACAAAGATTTTACTATGTAAACTTCCAAATCTCCTCCCTTCAATATAATAATCCTCTTAGAGTTTATTATCACACCTTTGTCTCTTTAAAGGAAGCAATGAGAATATCTCTTGAGAGAAATTGATATGAATATACATGCTTTCTGATTCATTTAAATATCAGGAACCTAAACTCAATATTTTATGTTCCAACTACATGTATTACTGACATCTTTGTTTAGCAAAACTATGCCTGTTCCCAATATGACAAGCTGGAAAGAAAAGAGACATGAAAAAAATACAATGAATGTATCTGATCCTTAGTCAAAGAAATTTTCTCTTCACATAAAATTTTGGTTTTCTAACCCCACCCAACTAGGTAGCTCATCATGATTTTTTTAGAATACTATGCTTTTAATTAATATATCAAATTGTACTAATAATTTAACATACTATAATGTATTTATACTGCTCCAGTATATCTACCATCATTGTAAATAATGTATATGTGTGTACATATATATTTGATTGATATATATCAATATATATACCAACTTTGGTGTATATACATACATATTTGTATATATCTAGCATATATACATATTTGTATACATATGCATATATATTATCTCACTCAGCCTCTGAAATGAACCCACAACCATACGAATAGACATTGTCAGCATCTGAGTTTTCATTTCGCTTATGATTTCTTACTCCATACCCACTAAGAACTCTGAAAAAACTTATAAATAAAAAACAGAGAGACTGTCATCCTTGAATTTTAAAGATTTAGTTGGCCATTAATTTATCAATGTGACATGATCCATTGCTACAAATTCACAAACACTATAGAGCATACTTGGAAAATATTTATTTACTTATGTGCTACCTTGCCCATATACAAAAAAAATGTCCTCTAAACTCAATAACACCTATGAACCATGCATGGTACATGTGTGCCCACAGATGCAGATACATATACACATAATGTTAAAAAATATATTAAATGCTTGAAAATTATAATTCAGTTTTATCTTTGGCTTAATCTATTTATTTCTTAATTTACCATCTAGTCACTAAATGAGTGTATTCAATATGCATTCAGGAAATTTACCAGTATATGGAATATGCATATAATTACTCAGTAGTGCACCCAATTCCCATGTTTTCAATAAACTTTGCCTATGGCATTCACAAAAAGTTATCTGTAATATTATGCTTTTCCACGTTATCTATTTTAGATAGATAGACAGATAGATAGATAGATAGATAGATAGATAGATAGATAGATAGATAGATAGATAGATAGACAAGCAGACATACAGACAGATAGATAGATGTAATAGCACTTACCCTGTTTAGAAAAATGGATTGAAGAGTCAGGAGAAACCACTCAAATAATACTATAATCGAAGAATATGTCCTCTTTTACTTGTCCTTTGAGTAGAAACTGAAACTTTTAGGGCTTAAATAAAATCTGTGAAAACTTACAATAAACTATAGACCATCCAAATTTCCTTGTGTGTCTAAAACATAAATTCTAAAAAGGTACATTTAAAAGATAAATGACTATAGCTATTTGGTTAGGTTTACTTTCTGAAGCGAAAAAAAAAAAAACTTGGAGTGAACTGTAGTGAGATCTAAATGTCAAACTAGGTGATTCAAGTATTTTTTGTAAACATCTGCTTACCAAGCATTTTCAGTATTTCATCATTAGAAAAACACAGATTATCCCCTGATAATAATTCTGTAGTTATCCATAAATTACTTACACATGATACAAACACAATCATACTTATATTTTCACATAGTCTAGACATCGGTTGTCAGCCTATGGGTTGCAACCCTTTCAAGGTTGAACAACCCTTTCACAGGGGTCACCTAAGGCCATCAGAGAACACAGATATGTACACTACCACTTATAATATAATACAGTAAAAGGGGTGTGTGTGTGTGTGTATGTGTGTGTGTGTGTTGAAGTCTCGTGAAAGGATCTATAAAATTGCACAAGGCAAAGCTCATACTAAATGAGAATTATCTTTTATGATTAAGAATAAAAATGGGGCCGGGCGGTGGTGGCGCATGCCTTTAATCCCAGCACTTGGGAGGCAGAGACAGGCGGATCTCTGTGAGTTTGAGGCCAGCCTGGTCTACAAGAGCTAGTTCCGGGACAGGCACCAAAGCTACAGCGAAACCCTGTCTCGAAAAAGAAAAAAAAAAAGAATAAAAATGGGTCCACTATACTCATATTTGTTAGTGATACACTAAGAATCTTGACTAGTGCTCTGCTCTCTATTGAAACAATTTTTGAAGAGAAAAGGCACTACATGGTGATGGTTCTATATGACTATATATATATATATCCGTTTAAATTTTAAGTTGAATTAATTTAGATGGACTACATTATTCAACAATAGCCAAAAGTACAAAATATATAAGAATGATAAAGTAGAAAATTTCCTAGTTATGGTGTGTTATGTGTCCAACAGGAGCAATGAGGAAACTTCCTAGTTGTCCTGAGTGGAAATTGGTAAATTGATACTCATGCTTTCACCACTGTGTGAGAGGAGCAATGGAAGTTGAAATCAATTGCTAGTAATTAACTTTTTTCCATCCCAAAACACAAGTGTCATCTGTATTCACATTTCAAATATCTTATTGGCCAATGTAAAGAGTATTCCTATATTAACATGCACAATCTTATCACATTTCCTCAGATTGATGACAGCAATATTGGTGAACGGCCGTCATGGTCTATCTTAGACTACATAGCTCATGTGTCATAACTAATCAAGGTGTTTGACAACTATGTTGTGCACAATAAACTTGCTAAATTTCTTATTTTTACAAGGCATACAGGCATAGTGAGGCACTCCTGTAATACCAGCGCCTGGAAGGGAGTTTGCAGGTGTGTAGCCAGCTTGTACTAAGTCATAAATTTGAGGCAAACCTCAGTTATACAGTGAGACCTTGCCACAAAAATAAGATATTGTTACTAAAGGAAATATTCATTGTATCATTTAGCATTAATGAGCTTTACACGGTGTTTCCATTGACGGGAGAGATGAGATCAGTAAGGGAAACAGCCTCAGTGGTCAGAAGCAGCATCAAACCTAGATGGAAACATTTGATAAGCCTTAGGAAGGTAAGGCTCTAATGCACTTCTAAAGTTGGGGTCCAGGGTGAAATCCACAAAGAAGAAGTAACTAATGGCCAATTCAAGAATGGGATCTGAACAAAAGCTAATGTTAGAAATTACTGACTTGTAAATTACATCATTCTTTGGAATCTGTTTTTTACTGAGCATCATTTACATAGTGGTTGCCTCAAAAGTAAGATTAGACTGTTTTTTTTTTTCATCTGGGGTAAAGGTCCAAAAGTTAGCTGTGTGTTGTTCTGTGGTATCCAAGCGATGCATTTCGGTGAGTGTGTTTCTATCATCAGGCACTTGGATATCATGGGAAAGTTAATGCTTCCATGATGATGTGCTTCCCTTCTTAATCCACAACCCTTTTTCCCCCATTAGACAGTCTCGTTGCCTGATGACTGATTCAGGGAACTGGGCTTGCGCTAACCAAATTATTGGAGATTCTGAGTCATCTGACCAGAATAAAACTGTGTGTTTTCTTTTTGTTTATCCATTTCTCTGGCTCCCATAGCTAAACGTTTCTTTAGTGAGCTTTCAGTTAATTAAAAAGCCCGTAGCAGAGTATGAAAATGCCCACAAGAAAATCTCAAGCCGTGCATATGGCCGCGCCTCTGCACTCGGGAGCTGAGAAATGGTCCCGTGGAAGATCTGTGGTCTGGGAGACTTCGAGTCGCTCAGCCTGCACTTGGGGAAACAGGAAGATTGGGATAAAGGAAGGTTGGATAGGGGAGCAGGGAAGCACATATCTTAGTTAAGGGAGCCACCTTAGGGTTGGCAAGAGACTTGAACCTAGAGTGGCTCCCAGGAGCCCAAGGCGATGTCCCCAGTTAGTCCCTTGGGAAGCTGAGGATAGGGAACCTGAAATGACCCTATCCCATAGCAATACTGACGAATATCTTTCATATCACCATAGAACCTTCATCTGGTGATGGATGGAGATAGAGACAGATACCCACACTGGAGCACTTGACTGAGCTCCCAAGGTCCCAATGAGGAGCAGATGGAGGGAGAACATGAGCAAGGATGTCAGGACCACGGGGGGTGCACCCACCCACTGAGACAGTGGGGGCTGATCTATTGGGAGCTCACCAAGGCCAGCTGGACTGTGACTGAAAAAGCATGGGATAAAACCGGACTCTCTGATCATGGCGAACAATGAGGACTGATGAGAAGCCAAGGTCAATGGCAAGGGGTTCTGATCCTACTTCATGTTCTGGCTTGGTGGGAGCCTAGCCAGTTTGGTTGTTCACCTTCCTAGACATGGACGGAAGGGGGAGGACCTTGGACTTTCCACAGGGCAGGGAACCATGACTGCGCTTTGGATTAGAGAGGGAGGGGGAGAGGAGTGGGGGGAGGGGGAGAAGAGTGGGGGGAGGAGGAGAAGAGTAGGGGGTGGGGGAGGGAAATGGGAGGCTGGGAGGAGGCGGAAACTTTTTTTTTCTTATTCTCAATTAAAAAAAAAAAAAAAAAAAAAAGAACCGTATCTAACTCGGTCTCGAAACAACTGGTGCTATGGCAAACAGCTTTTCAGTGTTACAAGTATTCAAAATTTACTCTCTGCCGGCATAACCATTTTGTGTACTATCTAGGATGGTTTATATGTTACACAAAGCCTCTGACGCTGTAGCTGCACACACGTAGCTACTGAAGGAAAAGTCAGAAGAAGAATAAGTGTCAGTATCACAGACGCATCTAAGTGCTTCTGTTTGATCTCCATAAAGACACCCTAAATTGTGGGGTAACCGAACCTTCTCTTACTTTCACCTAGTTTCTTTTATTTATTTATTTTTTGCTCAGAAATGATTTTATCATGGCATTTCACCACGAGTTTAAGCAGGAGAATCTACAACATGTATTGTTTACTACCTCTCCCTTTAACATACTTGTGCACTTCTAAACACCTAGAAGGACTAGATGTTTCAGATGAGGACATAAATTTGGCCCCTATATACACAGTAGTTTCTTATATACAGGTCAGTTTCTTATATACAGGAACTTGGGAGGAATTTAGCAATCTATAATTTAACTGCAATTAGCCATACCTTAGCATATTGTATAAGCAACAAATACCAATTGAGTGTAAGCACATTACAATGCACCCCCCACCCTCAATCCAAAACACAAAGAACCAAATTACTAAAGAGCTCAATTCCCTCTTGATAAGCATGAGAAAACTCTCTATAAAAGCAAACTAAAAATCAATGGCTCAGTAATATTCCCAAGGGTCTACTACAGGAAAGGAGATCTCATTGGAGTCTACAGATTGCATCAATTTGAGAGACATTCTCTATGAATCAGGAATTGGACTGCTTATTTGGAAATTATTTTTTAATTGGGTATTATACTATAAGATTATTTTATTATCTTAAGCAAATCACCACTACACCCCACATATCAGGGAATGAACAAAATCACCATATTAACAAGGAGTGAGATGAGGTGGCTATCACTACGTACATACAGGGACTACAAGACATTCTCTATCAGTTATCGCCTAGGCTTCTCCTTAATACTTTAACTGACTGCTTTTCTCTTATCTGAGTTATTACGTATTTTAGAAAAGAGGAATTCTTAGAAGCAAGAATTCGGGCAATGCAAATATGAGTTCTTATCTCATAAATGTGGCTTAAATATGGTCTATATAATAAATAAATTAGAAAACTTTAAATGTAAAAGTAGTATTTGGTTTTACAGGACTGAATGTATCCATATCTACCAGAGAAGCATCTTCAACTGACATTGCTTATTACACGTACGAGACAGGAATATAGTTAGAGCATTGATAACTATAATATGAAAACCACATCAACACTTGTCCCTTATTAGATTTCTGGTGTTTTAATTCAAAAATCACAGCCCTATCAGGGTCTTATATGGATGGGAAGTTAAGTTGCCATGTCAGATGCAGGAAGTAATCACCATTCATAAACAAGTTAAAACATTCTCATTAGGATTGCTAGTAGAAAACTAAGATTGTAGCTTCATCTCATTTATAGACTATGTGAAAACCTGGTTTTAGGAGATTTAAGTATGAGCCTTTTAAGCATGAAGTAAATTAACTGGGTATTAGGAGAAACTGGTCTTTCCAATCAGTTATCTCAAATAATGACATTTTTCTTATCAAAATTCTATTTTTGAGTGAATAATCAGTCTTCAGAGCAGGTTTCATGAAATCACACTAGCCGATATGAGGTTGGACATTAGGTCATGTTAAACAAAAATTATAGGGGCTTGTTATGATTTCAAATTGAGCTCCTCTCACAAGATCCCAGCAGATAAAATGGACCAACACCAAGCTGCTTGGTTTACAAACCCAACAGCAGCTTTATAGAAGACAAATTCTCCACAGACCAGTTTATCCTGAAAACTGACGGTAACAAGGGCTGTGTGATAAAGAAGTCCTGACCCTGCCCCCAGTCCAGTACCTGACTCCAACCCAGAGCCTTCCCTCATCCCCACCCCCAGGGCCTTCCATCTACAGAAAGGGAGAACTGATAAAGCTTTAGGGAAGCTAATCAACTTTTTCTCTACTGCCATCTTCATGGTTCCCACTTACACAAGGGCCTGCCTCACTTCCACAGAAGCTCTTATTCTGAATGGACTCTGTCCTGATTGGAGTAAAAGCCAGTTGGAGTTATCACTAATTTGTTGCATTTTATTTCTTTTCACAGTACAGAACTTGTGATTTCTTCTTTCTTTTTTTTAATTTTTTTAATTTCATTTTACATTCCAACCACAGTTCTCCCTCTTATCCCTCCTCCCATCCCCCTCAACTCCCACACAACCCACCCCCATTCACTCCTCCCAAAGGGTAAAGGCTTCCATGGGGAGTCAACAAAGCCTGGCTCATTAAATTGACACAGGACCAGGCCCCTCCCTCCTGCATCCAATTTAAAGCAGAGACTCTCAACAGAAACTGTGAAGCTCTGTAACAATATGTTCAGTCTTCCCTTGCGTATCAGGAGTAGGCTGTTAGTAGAGCTAGGCCTGGTCAGTTAGGTCACTCCGACCTTAAGATCTTCAGCTCAGCTTTATCAACACATTTGTTGAGTTTTAACTGAAAAATGGTGTACTAGTGAACACATTTCAAACATTAATAAATTTCAAAATAAAAAAAACTACTGAAATTTGAAGACAAATTCAAAGATTAGAAGGAAGTTAAGATCCTCCAATTTATAATTAATGGATTCCCTTAACTCCTGTTGAGGATTATCAGAACACTAACATCAAGGCTGAATCTTCCTTGGCAGTGGAAATGGAATAAGTTCCCAGTACGGTAAACCCAGGCAAAAGCCTAGACCTGGAAAGTCACAAAGCCTAGTGGGAATCTATCACTGCTTTCTTGTCAGACAAACATGTAGTCAAACTATGTACTAATTATCTAACTAACCAGAGGTTAGTACCACTTCAATCTCAGTCAAAGAAGACTCCTTTGCAATGGGTGACAATTGAAGCAGTGACTGATAAGTGGCCAAAGTGCTGAAAGTAAGTGAGAGCCTTTCTATGACATCTACAGCTTCCCTTCCAAAGCCTAGGGAATATTGTAGGCAAGGAAGTAGAAAGGTGCTGAGAACCAAAGGATGGGGCAGAGTATTACGAAACACTGCCTTCTGGACATTGCATAGATGCTGCAAACACACAAACAGCAGTGGCCACCTATGCAGAAAAAGATAGGGGAGTGAGAGGTGAACTAATCTGGGGACAAAAAGGAAGTCATCAAGAGTGGGAGGAGCATAAAAAGTAATGGGGGTAAATATTTTTACATTATATTGCATACATGTATATATAAAACTGTCAAAAATTAAAAGAATGTAATTTAAAATAGGGACTCTGGTCCAACAAGGCAATTTAGCAAGCAAACTTGCTGCTAAATCTAACGGCCTGAGTTCAATCCCTGGGGTGCACATAAAGGAAGGGAATAATTGATTCCCACAAGCTGTCCTCTGACCTCCTCCACATGAACACTATGACAAGAGTACACCAACACACACACATGGATAATTAATAAATAAATGTTATAAAATACTTTCTTTTTATTAAAAAATGTATATAATATATTCTGACTATGGTTTCTCCTCCCCAAAGTCCTCCCGGGGCCTCCCATCTCCCCACCCACTCAACTCTATGCTCTTTCTCTCTCTCTCTAGAAAGCAGACAGTTAACCAAAAAAAAAGTTTAAAAATGAGGTCAAAAGAACACAAGAAACACTCACACAAAACCCATAGACACACAAAATAAAACATCATAAAGAACAGAAGACCAATAAGACAAAATGCCCATACAAAACAATATGAAACAAAAAGTTTATAAAAATGCCATCTATTCTGGGCATGGGCCTACCCTTAAGGGCTGTTTATATACCCAGCGAGAAAACCTTGGAGAAAACCAGTTTTGCCTTTGCAATCAGATGTCCATTGCAGATAGCTTCTTGTTTAGGAGTAGGCCCGTTTCTACTTCCACCTCTCAATGCTAGGACCTCCTGTGACTTGAATCTATGAGTTCATATGTGCACCGATCCTGCTGTGCCTGCTGTGCCTGGAAGACACTGATGTGGGAGTGATTTCTTACTAATAAAGAAACTGCCTAGGCCCATTTGATAGGCCAACCCTTAGGTAGGTGGAGAAAACAGAACAGGATGCTGGGAGAAAGAAGCTGAGTCAGGAGTCGCCATGATTCTCCCACTCCAGACAGACACAAGTTAAGATCTTCTCTGGTAAGCCACCTCGTGGGCTACACAGATTATTAGAAATGGGTTAGATCGATATGTAAGAGCTAGCCAATAAGAAACTGGAACTTACGGGCCAGGCAGTGTTTAAAAGAATACAGCTTCCGTGTAATTATTTCGGGCATAAGCTAGCCATGCGGGCAGCCAGGTGCCAGGGACGCAGCCTCCCCTCTCCTATCACTACAAGATACAGCTTCCTTGGAGTCTTTCATGCCCTGTGGCTCTTACAATCTTTCTGGTTCCTTTTCCACATAGCTCCTTGAGCCCTAAGTAGAGGGGTTTGATGAAGATGTCCCATTTGGGACTGATTGCTCCGTAATTTCTTACTCTCTGCACATTCTCCAGTTATGGGTCTCTGTATTGGTTCTATTTACTGCAAGGGGAAGCTTCTCTGACAAAGGCTGAATGAGACACTCATCTATGGGTACAGAAGAATTTCATTAGGAGCCATTTAATTGTCATGTTCCTTTAACAGAACAATAATATTTGGTTTTCACCTAGGTCTAAGACATATCTAGTATCAGGTTCTTAGCCAGTCAGGTATGGGTTCCATCTCATGGAGCGAGCCTAAAATACAATTAGAGAGTGGTTAATTGCTCCCATAAAGTTTGAGCCACTATTTCACTAGCACATGTTACAGGTAGGACGTGTTTGTAAATCACATGGTTTATAGCTAGTTGATAATTACTTTTCTTCTCTGGTTGCATGCAGAGTACGTTCCAGTCTCATTAACACTAGCCAGTAGCTGTGAAGACTCTAGTTAGGCCCAGCTCAACTTCCCTGTGTTTAATGAGTTGTGTTGATGTTGTCTTCAGCAGTAGGACCAAACCATCAGTATCTGGAGAGCAACCAATAATCCTGACAATAGCCTGGGTTATTTGGGGGTTTCCAAGGGGCTCCTTTGGCCAGCAACTCAACTAGGTGTAAACCATTCCTTGTCCTGGAGGTTTCACTTGGAGACAAAGATGCTAGTTGGAGCATTGTCTCCCTCGTTATTTGGTGACTATTTATATTTTATATTTCCTTCATATATGCAGCTAGTTTAGGAAGCTTCTGCAGTAGTAGATTCCACATGACCCTTCACATGGCTCATAGCTTTAGGTTTGCCTCCCCACATTCCCTCCCCCTTTTCTGTCACTCTCACCATTTAATCTTTCAATTCTAGTCTCTCTCATCTCTCTATAAAGATATGTTCTATTTCTCCTACCTTGAGAGATCCTCCCCTCCCTAACTGTCCCTTACATACTAACCTCTGTGGTTATAAGGACTGTAGCATGTATAACAAAGGCTTAAAAGCTAGCATCCATATATAGAAGAAAATACACAGCATTTGTTTTGTGAGGTCGGATTTACCTTACTCTGTGATTTTTTTTCTAGCTTCATTTACGTACAAATTTTACAATTTCATTTTTAACAGTTGAATGATACTCCATTGAATAATGTGGCATATTTTTATTATCTATTCATCCGTTGATGGACCTGTATACTGTTTCCAATTTTTGGCTATTATGAATGGAGAAGCAATAAACATGGATGAGCAAGTATCTCTGTAGCAGGATGTAGAATCTTTTGGGGTATAACTGGATCTTGAAGCAGATCTATTCCTTGCCTCCTGATGAACAGACATACTGATTTTCATGGTGTCTGTGCAAGTTTTCACTCCCACCCACTGTGAATAAGTGTTCCCCTCTCCCTACATCCTCCCCAGCATGAGATATTCATTTTATTGATCTTAGCCATTCTGATAGGTGTAAGATAGAATCTCAAAGGAGTTTTGGTTTGCATTTATTTGATAACTAAAGATTTTGAACATTCCTAAGTGTTTCTCAGCCATGTGTATTTCATCTTTTAAGAACTCTGTTCAGTTCTGTGCCCCAATTTTTAATTGTGCTTTTTGTTGATGTCCAGTTTTTTAGTCCTTCATATATTTTAGATATTAACCCTCTATTGAATGTGTAATTGGTAAAGATCTTTTCCAGTTCTGTAGGCTGTCACTTTGTCTGGATGATGGTGACATTTGTCATACAGAAGCTTTTCAATTTCATGAGGTCCCACTTATTAATAGCTGTTCTTAGTGCCTGTGTTATCAGTATCCTATTCAGAAAGTCGTTTCCTGTCGCAATAAGTTCAAGATTATCCCCCACTTTCTCTTTCTATCAGATTCAGGGTTTCTGGCCTTACGTTGTGATCTTTAATCCATTTGGAGTTGAGTTTTGTACAGGGTGATAAGTCTGGATCTATTTTCATTCTCCTACATACAGCTACTGAATTTGCCCAGCACTATTTTTTGAAGATGCTGTCTTTTTTGTTTGTTTGTTTGTTTGTTTTTGCAACGTGTATCTCTGGCTTCTTTGTCAAAAATCAGGTGTCCACAGGTGCTTGGATTTATGTCTCTTCAATTCAGTTCCATTGATCAACATGTTTGTTTTTATGCAAATCCTAAAACCTAGACTACCGCAAACTATTTTCTTGAAATACTAGAGGAGAAAAGTAGATCTCGATCTCTCCCAATTGTGAACCCTGAAGGCTACAACAAGGCCTTGAGTAGCAAGATATGCCTGCTGATGCGACAGTGTTATAAATATTATGGGAGTAGCCAACCATTTTGTGATTGGATCACTGAGCTCGAAGAAATATTTTAACTTATTTTGAGAATTCTCTACATAAATACTGTGGTTATATCATTTCTACCTCTCCTTTATCCCTACGTAATTCCTCTCATGCCCTCTCTCTCTCTCTCAAATTTGACCTTCTCTATTATTATTGTTGCATGTATCCATATATAACTATACACATGTACACACACACCCTTCTGAGTCCATTTAGTGTTGCTTGTGTGTGTTTAAGACTGACTACTCGGGTCTCAAGCCATACTAGTCTTTGGTTGGCCACTCTCATAATTTCTGAGCTGCCTTCCTCCTGGCATATCTTGTAGGCGGGGTAAATTGTATGTCGGAGGTTATATGACTAGGCTGGGGCCCAAATCCCTCCACTGGAAATCTTGCCTCGTTACAGGAGATGGCTGGATCAGACTCCATATCTCCCATTGCCAGGGGTCTTAGCTAGGGTCACCCTCATAGATTTCTGGAAGTTTCCATTTTACTAGATTTCTAGCCCATCCCAGAGGTGCGCCCTGATTCCACTTGTCTTTTCCAGGACTCTCTCCCTCAATCCTCCCCACATTTGATCCCTCCTGCTCCCATGCCCACACACCACACCTAGACTTCTCCCCCATCCACCTGTGATATCTATTGTATTTCCCCTTCACAGTGAGATTCATGAGATTCCCTTCAGTCTTCGTTGTTACTTAACTTCTTTGGGTCTATGGATTGTAGCATGGTTATCCCTTACTATACAGCTAATATCCACATATAAATGAGTACATACCATGTTTGTCTTTCTGGGTCTGGATTACTTCACTCAGGATGATCTTTTCTAGTTTCATCCATTTGTTGGTACATTTCACAATGTCATTGCTTTTAACAGGTGAATAGTGCTCCATTGTATAAATGTACCACATTTTCTTTATCTATTCTTCGGGTGATGGATATCTAGGTTGTTCCAGAATGAGAGGGAGTCCACACCTGACACAGTCTGAAGTCCCAGGACACAGGGGCTGGACAGCTCAAAGAACTAGAATAGAACCAAACATGACTGGCAAAAAAAAAAGTCAATGAAATTATTTCTAATAATCTGCTGTTCTCAGAGATCATAGCCTAGCCCTGTGGTCATGATAAAGTCTTCACCCAGCCACTGATGGAAACAGGTGCAGAGACCCACAGCTAAACATCAGGCAGACCTTCCTTAGGAAATCCTGTGGAAGAGGAGGAGAAAAGATAATGGAATCCAGAGGTGCCAAGGACACCCCAAGAAAAGCCTCAGAATCAACTAACCTGGGCTCATGGGGGCCCAGACACTGACCCACAAGCCAGAAAATTTGCATGGGACTAACATAGGCCTTTAACATATAGATTGTAGTTGTGTCTCTTGGTCTTCTTGTGGGACTCCTAACAGAGGGAGCAGGGGCTGTCTCTGACTCTGTTACCTTCCTTTGGGACCCTATCCTCCTACTGGGCTGCTTAGCCCAGCCTTAATAGGAGAGGAGGTGCCTACCTTCCTGCAACTTGATATGTCATGGCTGGCTGGTATACATGAGAGGCCTGCATTTTTCTGAACAGAAAGGAGAGGATGAGGGGGAAAGGAGGACTGAAGATGGACCTGGGAGGAGATGAAGGAGGGGAAACTATAATCAGGCTGGGAATTAATTAATTAATTAGAAAAGTCCGGGCATTAAAAAAAGGAAGATTGACTACTTAGAATTGGAAAACCTATTAAGGAAATTGTACCTGGAGAAGACTGATTCTTCCTTTCTCAGAAGCTGCTAATTGCCTGTAAGTCTTCATCTAATGTTGGACCTTGAACAACAACCAGCATGGCAGGATATCACCAAGGATGCAATAGTGACAATTATATCCTTTCCTGGAGGTAACTGGCAGTTGTCTAATTGGACTTAAGTCCAACTCATTAAGAGAGAATTCATGTCTGCTGCTGTAAACACAGCCAGCTACCCATGGCTGGTGATGTCCAGGGGCATCGAGGAAAACCTACAGTTTCCATTTTCCTAAGTCACTATAGTTTCTAACCGCATTCTAAAAGCATCTGCTTGTCCCCACAGATTAGTGTATTTCTCAGTGTTTATCAAAGCAGATTCTTTTTGAGCCAAATAGAAACTGTTACAGAAATCCATAACACATCAAAACGTAGAGAACAAGAAGATGGGGTGCCCAAACCCAGTTCATATACATCCACAAAAGGATCAAGGTGCATCGCACAAAAGGGGGAGGGGTAAAATGACTGTAAGAGCCAGAGAACCAGAACCTGTGCTTTAGGATAGTGTCTACTAGAGATGGCAGAGACACCACACCCATGAAATCTCAAAAATATGATCACCTATGCTGGTGACAACACCAGTCAACATGCTGACAGTAAGACAACAATCGTAAAAATTCCTCATTTGGACCAAATCTTTAGAATTTTGCCCAAGTTACAGCTGCATATTCTTTACAGTAGGTGAAGAAGAACTCAATATCACCCTTATCAAAAAAGGTACAGAATGCAATATTCTTATTTCTCAAAAATAATCGATCCATTGCAGTTATGCTTTCATAAATCAGAAGAATAAAGTCCCATTACTTTTCCATGGCATGTTGGGACTTTTTCCTACGGATGTGTGAAGCTATAAAACCTTAGAGTTTCTGTTTGTTGGTGGAGTTTTAGGAGTTATTGATAAAAGCCTTCCTTATTCACTCAGGGAGAGCATTGGCAGTAGTTTGCTGAGACCCACATGCACTCTCGGATACAAAGATGTCACGCTTTGGGGGAGTTCTCATTACTTCTATAGAGGACATTCTTTGTAGAGATTAAGTTAAAATTGTATCTTAAAAAACAAAGAGCATAGAAAAAAGGTAAACTTCCTTCAAAAAAATCTTAATCTTGCTTTTCACTTGAGCGTTAGCTCAGGTGAAACACACTTATGTGTGTTTTGATTTCTGTTTCTAGACATAGCAGGTACTACCTACTGTTTGCAATTCTGTACCCTGGCTATGTACTCACTCCTTATATCGTCTTGACTCTCTGCTATAACACTTGCCCTTCTCCTTTCCTGCATCTATAATTCTACCACTGGATCTTTTATCAATGTGCTATTGCAACCTAGTCTCACCACACCATTTCAGAAAGCATTTCACTTGGAAAGAATTGTCTCATGCACACTATCCATCACACTTTCTCTGGATCATTTCAGCCACACAGCAGTGCAAACTCCCTCTAGAGAGGATTAGTGTCCACCCCACTTAGCAGAGCTCCTTGACTTGGGAGTAACTGTTCTAAAGATGTCAATAAAGGGGGCTTAGGGCTTCCTGAATCTCCGAGTTCCCAAGGATTGCCTGGAGGCTGTAAGAAGGATTCTAAATACGTAAGTACAACCTGCTCAGTCTGTACAGCATTACTTGTAAGCATATTTCCAGGATGAATATAGCAACAATTAATGGAAAAGGAGGTCATAAATCTGAAAAAAGAAAAAGGAGGAGTGTATGAGAGGGCTTGGATGAAGAAAGGGGAGTGAGAAATGTAATTGTAATTTTAAAAATTAAAATCTAGTAATCCTAATAATGATGATGAATGAATGGATGAATGAATGAATGAAACCACAATCAATTGTCAAGGATGAAATATTAAAATTTAGTAGATCTGGGGTGGAGCCCAAGTGTGCTGACTATGTAGGTGTCCTGAGCAGGTGTCCCTTTCGGTAAAGCATCACAGAAACATACACATTTGTGTAGACACATACAGTGTTTAGGGGTGGGCTTATTTTAGAAACCTTTTCCTTGAGGATAAAAGTATTAGATTAAGATTGACTAACTCCATCTCACCAAGATGTCGTTTTAGAGTATTAGAACAGGATAAGTAAAGGTATTAATTGAGGTGGAGGAAGTGCAACACCACTTTGATTTATTTAACAAAACAGTTAAAATGATGTGGATCCTAGGAAAGTAAGATCACATGATACATTCTTCTTTACATACCTTGCCACTACAGCAATTCTTCATCATTCTTGTATATTATTTTCAGAATCTTGAATCTGCCTAAAAGACATTAACTCACTGAATACAAAATTACCAAATTATAATTACCAAAAGTATAAAACAGGTAAGAAATAAAATATACTATATATGTTTATCATAAGAAATGAAATTTTCTTACCCATTTTAAATACAGATTAGGGAGAAATGAATAACACATTGTTTTCACAGCTGGGTATGACTGCTGCTTATGTTTCTCCTCTGGTAGCAAGTATACAACATTCCAGGAGCATGAAATCTAGCCAGTAGGGGTGAAAATCCCAGGTTGGTACTAGCCTGATTTAAGTTTCATGCAGGATAATATACCAAATTTAACATTTCATCAATGAAACCTTTAACCATAGTTACGATCCTGAATTAGAAGAACCAGGGTGTTTAGGTGGAAGCTCCACCTGGCCTCACTCCTCTCATTCCAGACCCTTCCCCTGAGGGGATCAGCCAAGAGTCAGCTCCTCCCCCTGAGATGTTCAAGACCACGCCTACAGGCTACTTAAGACACACACACACACACACACACACACACACACACACACCTGCTATATGTTCCCCCTGGTGGTTTCTCCTCTTCCTCAGGGACTACCTGGGAATGCTTTGCTCAGGCTAAAACCTGGACTTTAATTGGACTTGATTAATGTATTATATCAGCAGAGTTACCCATTACCAGGGTACTGGGGGATTTTTTTTTAATTTATTTATTAAAGATTTCTGTCTCTTCCCCACTGCCGCCTCCCCTTTCCCTCCTCTGGGGGATATTTTTAACCTATCACAGGGAACTGCCAGAATAACATTAGTCAGTTACTAATTCAAACAAGGATATTATACAGTTTGTGTGTGCTTGTGCTGGAGAAGATTTTAATGTCATGATAGAACTTCTTAGAGTTTCCTCCATCAAGATTTGAGAGTACTTGCATACATCTAGCGAACTGCCCAGAAGGATGTGATTGAAACTCTACAAACTATAATATATTATATTTTGACATAATTTGCTGTTATTGCAGATTTACATGCAAGTCCTAGTTGACAGGAATTTAGGTTTCAGGTGTTGTCGGGGATCCAAAAGATATAAGAACATATTGAAAGTAGTTTAGTTTGGATCTGAAAAAGCAAACCTATAGCACAGGGAAATAGTTGTGGATCAAAAGAAAAAGAAAGTTTAGAGTATGCAAATGGTCAGTCAGGTAAGAAGTTAGTATAGATACCAAAGCAAAGATAATGACTTTGTGAGGTCATCACTGTCTGAGATAATGATCACGAGGGTGCAATCGCTGCTTATGACAGTGTATCCATTATCACTATGAGAACATTTAGAGGGGCCACCAACAAAGGACACTGGAGCTAAAGACAGCAAATCAAAATTCTCATCCATCTGCCTTCACTTGAAATATAAACACTTAGAAGCAGAGAGTTTCAATACATTGCATTTCCTGTAAAATAAGAGGGGCATTATGCTCAGAATGGGTCATTGTTTTAAGGGATGAATTCAAGTATGTGTGCTTTGACTTTAAAGTCGTTCAAATAAACCAATAGTCCAGCAAACATCACAGTCTGAAAGATGCTTGTAAACAGTGTTGCTTGTGCTTTGGACAAAGTTTAAGTTGCTCTTCTACATAAAAAGTACTTTCCTACACTAGAATTCTACAGTGACTTTTTTTTCCTTTTATATTCTTTTAGGTGATTCTAATTCACTTTAACTGTTACTGAGTAGCTGAACATATTGTGTTATATATTTGATGGGGAAAAAGGAAAGCAAATGAACAAAACAGTTCCTTCATAATCGTGGGATAGAAAACAATTTTAAGAAATAGTTATTATTTGAAATAAATTTTAGAGGATAGTGCATTCCTTCGTTTTTTTAATAAAAATAACATTTTTCATACTGTATATTCTGGTCATGGTTTCCCCTTCCCATCTACTCCCAGTTCTTCCCTTCCTCCACTCACCCATACAATTCCATGTCTCCTTTCACTCCATCTTTATGGGGAAAAGGCAAATAAAAATAGTTTAAGGAAAGAAAAGAAAAAAAAATGTGAAAAAAACACACATGCACAGGCACACACTCATACAATATTTAATTCATACTGAATACAGATTTAAAACACATGTTATCAGTACATTGACAATACCAAGCACTAAGGGGAGTCTTTAGCACTCACACATTGATGATAAGACTGAACATGAGTTTAAAGACATCTGGAAAACTAATGACATTCCCTGTAGCTACTGTTCACAAGTCTTACAGTCCCAATACTTCACAAGGGTATCTATATACCAGAGCAGGGAAGCTGTGTGGTGTGTAACAGAGTTTTTCCTGGGGAGATGCATCACACACATTTATTCATCCCAGATAGGAAGCCCATGACTGATCTGTTCTACAGGCTGGAGAGTGTCCTTTCTAGGGGCCTCAGGAAGTCTAGCCTCTTCCAGACAGAGTGACTGTTTCTACTTCTTCCAGACACCTGGTCTAGCCGAAGAGTCACTGAAGCTTAGCTTGCCTGAGTCTTCTTTGCAGCTTGGTTTCATCCAAGAGGGACTCTCAGTTTTTACTGTTTTCTCTAGAAAGGAGTAGCCTAGTGAATCTGGTCAGTTTCAGGGACTTCCTGGAGCTATTTTGGATTGTTTACCATCTTGCTTAAGGAACATCCCTACAAGATGGAATGTTTCAATCTCAGAGGTAATTGTTACACAACTGTTTGAAAAGTCATTTCCAAAGATGTGTTAACAGTAAAATTCATGGTAGACTTAAATAAAAGTCAATCTTCAAGTCCATTAACACTAATTGAGTTATAGTATAACCATAAAGCAGAGTATGTTATGCAATAAAGCATAAAGTATGCTAATCAAAAGACTATTCATCAATCTCACAATTATACAACACACACACACTTTATTTGATCCTATTGTAAAGTTTAAAATTTGCCTAAACCAGCCTGTGGATACTTGACAGACATGGTGACCTCAGAGAAGAGGACTTAGCAACATATGAGGAAATAGATCAAAGAATACTCAAGAGTTCTGAAAGTGTTCAGAGTGTTTTTCTGATTATTACTTATTCAAATTTAATTGAGTAGTATAATTAATATCCAGGTCCTTTACAAGCAATATATTCCACATCATTCAAAGTTAGTTCAGAACCAACACACATGCACACAAAGTTAAATGTAAGAGTCTTCATCTGTCAGTTTCACCATGATAAATACAGCATCCTCTAATGCATGTCATCTTTTCTGTTTCTTTTCTCCACTCAATCCTCCTCTTTCTTTACTTATTCTGTCTTTAAAATCACTTCTGTTGCTTTTGTATTTTCTTGCTACTTCATAATACTTTTAAACCATCCCATTTCTTTCCTCCTCACAAGGACTTTACTCTGAGACCTAACTCTCTTGCCCAGCTCACAGAAGCACTAACAAAATGACTGTTTCAATATATATGCAATAAAAAGTTTAATATCTCTGTTCACTTATCCCAAGTTTTTATGGGACTGTTAACACAGAAAGTATAATCTAAAGCCACAGTATGGTTAACCTCCATTTATTTCTCTAGTTATACGGATTCCAGTTGTGGTGGTTTTAAAAGCTTGGAGGAGCCTCATTAACTTTACAAGGCAAGACTGAATTTACAGAACCAATATCTATGTGCAGAAAGCAATGCCTGTAGGTTCTGTTTTTATTGGAGGTTCTCTGTTTCCTTCCCCCTCTAATACAGATGTCTTTTATAAGGTTACATTTTGTGTAACAAAAACAACAGGCAGTTTCCAATCAAATGCAGATGGCAAAGTTTCTCTTACACGTCTCTCAGGAGCAAGAATGTGTCCCAACGTCTATAAAATTTATGGGAGGCAGTTCATGTGGCAAATTTATTTTATACTATTTTGAATATTAATTACTGAATAAACCTTGCCCCTAACTTATGTTTTAGGGAACAGATTTTCCAAGCAGATTTTAAGCAACATTTCAGAACAATTAAACAATTATTAGTAACTCTCTTTCTCTTCATTTATTTTATTCTGCTTTAACTGCCTCCGGGTTACAGGGATAGACAGCAGGAAAATAGGATGCAGTGTTTCTTATTGTTATTCAGCTCTGAGGAGTGTTTACCTAGAAGGCTCAACTATTCAGATCACATGATGAATGATCAATCTGGGAACAGGTTGCAACCTCAGTCAGTTACTACTCAGTCTAATCAACATCTGAACAGCAGGAAAAAGTAGTCATACATAACATTTTTGTAAAATGTATCAGTATTACCCAAAATTTGAAAAAAAAAAGTAGATGTCATAACCACATCACTGGATTTTTCTAAAGCTTATATAAATTATAAGCTCTCCGCTCCCTCCCTCTCTCCTCTCCTCTCCTCTCCCCTACCAAATAGTCCCCGCTCAATTTCTACATTAATGGCAGCTTTTCACTTTCCTGTATTTTTCACAGAAGTTTGAGATGTTCACATCACTTGGCTATGCCTAATACAAGAATTTTTTTTTCCTGACAATTTTCCCTGTGTTCATTGTCATCATAGAACACAGATTCAGTCTTGCTCGTGGAGAGCTTCTCTTCACTTTCCTATTGCTTATATCTGAGTTCCTAGAATTCCACCTGTCACCTTGTCCACAGGAATTAAAATGTATGGACTGATAATATTTCTGAACATTGGGGGTTTTGTTGCTTCTGTTGCTTTGTTTGTTTGAGGATTTGGGTGTTGTTGTTGTTGTTGTTTAGGTTTTTGTTTTGTTTTCTTTTCAAGACAGGATTTCTCTGTGTAGCCCTGGACGTCCTGGAACTTCTCTGTAGATCAGAAATCTGCCTGCCTCTGCTTTTTGAGTGCTGGGATTCAAACATGCCCACCTTATGTTTCTGAACTTCATATCGTATTTTTCTTTTATATAATCCAGACCCAGATTTAACCTTTTATTAGCAAGAAGAATTGACTTTTCATTTAAAAGTTATATGCACCTGCAATTATTTTATTTCTTCTTTTTCCTATAGGAAAATTAGTTGCGAAGAGATATAATTTGTAGTTGTTTTTATTGAGCTATACATTTTTCTCTGTTTCCCTCCCTTCCTCACCCTTCCCTTCTCCCCTCTTCCATGACCCCCAGGTTCCCAATTAACTCAGGAGATCTTGTCTTTTTCTCCTTCCTATGTAGATCCATGTATATCTCTCTTAGAGTCCTCTTTGTTGTCTAGGTTGTCAGGGGTTGTGGACGGAAGGTTGAATTTGTACATATTATGTTTGTTTATCTGGGTTACCTCATTCAAATGGTCTTCTCTAGATCCACCTATTTGCAAATTTCAAGATGTCATTATTTTTACTGCTGTGTAGTACTCCATTGTGTAAATGTACCATATTTTCTTTATCCATTCTTCAGTTGAGGGGCATTTAGGTTGTTTCCAGGTGCTGGCTCTGATAAGTAATGCTGCTGTGAACATAGATGAGCACATGTCCTTATGGTATGATTGAGCATCCTTTGTGTATATACCCAACAGTGGTATTGCTGGGTCTTGAGGTAAATTGTTTCCTAAATTGTTTCTGAGAAACTGTCATACTCATTTCCAAAGCGACTGTACAAGTTTGCACTCCGCCCAGCAACGGAAGAACGCTTCCCTTGCCCCACATCCTCTTCAGCATAAGCTGTCATCAGTGTTTTTGATCTTGGCAATTCTGACAGAGTAAGATGGAATCTCAGAGTTGTTTGATTTGCATTTCTCTGATGACTAAGAATGTTGGACATTTCGGCCATTTTTATTAATTTTTATTGAGCTATACGTTTTTCTTTGCTCCACTCCCTGCCACTCCCCTCCCCTTCAACCCTCTCCCATGGTCCCCATGCTCCCAGTTGACTCAGGAGATCTTGTCTTTTTATACTTCCCATATAGATTAGATCCATGTATGTCTCTCTTAGGGTCCTCATTGTTGTCTAGGTTCTCTGGGATTGTGGTTTATAGGCTGGTTTTCTTTGCTTTATGTTTAAAAACCAATTATGAGTGATACATATGATAATTGTCTTCCTGGATCTGGGTTACTTCACTTAATATGATGTTTTCTAACTACACCCATTTGCCATTTTAGATTCATCTGTTGAGAGTTCTCTGTTTAGATCTGTACCCCATTTTTTTACTGAATTATTTGTTCTTTTGATGTCAAGTTTCTTGAATTCCTTATATATTTTCGAGATCAAACCTCTGTCCAATGCGGGATTGCAAAGAGATATTTTATTAATTATATAAATTACAAGTTCTCAGAATAACAAATGAAAATAAGAGTCAATAAAAATGCTATAAGAAGTGAGAATAAGTAGATAGCACCTAGAATGAGGCGAGAGGGAAAAATGATATTTATTTATTTATTTGTTCGCTTATTTGTGGTACTAAGCATTAATCCAGAGCAATGTGAATGCTACATAAACATGCTAACTCTGAACTGTATGCCCAATCTCTCTTATACTCTTTTCTTTTATGAGACAAGGTCTCACTAAGTTTCCCTGAACACCCTAGTATTGCAGGCATGCCTTGAAGTTACAATCTTTCTGCCTTGTTCCATGTAGTTGGAATTCCGGGTCTGTGTCACCAGGCCCGGCACAGGATAAGAACTTTAACACAGCCCTCATCCCTAAAGCCTCCGGCCATTCTGACAAGTGCTGATAATCCAGGAAGTTCCTATTTTGCTGCTATCGGATCTTAAGGAAAAGCTTAGGTGTGACAGAGTGTAATTTCATAAGTATATGGCACCCAAGAAGAAGGATATTTGTATTTCCCAGGATCACACTGTTTCCGGAAGAAAGTTATTAGAGCACTATTTATTTGTCATGGGTGGGGCTGCCTCCGATGTTACTGCTTTGCTGGGGATAGAAGACATTGCCATTCCAGTGTCCAGTGGTTTAAAACAAGCCAGAATAATTTTGTTCTCTGAAGAAATCTTAATATCTTATTTATCTGAACAAGAGAAAACACTACATATTTTTCTTTCTTTCTTCTTTCTCTCCCACCCCACCCTCTTAAATTTTGTTTGAAATCTTAATCTTGAGCAAGTCTTTGGGCCGATGCTGCCACCTAGAGTACTTGGCTGGTATTTTCCTGCATCCACTAGAGAAACAACCGAGGCATTGTTCTTATTCTGTGGCTGTGCTTCTTCATACGTTTCATGACTGAAATTTCTAGAACAAAGGATAAATCCGTGAAGTGGAAACATAAAGTTGCTTAATATAAGGTGCACATGACATGTGAGACTTCAGAGATGAGCATTAAGAGTATATGATGTCATATATTAACAATAAAATATATGTAATGTAATATATGTATATATGTAGTAGATAAATGCAATGCACTATATGAGCAATAAAAGAAAGAAAGATAAAACAATATTCACAAGCGGAATATAAGCATATTTATGGGAGTCAGGCCGAAGTGTAATTGAAAGGGTGAAGTTCATGGATCAATGGCAGAAAGCTGGTCAAGGCATTTGCTCAAACCTCTTTGTGGGTACATCCTCCTCACTCTTTTCTAGTCAGTGGAGGACACTGAGGTGAGGGTCTTGTGACCCGATGTATCAGACAAGAGACAGAGGAGGGTGAGAAACCATTAGCTTCTGCTGTCTCCACTTCCCAAGTGCCGTGTTTGTGGTGGCATTGCCTGTATCCCTTCCCGGGCAAGCCTCTCGTTGCAAGGCCAAACATTCTCAGCCTGCTCTCATTGTGGTTTGTAAATTAAATCACTTAAGCATTTATCACCTGGCAACACTTCATGCCTGAGAAACTTGATTTGTCGACTAAATTCTGCTGTAGAACTTCTAAACCTGCAATGATTTTCACTCATCTACCTAATAGTAAAAGTACCCCATTCAAACACACAAGAAAATGTATTAACAGTTTCTCTACGCTATCTTTAGAGTAATTTGACTCAAAAACATTTGCATTTGTCATTCTTAATTACACCTTTTGAATAAATTTTATTTGCATTTATATTACTCATAAAAGATATTAAGTGGATTTTCTATATAAACAGAAGCTCGAAGTAATTTGAATTGAAGATATTCAAATAAATCCTACAGTCAGTGATATCTACTGTCCCATTAACAGTAATAACAGTGAGTTAGTTCTGAATTGTTAGAGGAATTTGCTAATACGATAAAAATCTTTTCTTGAGTTCCTTTCCTGGAGTTTAATGGATCTGCCCTCCGTCACTTCACTTGTGGTTTATTTGATCTTTTCACGTGTAAGGATCGTGTCGTTGAGAGGCGAGCATTATTCATGGACTCTATGGTGATTGACAGCTAGACGTGTAAGTGCAGAGCCCATGGAATTAAGGGATGCTTTATTTAATGCATGATATATGGTTGAAGGAACCAGGATGAAGCCCTGTCTTGCTGTATAGCTTATTTCTTACCAAAAGAAGCTTGAAAGTAGTGAAATTGGGGCTTCCTATACAATTTACCCATGGTGGAATACCAACTTATTATCCCCATCTATCTGTTATGATTTCCCATCATAGAAAGGACATAAAAGTCAATTTGCAGAAAAATGAAACAAAAATCACATAAAAGTAAAACTACTCCAGTATTATTTATTATTATTGCCATTATTTTATTATATTACTATTGTTGCTGCTGATTATTGGAACCCTCCAGTTCAAGGCACGCACTATCACATGTGGCTCCCTTTATTCAGTTATTATATTAAATTATATTCTAGTTTGCTTTTCTGTTGCTAACACAGAGCCGTAGCTAAAAGCACTCGGAGAAAACCGGAAAAGGAAGGGGCTTATGTGGCTTGCACTTCGGTGTCATTGTCCATTATGGAGAGAGGCCGAGACTGTAACTCAAAGCAGGAACCTGGAAGAAGATACCACAGCAGAGATGGTGGAGGAGTGCTCCTTAGGAGTGCTCTCTCTGGCTTGTTCAGCAATCCACCTCCCTAAGAATTGCTGCCCACAGTGAGCTGGCACTTCCGTATCAATCAGCAGTTAAGAAGATGCCCCCCACAGATATGGCCACAGCACTGTCTGGTGCAGACAATTACTTGATGTTCCTTCTTCCGAAGAGACTCTAGTCTGTGTCAGTTTTACAACAAAAAAATTACCAGAACAGGACATGAATTTTAAAACCTGGTTTTCTAAGTGTTTCTGCATGTTCGCTCCTATTACCAATTGATATTTCAGCCTTGAACTATCAAATATCCATGGATCATGCTTTGTTTTTGGATTTCCAGTTAAAGACTAACTTGGCAGTACTGTATCCATGAAAACCAAAGCTGGATTTGCATTCATTCAAATCTGAAAGTGTGTGCACTTAGGACAGCACCACCATTCTTCTCAAAAGCAATAACAAATCAATGTTTCTAATGGACAGGATAGACTGAAAAGTGATCAATCTTAAAAGATGAATCCAGCAGCAAGCAAGGTTTGGGAATGGAAATTTCCCAAATGACTTCTAAGGACAAAGAAGAGTTGCAGTAAAGCAAGAGCAGAGCATGAAAGAGGGAGGCTGAAACCATGACATAATTTACCAAGGATGACCTGAGATACTTCAGTAATTATTAGAACAGAATCCTTACCCAGATTTCACAACCAAGGAAAATCTGGCCCAAGAGTACAGATGCCAAGTGTACACAATTGAAAACTGGTTTCAGAATAGAAGAACGAGGCTATCAAAATTTAGAGACAAAAATTTTGACATCCAGAGAATGCCCAAGAGCCAAGACTACATGTTTACAGGACACCAGGATACCCAGGGGCAAGCTCCCAATTACAGCACTGAGCAAGTCTCTTATGACTAGGTGGCACCATTGAGTCTCACTGCCAATTCTGGGGAGCCCCAGGAAGCTACTGGTGAGTGGGATCAATAGAATGAGATCAAGGGGAGCTGTGTGCTATCAAAGTACCAGTGGAAATGGATCTTCTTTCAACTTCAAACCAACAAACTTTCCTCCTCCCCCTATGTATGAGCAGTGTTATAAGGGTGACTGACCTGAGGCATGAGAAAGCCAGTGTCCTGTCTTTGGCTATGTTCCTAGTGGGCAGGGGCATGAGCAGATGGATGACGGTAACTGTTCCTCGCTGTTTCCAGAAGAGCAGCTGAACTGCAGCGGCCCCAGAGCTACCAAGAGACATCCTTTGCAGACTGGCTCATCGTGCAACAGAGTCATAGAGTCTTAGGGCAGCAGGTACCCTTATTTCTCTCAGGGTATCAGGACCAATTTGTTCCCAGTAACAGAGATGCATGACTCTCAGATGCAGCCTGCACCTCTGCACGTTGCAATCAGATCACCAATGCTTTGACTAGATGGGCAACAAGGGACTGACCACAGCTATGTACACTGCCCGGCAGGAGAAGGGCCCTATCAAAACACACCCATGGGCTCCCCAAGGCTGTGCTGGGACCAGCCTTCTTTCCATGAGCTGCAGGAATTTAGGGAGCAGCATGAGGGCTAAGGTGGAGTCCAGGAGTCTTACAAGCTTCTGTGAAACCTTTAACACTTAACAAAGATCCAGAATCCCCATGAGTGGTTGCCTAAGACTTCCTATACCCAAGAGGAAAGTTTGCACATGTGAATTGTGACCTGGCCCTAGCTTTAAGCTTGTGGCGCCACCCCTTAGATTGGCAGATATATCAATTCTTTTCATTTCTATTGACCAGATTGGTCTGTCTTCTAGGTGCTGGCAGGTGGCACACTGCCCCAGGTAAAAAGGAAAGCATGGGCCAGACTGTCAACTCAGGAAGAGTGTCAGGGCTTCATTAGCCATCAATAACCCAGGTGACTTTATAATGAGAATACTTGTCTTTGATGGTCTCAGGGTCTCCACTTAGCGAAGCTTGTCGTCATGTTCCCCAGAGTGCACAGCCTCTGGGTCCCTCAAGTTTTTATACAACCAGATGGAGCCTAGCTCTAATTTTAGATAGCCACATCCCCATATTGGCCTGATCAGATCTTAGATGAGGGGAGTGACAGTCATTCGGAGAGCCAGTGCCATTTGGCCAAACTTTAGCAAGTGGGAAATTCAGAAGGAACTCTTTGTCTGAGTTAACCTGTAGTTTTAATATTTGTAAATAGATTTTTCTGTTGTCATCGTTTTGGGACAGGGTTTCTCTATAGTTTTGGAACCTGTCCTGGAACTCGCTCTGTAGACTAGGCTGGCCTCGAACGCACAGAGATCCACCTGTCTCTGCCTCCCAAGTGCTGGGATTAAAGGCATGTGCCACCACGGCTGGGCTTTGTAATTAGGTTTTTAAAAATATATGTAATATATTTTGTTATGGTCTGCCCTCCTCCAACTCTTTCCAGATCCTCAACTGGAGTTTGTTTTTTTAGCCTTAGTATTCCGTTTAGATTATTATATTTTGTTTCTGTAGAATGTAAACAATGTACAAAAAATTGTAACATTTTCTAAGCTGTAAAATTTAGGAATAGTCTTCAATGTTTGGGAGGAAAGAGAAGTGCTAGGGTACTGACTGAACAAACTAGGGGCTTACATGTTAGAGGTATTTTTTTTTTTGCTTTTAGTCTCTCAAGCACAGTAAGTCTGAACTTTAAATGTCATGCTACCCACCACAGCAGCATACCACAGCTTCTCCTTGATGCCAGGCATGATTTCCCTCTTGGCGATGGTGTTGAAGTTGTAGCTCTGCTCACTCAGGATCTTCATGAGGTAGTGTCAGGTCCTGGATAGTCAGGTCCAGATGCAGGATGGCATGGGGGAGAGTATAACCCCCATGATGGTCACAGTGAGGTTGGGACCATCTTCAGAGTCCATCACAATGCCAGTGGTTCAACCAGAGGCATAGAGGGACCATACGGCCTGGAAGTCTACATACAGGGCTGACATGTTGAAGGTCTCAAACATGATTTGAGCTATCTTTTCACAGTTGGTCTTGGGGTTTAGGGGAGCCTTGGTGAACAGCATGGAGTGATCCAAAGGGCCACATGCCACTTATAGGAAATATGGTGTCAGGTTGTCTCCATGTCAATCCCCGTTGGTGACAGTGCCATGTTTGATGGGGCACTCAGGGTCAGGGTGATGACTCTTTTGCTCTGGACCTCATCACTTATGTAGGAGTCCTTTTAGCCCATGCCCACCGCCATGCCCTGGTGCTGCGGGTGGGCAAGATTGTGGGGAAGATGGCCCTGGGAACATCATCATCCTCAAAGTAGACAAATTATATGTAGGAACCTATGTAGACAAGGAGCACAGGGATATGATCATCCGTGGTCTACTGGTGGTTGGTGTGGACCAGCAGCATAGGAACCACACGGGGCAGCCCTCATTTCACTCATAACTGTATATAACAGATCTCTGAGTTAAAAGCCAGCCTGGTCTACAGAGCAAGTTCCAGGACAATGAAGGCTACACGGAGAACCTTGTCTTGAAAAACAACAAATAAACAAATGACTATTTTTTAAAAGCTGAATATATTGTTGTCTTTGTATTTAGTAGTAAATGTGTTGAATTAAGTGTGGTTTTATTTTTAAAGGCATAAAAATGTTAATGTAAATGCTTTCCTTACTGGGAAAAAAAATAAACCTGGGCTAATGGCCCTCCCTTTCATGTTTGCAATTTGCAGTTACTGTATCTGAACAAGAAGAGGGAAATTGCGCCTCTTTCCTAAGTACTGTCTGTATTAATTACCTTCCTTGTTGCTTTAATCTAAAAAGCCAATGAAATCCATTAATTTAACAAAAGGTGGGATTATTTTGACTCGCAGTTTAAACGAGTTGTGTCTGCCATGGCAAGAAAATCATGGAGAAACAAGTAGCATAGGAGTGTATTAGCACGTATGGGTTGGATCTCCAGTGCTGTTGCAAATGTTGTTGCCTCTGGCACTAGCTCTGCCCACTGGCATGCATTTTTAAAGACTCCCGATCCAGCACCTGGCATCTGCTGCTTCCTCTCACCAGTGCCTTTCACAGCTGAAGCTCTGATCCAAATACCTCTTAAGGATAATCCAGTCTCTTGTCCCTCTGACTTGGAGATTTGGGGAGAGGAGAAGTTAAAGCTAGGGTAGCAAGAGGCAGCAAAGATCCATTTCAGTTAGGGAACGCCATCTACCTTGAGCATAAGCCACGGGGAGCAAAGGGCCTGCAAACTCATGTGCCAGGGGAGCTTCATTTTCCTGTGTTCAGTTTCTGAAGGAAAGCAACCACGGAGCACGTACAGCTCATCTCTTCAGGGCTTCTTTGCCTGTTCCTGCACACGCTTAACCTCGAGTTTCTTCTGGAGTAGGAACCATAGATCATCATGAGAGAGTGTTTCGTCAACAACTTAACACTCTGCTCACTGTTATAGATGGCCATTTTAGCTCATTAAACCAAGCACGGTATTAGAAATACAAAAGATATTGTTTCAGAGGTTTGCTCTCCACATCCACAGGTGTATTAGCTGTATGCTGTGAAAGTGTGTGTATGTGTCAGAGGGTATGACTGTCTACGAATGAGTGTGTCCATGAATGAGTGAATGAGTGTGTACAGAAGAGAAGGGGGGAAGAATTCACACAGCCAGTTCCTCCCTAGAGCATGGAAATAGCTGAATTTCATTATTTCAAAATGTCACTTTTGCCATGATGAAAGTAGGTTCATATTCAGGACAAGCCCATCTGTGAGGCAAATCTTCCTTTGGGGCTGTGTGCACATCTGTTTGCTCTGAAAAAAAAAAGTGCTCCTACTTTCTTGTGAGATAACCTGCTTCTCTAGCAATGCCTTCTGGGTCAGCCACCTCAGAGCCACCAGGTAACTGGAAAGCAAACATTCCTAGTTTCTCCCTGAACACACCCAAGTGCTTTCTTCCCCTGCAATGAAAGGCTTAATTTGGAGCCAAGAGACTGTGAAACCCAGGGTTTTAAAATAGATTACTTCTTTGTTTTGGTTATTTAGAGAGTACATATGTTTCAGCTCCTGGGTAAATTACAGGCTCTTAAGGCTTCACAGAGCGATTTCGTTTTCAAGCAGACTTGAAAGGATTTCACCTTTTTTTTTCCTCAGCTCCCTCTCATACTATCTGATGAAAACCAGCAGAGGATAGTGTGCATTTACTTCGTCCCAAAGCCAGTCATGTGTGTAACACCAGTGCCGGCCTGAGTCTTAGCCTCTGTGGCTCTCTTCTGCATTAGCAGAGCAAGAGGGCACCAAGAGTGCCTGGGGAGGTGTGGGTCTGAGGACAGAACACCGTGTCTACCTTCACCAGTGCCAAGAAGTGGATAGAAGCCAAGATAAACTGAATCCTAAGCCTGTGAAAAAAAGAAAAGCCCTGCACTGTCCCAGCAGAGCTGTCATGGTTTAAGGCACAAGAAGGTGACAAGAAGAAAGCTATAATTCTATTTTACACGATACAAATAAGGAAGACTCAAGGGAATCCAAAAAGTCAGTGGTCTGAAGAACAGCAATGGGTAAAGAGCAGCTATGTCTACTTTTAAAGTAGAGGCTGAGAAACATTGGGACTGGGTAACATAGAGCCATATTGGATGTTTTATATTTTTGTTTGATTTTTATGAACTGACATTTTCTCAGACTTTTTCCTCCTAAATGTTATATGGTTCATCATGCTGAATCATTCTTGCAGCTAAAAGGGCTCCGGAGAATCTCTTCTCTCTGTCCCAGATGGCCTCCCGCTCCTAACCATCGGTGCCTTCCCTGGATGTTATGAGTACATTAAAAATCAGCTTCTCAACAAAATCTCTCTTAGGTTCTTTCACAAACCTTGGAGAAGTTACTCTCTGAGACTTCTGATGAGTTCCTACAACTTCAAAATCAGCAAGTGGAAACAATCTTTAATACCACCTCCATTTCCGGTTCTTCAATTCACTTCCAATCCCCACGCCTCCCTTGGCAATCTCTACCTTGTTACACTATGCACGCCCACTTCGAGCCCTCATGCTCCTAAATCAATATATGCTCATGAGCAGCACACACTGTCACTACTACGCCTTCCACCGGACTTCAGATATTGTTTAATGTTTGTTCCTTGTGTCATGAATGTTTAAGGACCCAGAAGTTTCTGCAGTAAATAAATGCTATAGTCAATTTCGTGATTAGTTTTAAAAGGTATAGTATGTGTGAAAACACAGCTGAATATTTTGTTTTACCTGAAGAGGCAGAGAGAGAGAGATCTCTGCCTATAATACTTTTAAATTTTAGCCAAAATACTGCTTTGAATAAATGAGTAATTAGCAAGTGGTTAAAACTGTCTTCCAATGGAGGATGAACTGGTATTTTTTTCTTAGAGACACTTCACTAAGGGCTATGCATCTGTTCTGTATAGTGGAGTCACACAGAGAATAAAAAAATGAAAGTGACATCTTAGATATGTGTTCACCATGATGTAATGTATTAAAGATGTAATGTCAGTTTGGTGGTGTTTCAAGGCAGTAAATATTTAAGAGCAGGCATCAGGTGAGAAGTTTTATGTCATTCCAGACCCTGGAAGAAAATGAAGGACCCTAATTTGATCCTTTTTCTCTTTCTTATTTCTTAGTTGCGGTGTGCCATCTGGTCACAGTCCTGAGAGGTATGAAGACAATGAACCATGATTGCAACCTTCCAAGCAATAAGAAAAAAATGAAACTTTACTCTTTGTTATTTGAATTACTTCAGGAATTTATTAAAGTAATAGATGGCTAATGTCCCACCTTATCATCCAACATTTAATGAAAAGGGAGGAAAATAATATCAGAACACCAAACACTCTGAAGACGCTCTCTAATGGACACAGAACAGAGTGAATCTGGAGTCCTTGGAAAAACCAGCACAGCAGCCAGACATGGAGGAAAGGCGCTGCCTCTGCTAGTCTCTGAAACCTGAGCTCAAGCTGGCCTCTGCCTATGAAGAGTTGTGAGCTCCAGGCAAGTCTTCTCCTCTTCTGTGCTTTCAATTTTATCATCAGGAGAAACAGAAAAGAGTGAGCCAGATAACCTCAATTTTTTTTATGATTTAAGCTGAAATATGCTTTAAAATGGATATGTTCTTTATTTATAGAAATCCTCAACGATAACTGTGAAAACTAAACTATGAAACAACCGTTCATTGTACAAATTGATCTTTAAAGAAGAAAGGTGTTTCTTTTAAAAAGCAAATTTATAGTTTTATCTTTACACAATTTGACTATTAAGAACCAAAAGAAGGCAGAATCAATGAGGTAAAGCTAGACTAAATACCAGGGATAATTAATGAACAATTCAGTCATTGAAAATGACCGTGACTTTGCAACTCTTCCATTAACCGTAGAACTAGTGACCAAGCTCTGCCGGCCCCATAAGAGCTTCTGGTGAGTGGGAAACAGACGAACCCTGCCGGGGAGGTGGGCCGAAGTGTAACTGACAGGACTGCCTCAGGTGAAGAGTATGGCTTGAAGGGGACTTTGCTTAATGGATGCCTCCATTTCTTTTAGAGCTAATTATTCTGTATCCTAGATTATATTTTTAATATTTTAAAATTTTAACTAAATTATAATTATACCATTCCTCCCCTGCCCTTTCCTCCATCCAACCCATCTTGCATCTTCTCCCTCCAATCTCTCCCATCTCTCCCCCTTACCTTTTGTGTTTTAGATCAAGAAACTATTCATTAAGAAATAAGAGCAGCATCACCTGATGACTCCCGTCTGTAATTTGAGGATTCAGGAAACAGAAGCAGACAGATTGCCACAAGGCTGAGGCTAGCCTAGGCTACAGAGCCTTATCCTGCCTCAAAAAAAAAAAAAAAAAAAAAAAAAAGCAAGGGAGAAAACAAGAGAGTAAGAAACAATCCGTTTCGCATCAGCAGCCCATCCTTTCTCTCTCTGCTTCCTACCCTTTACCTCACTCCGGCAGGTGTGACTCTTGCCCAGCTGTTCAGTCCCTTGGGCTGTAAAGCAGAATACCATGCCACTGCTTTTGTTTTTTAAGCAGTATGTAACGTCTTCTATTCTGAGCAACGAGTTCTTTAAAATTCCAAATCCATTATTCATCTAGAAATAAAGCAATTTCAATCCATCACTAAGGCATACATGAATTTGCAAAGCACCTAATCAGAACTTTTGTGTAACGAATTACTAAAGTACTGAGGATATGACCATCTATGGATTTACAGATTTCATTAGCTTTTACATTATAGAGGTCATCTTGCCTGAGAGATACTAAGTGCCCTGAACATCACAAAAACTAAGGCAGGAAGTAAATTTGTCTAAATTAACTCACATAGTATTTTCGATAATAAAGTATTACTCCTCGTCCCCTTCATAATTCTTAAAATTTCCAGCTGCTTACTTTCATTTTTGCTTATTAATCTCTTTTGTTGGAATCTTCTCTTTCTTCAAGTAACCTAAAAATTTCTTAATTTTATTTACATGTATTCTGCACATAAACCAATGAAGAATTTTGCCAGAACTTTCTAAGATTAAATGCCCCATTTGGTGCTCTGCATTGTCTCTGGGTTTTTCATTTCCAAAGGTGGAGACATACAAATGGTACATGCCATTTTTGTCTTCTAAAGCTCATATTTACTAGACAACATGCAAATGGGACTCAGAATACATAGAACAAATAAACAGTCATGAGTATGGTAGATATCACATTCATTTGAGGTAAGTCTTGCTTAGGTGTTAAGATATAAAAATTTCATTTTCTTGAACTCAAATCCTCTCTCCCTCTCATGGGCTACCCTAATATATATATTTTTTAATTAATTTTCTTTATTTTATCAAGCATTACCTTTTGTTGTAAGCAAAGCTGTGAGTTTTTTTTTAATTAAAAATTTCCACCTCCTCCCATTTCCCTTCCCCTCCTCCTCCCTCTCCAGTCCAAAGTGCAGTCAGGGTGCCTGCCCTGTGGGAAGTCCAAGGTCCTCCCCCCTCCACCCAGGTCTAGGAAGGTGAGCATCCAAACAGACTAGGTTCCCACAAAGCCAGTACATGCAGTAGGATCAAAACCCAGTGCCATTGTCCTTGGCTTCTCAGTCAGCCCTCACTGTCAGCCACACTCAGAGAGTCTGGTTTGATCACATGTTCCATCAGTCCTTGTCCAGCTGGCTTTGGTGAGCTCCCAATAGATCAGCCCCACTGTCTCCGTGGGTGGGTGCACCCCTCGAGGTCCTGACTTCCTTGCTCATGTTCTCTCTCCTTCTGTTCCTCATTTGGACCTTGGGAGCTCAGCCCGATGCTCCAATGTGGATCTCTGTCTTTATCTCCATCCATCGCCAGATGAAGGTTCTATGGTGATATGCAAGATATTCATCAGTGTGGCTATAGGATGGGGCCATTTCAGGCTCCCTCTCTTCAGCTGCTCAAAGAACAAGCTGGGGACATCTCCTTGGACCCCTGGGAATCCCTTTAGAGTCCAGTCTCTTGCCAAACCTAAAATGGCTCCCTAAATTAAGATATATACTTCCCTGCTCCCATATCCACTTTTCGTCCATCCCAACCATCCCATTCCCCCATCCTCCCCATCCTCAACTCTCCCCATCCTCCCCTTCTCACTTCTCTCTCCCCATCTCCCCTTACCCCCACCCCACCCCACCAAGCTCTCAGTTTTTGCCTGGCAATCTTGTCTACTTCCAATATCCAGGAGGGTAACTACATGTTTTTCTTTGAATTCACCATCCTATTTAGCTTCTCTAGGATCATTAATTATAAGCTCAATGTCCTTTATTTATGGCTAGAATCCACTAATGAGTGAATACATACCATATTCACCTTTTTGGGTCTGGGTTACCTCACACTCAGGATAGTGTTTTCTATTTCCACCCATTTCATGCAAAATTCAAGATGTCATTGTTTTTTACCTCTGAGTAGTACTCTAATGTGTATATATTCCACACTTTCTTTATCCATTCGTCCATTGAGGGGCATCTAGGTTGTTTCCAGGTTCTGGCTATTACAAATAATGCTGATATGAACATAGTTGAGCAAATGCTTTTGTAGTATGATAGGGCATCTCTTGGGTATATTCCCAGGAGTGGTATTGCTGGATCCTGGGGTAGGTTGATCCCGAATTTCCTGAGAAACTGCCACACTGGAAAAAAAAAATAACCAGAGTTAACAACCACTGGTCATTGATATCACTTAATATCAATGGACTCAATTCACCTATAAAAAGGCACAAGCTTACAGACTGGATACGAAAACAGGATCCAACATTCTGCTGTTTACAAGAAACACACCTAACCACAAAGACAGACATCTACTCAGAGTAAAAAGTTGGGAAAAGATTTTTCAAGCAAATGGACCTAAGAAACAAGCAGGTGTGGCCATATTAATTTCTAACAAAGTTGACTTCAAACTTAAATCAATCAGAAGAGATGGAGAGGGACATTTTATACTCATAACAGGAACAATTCATCGGGATGAAGTCTCAATCCTGAATATCTATGCCCCTAATATAAAAGCACCCACTTAGGTAAAAGAAACATTACTAAAACTCAAGGCAGACATCAAACTAGACATACTAATAGTAGGAGACTTCAACACTCCTCTCTCACCAATGGACAGGTCAATCAGACAGAAACCTCTCATGCTCTTGGATGGGTAGGATCAACATAGTAAAAATGGCAATTCTACCAAAGGCAATCTATAAATTCAATGCAATCCCCATTGAAATCCCAACAAAAATCTTCACAGACCTTTAGGGAATAATAATCAACTTTATATGGAAAAACAAAAAACCCAGGATAGCCAAAACAATCTTAAACAATAAAGGAACTTCTAGAGGCATTACCATCCCTGACTTCAAACTCTATTACAGAGTTACAGTAATGAAAACAGCTTGGTACTGGCATAAAAGCAGAGAAGTCGACCAATGGAATCTAATAGAAGACCCGGATATTAGCCCACAAATGTATGAACACCTGATTTTCGACAAAAGATCTAAAAGTACACAATGGAAGAAAGAAAGCATCTTCAACAAATGGTGCTAGCAGAACTGGATGTCAACGTGTAAAAGAATGAAAATAGACCCATATCTATCACCATGCACAAAACTCAAGTCCAAATGGGGTACTGAACTGAACAGAAAATTCTTAACTGAAGAAGTTCAAATGGCCAAAAGACACTTAAGGTCATGTTCAACTTCCTTAGCAATCAGGGAAATTCAAATCAAAACAACTTTGAGATACCATCTTACACCTGTCAGAATGGCTAAAATCAAAAACACCAATGATAGCCTTTGCTGGAGAGGTTATGGAGAAAGGGGTACACTCATCCATTGCTGGTGGGAATACAAACTTGTGCAACCACTTTGGAAAGCAGTGTGGTGGTTTCTCAGGAAATTCAGAATCAACCTACCCCAAGGTATATTCTTTTGTGTTTGAACAAAATGATCTGTAAATATCCATTAAGTCTATTTGGTTTATAACGTCTGTTAGCTCTAGCATTTCTCTGTTTAGTTTTTGTTTGGATGACCTGTTCATTGGTGAGAGTAGTATTGAACTATCCCATTACCAGTGTGTGATGGTTAATGTGTTACTTAAAATATAATAGTGTTTCTTTTACAAACTTGGTTACCTGGTTTTTAGGGTATAGATGTTAAGAATTGAAAAGTCATCTTGGTGGCTATTTCCTTTGATGAATATAAACTGTCCTTCCCCATTTCTTTTGAGTAATTTTGGTTTGAATTCTCTTTCATTAGATATTAAAATGCCTGCACCAGCTTACTTCTTAGGTCCATTTGCTTAGAAAATCATTTTCTATACATTTACTCTGAGTCAATGTCTATCTCTGACGTTGTTGCTGTGGTTCTTGGATGCAACAGTTTTTTGCATCTATTCTGTTACGTCTTTCATTGGGAAACTGAATCCATTGATACCGAGAGATATGTTATTTTGTTGTCGTTGTTGGAGGAGAAGGAGGTGGTGGTCGTGTGTGTGTTCACTTCTCGTCTTTTGGTTTTTCTGCTGTAAAATTATTTATTTCTTGTGTTTTCATGTGCATAGTGATCCTCTTTGGTTTGGATTTTTTAATTCTAGCATCTTTTGTAGGGCTGGATTTATAGATAGATATTAGTTATATTTGACTTTATCATGGAACATATTATTTTCTCCATCCGGGCTGATTGAAAGTTTTGCTGGGTATAGTAACCTGGGCTGGCATCTGTGGTCTCTTAGAGTCTACAGCACATCTTCTCAGGCCTTTTGGACTTTTAGAGTCTCTGTTAAAAAGAAGTGTGGTGTAATTCTGATAGGTACAAGCAGCATACAGAACACCAAATAGATTGGACCAGAAAAGGAATTCCCTTACCACATAATAATCAAAACACTAAACATACAGAATAAAGAAAAAATATTAAAAGCCGCAAAGAAAAAAAGGCCAAGTAACATATAAAGGCAGACGTGCATACAAATATTGTTTAAATTTGATTTTATCATGGAATATCTTATTTTCTCCATCTATGGCAATTAAAAGTTTTGCTTAGTAGAGTAATCTTACTTGGTATCTGTGATCACAAAGTCTTTGAGACATCTACTCAGGACCTTCTGACTTTTAGAGTCTCCATTGAAAATTGAAGTGTAATTCTAATAGGTCTGCCTTTGTATGCTATTTGGTCTTTTTCTCTTGCAGCTTTTTAATACTCTTTCTTTGTTCTGTATGTTTAGTACTTTGGTTGTTGTATGGAGAGAGGACTTTTATTTGACAATCTATATGCTTCTTGTACCTTTATAGGCATCTCCTTTCAGTTAGAAAATTCTCTCATTTCATCGATACCACAGCACTAATTCTTCTTCCCATGCTGTGCTCCATATTCTATCTATCATTTACTGTACTTACTACATTTCGTATTTATTTTATGAGACAGCCCTGGATGTCCTGAAGCTCACTCTGTAGACCAGGCAGGCCTCAAACTCAAAAATCCACCTGCATCTGCCTCACGAGTTCTGGGATTAAAGGTGTGTGCCATCACCACTAGTACACACTGTATTTCTAATAATTATACATATCATCTGGATGACATGGACTTAGCTCTTAATTTATTCAGCTTTTGTCTATATACAACTTCTTTAAGTATATACACCCGGAGTATGTGTTCCCCAAGGTCACATGTTGTGACTTTTAATCTTTCTAAGTGAATTAACGATTTCCTGAGATTCTAACACACTTAATATAAAGTGACAAGTTCATGGGTCAACAAAAACCAGATATGAAAATAATTTGTTTGCTAGTCCTTTAAAGGAATCTGTTCTAATCTACATGGGAAGTAGAAAAAAAAAACAAGATCTCCTGAGTAAACTGGAAGCATGGGGATCATGAGAGAGGGTTGAAGGGGAGGGGGAGGAAGGGAGGGAAGCAGAGAAAAATATATAGCACAACATAAACAATAAAACAAAGAAATGCAGCCTGGCAGTGGTGGTGCATACCTTTAATCCCAGCACTCAGGAGGCAAAGGCAAGCAGATCAGATCGAGGCCAGCCTGGTACACAAGAGCTAGTTCCAAAGCTACAGAGAAACCCTGTCTCAAAAAACCAGAAAGAAAGAAAGAAAGAAAGAAAGAAAGAAAGAAAGAAAGAAAGAAAGAAAGAAAGAAAGAAAGAAAGAAAGAAAGGAGGGAGGGAGGGAGGGAGGGAGGGAGGGAGGGAGGGAGGGAGGGAAAAATGCTTCATCTGAACTTGAAAATAAGAATCTGTTGTTTACAGCTTTGCTGTTTTTATATTTTCAAGATGGTTTTGGTAATGGAATGATAATTTTTTTCCTTGTAAATGAAACATAAATATCAACAAAAATGGTGATTTATGCACAAAGCCCCTACTATGGATCCACTCAGAACTCAATTTATATATACATATTTGATATATTGTCAAACGTTTTTATACAAACCTGTTTATGTAGACTTTGGCAGCAAACTTAAAGTGTATGTACTGGCACATATGTACTTCTCAAAATAGATTTACTGAATAATTTTATTTTATGCTATTTTAAATTATTGCCTAGCAATTATAATTTAATTTCTCTCCTCCCTGTCCTCCTTTCAAACACCCCCACAGATCTGTCCCTCTTTCTTTCAAATTCATGGCCTTTCTAACTAATCATTGTTGCATACAGATGTATATATGCATATATATTTTAAAATATAACCTATTCAGTCCATGAAATGCTACCTGTAGGTATGTTTTCAGGGCTGACTCTTTGGCACCAGGGAAGGCCACCTCTCTTGTTCCCAGCTTTCCTCAGTTATCAATTGTTCTTTCTGTAAGACCATATGGTTTTAGTTTTTGAGGTTGTTGGGTTTTCTGTTTGTTTTCTGGGGACTTTTTGGATGCCTGTTTTTTAGTTCTTTATATACCAGATATATAGATAGCCAAGATTTTCTCCCATTCTGTAGACTTCCCCCTTCACCCAGTTAATTGTTTCTTTAACTATGTAGAAGGTTCATGAAATCCCACTTGTCAAAACTTGACCCTAGTTCTTGGGCAAATGGAGTCCTATTCAGGAAGTCTTTTCCTACACTTATATCAAGTAGATACTGCTGAAGATTTCTTCTACAGGTCCTGGAAGAAGCCTAAAGGTTGGCAGGAGGAGGTGATCAGAGCAGACTGGGGCACTAACTGTGGGACTCAGGAGAGATTGGTTGGGTTGAAAAAAAAATGAGACTCAGTCTGTAGGAGAAGAACCTTATCATGTAGGCCCTGGCACAGGACATGGGGGTCTGGGTATGGAGTGGGGTGGTGGAAGCCATGCTAAGGGACCTGTGGGTGAATTCAGGATGCTACTTTTTTTAACCTAAATTTTGAACTGAGATCTCTGGCTTTTTAAAAATGTTGATTCTTTATGTGTAACACTTTGTACTGCCTTCATATAAGAAAGCTATGAGTCCCAGAGTGAGACTGTTGCCCCTGAATACTGTTCCCTCTGCTACAAACATGCTGCTGGTGTGGGACTGGGATGTGATGAATGCTGTCTACTTAATAAAAGGTGACTCCCTTTCCAGTACTGCAGAAAAGTGGCGTTAGTCAGCTTACAGCCTGAAACTCACAGTCTCCCTCAAGACTGAAATCATCTTTGACACCCAGCAACTCGGGCTTCCCTACTTTGGGTTTCTCCCTCTGAGTGAGAACATAAAACTCTTCTCTGAATCTACCATAGCTGACCTCAGAACTCTGCCTCTCTCTCTCTCTCTCTGTCTCTCTCTGTCTCTCTCTCTCTCTCTCTCTCTCTCTCTCTCTCTCTCTCTCTCTCTCTCTCTCTCTCTCTCCCTCTCTCTCTCTCACACACACAAGAGACTGTCTCTAAAGGTGCTCCCCTAATCTGCTGTAAAGATCAGTAGCCCAAATAGTTGCTCCCTGACTCTGGCTTTGCACTGAAGCAGAGCAACACAGCGTCATTGGAGCCGATGGATCACAAAAGCAACTGTTTGGAGAAAGGAATAAGATAATCTTTCAGAGTTAAGTACAAGTAAGTTCAAGCAAAAGAAAGTTAACCTGAAGAGTTCTCATTTCTTGTACCTGAAGAAACTCTAGAAGTCATGGCTGCCGTATCTTCCCCTGCTTGTAGGACCACTCTCTATCTGGTCCCTGTAAAGAGATCTCTGCACTCACTTTCTCACTAGAAGAGTGCATCTTTTGTAGAACATACAATGTCCAGTGTGTTCCAGTTTCACTTCCTTTTTGATAATATGCTGGAGATCAGTGAGATATATATACACATACATATCCATATATATGATTTATTAGTGTGATTAACAGGCTTGATCCACATAGTCCAACAATGTCTTTCTCTTGGAAAGTCCAAGAATCCAAAAGTTGCTCAGTTCACGAGACTGGATGTCTCAGGTCATCTTCAGTATACACTGAACACGCAAAGAAACAGCCTTCGGTGCCAGTGAAGAAATGAACTTGCCAGCGAGAGTGTGCGTAATGGTCAAAGAGTGTGTGCTTCCTTCTTCCATAGCCATTAGATGAGCAGCCACCAGGTGTGGCCCAGAGTTAAGGTGGCTTTTCCCATCTCAAATGATCTGGATTTAGGGTGGGTCTTCCTATCTCAGTTGATCTAATCAAGAAAAATCCCCCGCAGGTGTACCAAGCAGCTTGGGTTTTAACTCCAGATGTACTCAAGTTGACAACCAAGTGCAGCAATCATGAAAGACTTCCATTAGCAATGCTGCTCGCTTTGGCGCGATATGCAGTTACTAACAATGGCAGAAGAAGGCTTTGTGCGCAGAATAGCAATTGCAGCCCATTTGAAGCTGTTTGAAAGATAACATAAAATGACAGCAAATGCGCTTTTTTGGATTGCACTTTGTTTACAGGTTTTAGGTCTTGAAGGCATGTATATCTCCTTTGCTCAGACAAAATACTTCATACAGTGTGCTCAACTAGAATTTGATAGCACCCGAACTTGTGTATAATTATGAAAATCAACACAATCTTTTATCTTTTTATATTTTTAAAAAATGTTTAATATTCTAAAGTGTATAATGTTAGAAACAACTTACTGATGTGTTCAAATGAACAAGTACTTTTCATAGTATTTGGAAAGTCAGCTCTCTGTGAAAGCTACCACTAAGACAGGTAAAGGCATAAAAAGATAGGGTATAATCAATGCCCTTAATGAATTCATGGTCTCCTTCTCATAATTAAACAACACAAAAGAAGATGGTAGAAACCAATTTCAGAGTACAGATCTTCAGCTATGGGGAAATAACACTATCCTGACATGGGAAATTAATTATCTACCAGTTGTTCCTGAAATTCAATATGTAACACACCCAATATAGAAATGAGAACAAGATATATTCATCATCCAAACTCAGGACTGGCCCAAGCATGAAAAGAAAAAAAATGCATGTTTAAGGTCATCACATAATAGAAATATATGACAGAAAATAGAAAAGTTTTTAAACAAACACTTATATAAAGTAATGGGCTCTAATTATAGAACACACTGATTTTTTTTCTTATCAGTTACTTTCTTCTCCTCCTCCTTCTTTTGTGTTCCTGACAATATTGTGAATTTCCTCATAAACCTTTCAGAAACTATGCTTTAAACAGCATAGAAATATGTGACAGAAAATAGAAAAATTTTTACCCAAACATTTATATAAACTAATGGCCTCTGATTGTAGAACACACTGATTTTTTTCTTATCAGTTACTTTCTTCTCCTCCTCCTTCTTTTGTGTTCCTGACAATATTGTGAATTTCCTCATAAACCTTTCAGAAACTATGTTTTAAACAGCATTTAATAGCAACTTATAACCACACTTATTCTAACATCAAAGAGTAAGAATAAATAGCATTTATCTAACGGTAGCACAAGCAATAAAAACTCAGAGTAGATATTGGGGCTACTCTGATACTGGCTCCTACCCCTCTCTCAAAATGGGTGAGATTCTGTCTCCACGAATCCTCAAACTCCACACCACACACTCCACACTCCAGTGAGCTCCTGTCTCTCTCTTCTCCTTTATATTTCTCTCTCCACCCAGCCATATCACTCCTGTCTCCACCTCCCTCATGCTAAGAAATTAAGGCATGTGGTCCCAAGTGCTGGATTACCTTTGTGTGAGCTCTGTTTCTTTTTTAGACAGATTCAATCTTGTGTAGCCCAGGGTGTTCTTGATCTCACAGAGATCCATCTGCCTCTGTCTCCTGAGTCCTGAGATTAAAGGTGTCACCTCTGCCTGGCCTGTATGGTTGACTACTATGGATGCTTTGCTCTATGATCTTCAGACAAGCTTTATTTATTAAAAACACATATAATATACCACTATATCTAACTTAAACAACCAGAACCAATATTAATTTTTAAAAGTCATTTTAAAGAAACACACTAAAGAGGGTATATTTAAGTATTAAGAAATGAAGCATTGGGGTGGGGGGTTGTTGGGTTTTGGTTTGGTTTGGTTTGGTTTGGTTGTTTTCGCCGTGATTGGGAACAAATAGGTTTAAGTCTGATAGGTTTACCTTTATAAGTTACTTGACCTTTTTCCTTTGCAGTTCTTAATATTCTTTTTTTTTGTCATTACGACATTCTTTTTTATTTATTTATTAAAGATTTCTGTCTCTTCCCCACCGCCGCCTCCCCTTTCCCTCCCCCTCCCCCAATAAAGTCCCCTCCCTCGTCAGCCCAAAGAGAATCAGGGTTCCCTGCCCTGTTGAAAGTCCAAGGACCACCCACCTCCATCCAGGTCTAGTAAGGTGAGCATCCAAACTGCCTAGGCTCCCACAAAGCCAGTACGTGCAGTAGGATCAAAACCCAGTACCATTGTTCTTGAGTTCTCAGTAGTCCTCATTGTCCGCTATGTTCAGCGAGTCCGGTTTTATCCCGTGCTTTTTCAGACCTAGGCCAGCTGGCCTTGGTGAGTTCCCAATAGAACATCCCCATTGTCTCAGTGTGTGGGTGCACCCCTTGCGGTCCTGAGTTCCTTGCTCGTGCTCTCTCTCCTTCTGCTCCTGATTTGGACCTTGGGATTTCAGTCCAGTGCTCCAATGTGGGTCTCTGTCTCTGTCTCCTTTCATCGCCTGATGAAGGTTAATATCCAGGAGGATGCCTATATGTTTTTCTTTGGGTTCACCTTCTTATTTAGCTTCTCTAGGAACACGAATTATAGGCTTAATGTCCTTTATTTATGGCTAGAAACCAAATATGAATGAGTACATCCCATGTTCCTCTTTTTGGGTCTGGCTTACCTCACTCAGGATAGTGTTTTCTATTTCCATCCATTTGCATGTAAAATTCAAGAAACCACTTTGGAAAGCAGTGTGGCAGTTTCTCAGGAAATTCAGGATCAACCTACCCCTGGATCCAGCAATACCACTCTTGGGAATATACCCAAGAGATGCCCTATCATACAACAAAAGTATATACTCAACTATGTTCATAGCAGCATTGTTTGTAATAGCCAGAACCTGGAAACAACCTAGATGCCCTTCAATGGAAGAATGGATGAAGAAAGTATGGAATACATACTTATTAGAGTACTACTCAGCAGTAAAAAACAATTAATATTCTTTCTTTAATCTGTATGTTTTGTTTTTTGATTATTATATGGCGAGGGGATGGGTTTTTTTTTGATCCAGTCTACTTGGTGTTCTGTATACTTCTTGAATATTCATAGGAATATCTTTCTTTATGTTGGGAAATTTTTCTTCCATAATTTTGTTAAATATATTTTCTGGGCCTTTGAGCTGTAATTCTTCTCCTTCTTCTATCCCTATTATTCTTAGGTTTGGTCTTTTTATTGTGTCCCATATTTCCTGAATGTTTTGTGATGAGAATTGGTTGGATTTGCTGTTTTCTTTGATCAGTGCGTTTATTTTCTCTATGGTGTCTTCAAAGTCTGAGATTCTTTCTTCTATCTCTTGTATTCTATTGGTTATACTTGTTTCTGTAGTCTCTGTTCGTTGACCCAGACTTTCCATATCCAGCCGGCCCTCAGTTTGTGTTCTCTTCCTGGGTGGGGGTGCGGGAAGGGGAAAGGGGGAGAGAGAAGGGAAAAAGGAAAGACTGGAGAGTGCTTGGGGGAGTGGGAGTGTGGAGATAGAGGAAGGGTGGATTTGAGTAGGGAAGACGATATCTACATTAAGGGAGCCAAGGGGATGGCCCCAGCTAGGTCCTTGGGCAGCAGAGTAGAGGGTGCCTGAACTGGCTTTGCCGCACTATCACACTGTTGATTAACTTGAATATCACCATAGAATCTTCATCCAGCGACGGATGGAGATAGAAACAGAGACCCTCATCAGAGCAATGGACTGAGCCCCCAAGTTCCAATTGAAGAGCAGAAGGAGGGAGAAGATGAGCAAGGAAGTCTGGACCACGAGGGGTTGGTCCACCCACTGAGACAGTGTGCCTGTTCTAATGGGAGCTCACCAAAGCCAGCTGGACCTGGTCTGAATGAGCATGTGGAACAAACTGGATTCTCTGATTGTGGCTGACAATGGGGGCTGACTGAGAAGCCATTGATAAAGGCACTGGGACTTGTTTCTACTGCATGTACTGGCTTTTTGGGATCCTAGTTTATTTGGATGCAAAGCTTCCTAGGCCTGGATGTGGGTGTGGGGCTTGGACTTCCCACAGGGCAGGATTCCCTGCCCTCTCTTAAGGAGGGAGGGGGAGGGAGGAGAGGGAGTGAGGGAGCAGGAGGGGAATGGGAGGAAGGGAGAAAATGTAAATTTTTGAATGGAAAAATAAAAAACTACTAAAATAATAATATTAATATTTAAAAAAGAGGGAGAACAAATAGGTTTTAGCATCATAGACTGTCTTTTTCCTCCTAGGTGAGAAGAGTAGGTAACACTGTAGTCATTTGTCACATGCCTGTTATATGCACCATCAGGACCCCTAGATTCAGCAAACCAACAGTTTCGATCACTGACACTGAATTTTTTTTTCTTATTTTTTTTCTTTTCTATTTTGGTTTTTTTGAGACAGAGCTTCTCCATGTAACTAGCCTAGCTGTCCTGAAACTAGCTCTTGTAGGCCAAACTGGCCTCAAACTCACAGAGATCCATCTACCTCTGCCTCCTGAGAGTTGGGCTTAAAGGTGTGTGTCATCACTGTCTGGCGGACAAGGATTTTTATGAAAGACAGTGTGTAGAAAACAGTGACTTCTGGATGGAGCCATGAAGTCAGTTTGTAGGTGTAGTAGCCATGCACACTGTATTGACTTTTCCTCTGGGGGAAATCTCAAAAATACACAAGGCCCTCTTTCAATTACCTTGAAGGACTTAAAGGTAAAACTCAGTGCTTCCCATTTAAAGAATTCTGCTTCAAATCTGTCACATCAGTTCCTGTCTGGGCTCCCAGCTTACTTCTTTGTCCAACAAATTGTGAACTTGCTACTTGTTAGCCAGTGCAATCTGATGGTTAAATGCCTTAAAAGTAAATCTAAGTTCTTTGGTTGAGAATCTATGACACTTTTCCAACCTCCAGGATTCTCCACAACTACATGGAAGAAGTCCTTAATGTCCAAGAAGCAAGGCTCCTGCACCTTTCTGAGTATCTGTGGACTTAACTATGCTCTTGATTCTATTGTCTTTATATAAGAAATAGTGTCAATAGCTTGGCTGATAGATCTTTGAATATAACACATTAAACACGAAGATAATATGCTTTCTTATCTCTAAGTGAATTTCAGAGTATTTTCGTAGCCCTCACGATGATGGTTTAAGTTACATTTTCTTACTGTTTATGTTTTACTAAAGTTGACATTTGACATTTGATATCTCAAGGTTTGATCCTGATCTTCCTTTGATAAAAATTCAAGCCTTTTTTCTAAATTTAAAGAATCTCCTAAATACTGGTGTCTAGTAGTTATGTTCATATTCTTGTGTGTAACATATAAGTAATCTTCAGAGTATTCAATGAAAGAAATGTTTACATTTTGGTACGCTCTTGTGTGAATAATTAATATAACATACATTATTTGCTAAAACAGTTATTTTCTCTCAGCAGAGTAGAAAAGACATAATATTAAAATAAATGGTAGATGAAACTTACAGTTTGGTATACAAGTAAAAGAATAAAAATGTTAAATAGAAAAAAATGTTAAATAGGAGCATCTGGAAAAATCATAAGTAATAAATTCATTCCCTCTGCAGTTTTATGCTTGTTTCTTGTAAATCAGTTAGTTACTGATAAGTTTGATTTATCAGGAACTTGATATTACATCCTTAAGACCTCAGCATATTCTGATTGTTATCTGTGATGAAAATATGCATACAGTCTAATCAACGTTTAATGGATGTTGCTAAGAGTTTCAAATGTATTATTTTCTTTAACAATTCAGCATAGATCCATTCCCCTCTCTCCCGGAATAATTTATAACACAAAGGTTCGATCATTCTCACGGGATCATCGAGTAGCAGGATAAAATCAGTCTGGGTGTTTGGGACCCAAGCTATAAAATTATGATGCTTAAGCTATAAATCAACTCTGTAAAAAAAAAAAAAAAGAACAAATTAGGGAAATAAGGCAACAGACAATGCAACCCCAAAAGACTTAAAATTCAGACATTCAATATTATATAACCAAGAGAAAATATGTCTACTTAGAGTATTAGTTACTTTTTCATGTTGTGCTAAAGCACAACAACTTATAGAAAAGGCAGTTTATAGCTATAAAAAAAGGTTTCCTTGAGCTTATGGTTCCAAAGCAATAAGATTCTACTATGGGGGTTTAGAGGCAAGTGCAGGCATAGAAACAAGGGAGTAAGTTGAGAGTGCACATCTTCAAATGCAAGGAAGAAGAAGGGAGATCAAACTAGAAGCAGGATGAGGTTACATTTTCTCAAAGCCCACTCATAATGAAATATTTTCTCCACCAAGGCTACACCTCCGAAGCCTCCTCAAACAACATCACCAACTGGGAACCAAGTGTTCGAATACCAGACTCTATGGGGGGCATTTCTCATTCAGACCTCTACACATAGACACAATCTGTTCTTCCATAAATGAAAGGAAGGAAGGAAGGGAAGGAGGGAGGGAGGGAGGGAGGGAGGGAGGGAAGGAGGGAGGGAGCCAAAGACCACCTAACAAAACCCAATAGCAAACATGAGAAACCTTTTGAGTTATTGTTCAGGGCTGTCCAGGGGACTCCAGAAACATACAGCCTACTGCTGCTGCCTTTGATTGCCCGCAGAGGTGGAAGGAAAGTCTCTATTGCTGAAGACAGCAAGCACTTCAGGAATAAGTCCCAGAAACCCCTTATCTGAAAGTGACCCGAATGCTCCCTCCCTGACTAACTTTCACAGCACCAGAAGGCACCATGCAAGCTTCCAAAGGAGGAAGGCAACCAACAGTCCTACCCAGTTACAATGCCTATGAACCACCAACAGCCATCATGGGAAGATAACCCTAAGGATTCGAAAGTGGCGTGCTTACCTTGGTGGTAGCCAACAGCTTTCTAATTGGACTTACAGCCCTCTTCATCAAGAGGGAGACAATGTCTGGTGCTGTAAAACTAGCTAACAAACATCACATAAATTCTCATCAAAATGACTACCCAGATGTGAACTGAACAAGGATGACCAAGGAGCATAGCAAAGCGAATGTGGGAAAGGCCACTAGGTATCAGCTGTGCACAAAGACCCATAGGCAACAGAAGAGAGCTAAAAGCAGAAGTGATCTTCCCCAGGGAAAAGCACACTGAATGGTTTTCCAGGGTCAAACAGTCAGCCCTGATAACATACATACATGTAACATTATATGAACTGAGCAGCCTGTATTTAGGAAGATAGATGTATATACTTTTACTGCATATATGCATGCAGTAGAAATTAGTAAAAAAGAAGCCATGAATTTGAAGCAGAGCAGGAAGGAATGTACGGGAGGAAAGGGAAGAGAGAAATGTTTTAATTACATTATAATCTGGAAAAAAAGACTTATAGGGAGTAATTATCTGTATCAGTTACTGCTCCATTCATAGTCTCTAGTCCCTAAGCTTGCATATAGTACTCAATAGCTACTTCTGAGCTAATATTAAAATGTAAATGAAATGTAAATATCTAAAGAGTTGGAAGGGTCATCACTAACAGATAAAAGGCATGACACTTTCTTCCACCTATTCTACCTAGACAGCTTCCTAACTGTCAGTCTGATGGTCTATGGCAATGAATCTAGCTAGAAAAGAGCTGCATATGGACCGACACTTCCTCACATTGCAGATTTGCTGCCTTTATACATCCGTGCTAATTTTCTAATTTGGATAGGTCTAAGATGCTTATATATAGCAACGCATTATGATTAAAATAAAATCTCTTATTCCTAAGAGACTAGGACTTTCGCTGGAGCTCACAGCAAAGTTAATAATATATTTTCAGGTCACTTAAAACTGTGATTCTACTGTGTGTTCAGCCTAGTTGTTTAACCTGCCCTTAAGAGAACAACGCAACAATCAGTCTTGTGTACTTGGATTTCCCATGTTTGCCAACTTTTATACCCCAAGCTAATGCGAAGCTGTAATTTTTTCTTTTTTATTTATTTATTTATTTTATTTTTTTAAAAAAAGAGAACAAAGTATCTTTTTTCATTATATATACCAATCCAAATTCCCACTTCCTCCCCTCCTCCCATTCCCTCCACTTAACCCCCTCCCACCCCACCATCCATCCACTCCACAGAGAGGGTAAGGCACATTGCTTTAGGGATGGCCCAAGGCCCTCCCTGCTATATCTAGGCTGAGCAACGTATCTATCCAAAGAGAATAGGTTTCCAAAAAGTCAGCACAAACAGTAGGGATAGACACCTTAGCCTACTCCAGCCATACAACTGTCACCCACATTCAGAGGGACTAGTTTGGACCTATGCTGGTTCCTTCCCTGTCTGGCTGAAGTTGATGAGCTCCCATTAGCTCAAGTAGACTGTTTCAGTGGGTGTCCCCGTCATGATCTTGACCTCTTTGCTCATATTCTCACTTCTCCCACTCTTCAACTGGACTTTGGGAGCTCAGACAAGAGCTCCACTGCAGATTTCTGCCTCTGCTTCCATCAGTTGCTGGGTGAAGGTTCAGAGTTGTTTTGTTCATTAAATCTCATAACAGAATTCCACAATAGAAAGAGTTTAGCACAGTGCGTGAAAGTCATATTCACTCTTTCTATAAGAATATATACTCTTATTAAAATATTAATACTATTTTAAAGGCATATAAATGCTCCAAACAGGATTAGCTGTAATAACTATAATATAATCAATATCATTATGTTAGTTTTGAGATAAAATAGTGTATGGATCAAACACATTAGTGGTTATCTCTGAATCAACAGGCACACACTAGCTTCACATTAAGAAATAAAAGCCTCTTGGAGTCGTTTCACAAAGAGTAAACTCTCTACTTCATGCTTCTTGTGTCTTCCATTCAATGTGTAGTATGACTCTGAATCTGGGCCTGCCTGCCTGTTTCTACTGAATGTGTCCCTGTGTCTGTGTGTGCCTGTGTCTTCTGTCTGTGTGTGTCTGCACCTAACCAAAGAGTTCCACCTTGTCTTTATTGTTCTGCCTTGTGTATGTCCATACCTAACAAAGGGCTTCACTCTATCTTTATTGTTCTGCCTTGTGTATGTCCATACCTAACAAAGGGCTTCACTCTGTCTTTATTGTTCTGCCTTGTGTATGTCCATGCCTAACAAAGGGCTTCACTCTGTCTTTTTTTGTTCTCCCTATGTGTGTCTGTACCTAACATAGGGCTTTATTCTATCTTCATTGAACAACATAGAAAGCATCACATGTGGAAGGACTGAGGAGTACTTTACAGAAATATTTTAGAGTTTTACAAGGGATTAAGCATTGACTCTGACTGACCCAGATAAACAGTACTACAAACATCATTGCTCATCAGCCAATAACTATGGATGTTGTGTTTTAACGTTTATGGTGGCTATTCATTTTGGAAGACTTGTTTCAACTTCTGTGTTTGCTACTTTCAGCAAATGACATTGTTCTGGATCAGGAGAATGAAAGACTATATAACAAGATTACAGCTGTGCCTTAGCTTGGGTTGTAAAAGTCAGTTACACAGGAAACCCAAGGAAAGTAAGACTGGTTCCTATATTGTTCTCTTAAAAGAAAGTTAAACAAAAAAAATCACATACCTGATGCCTACACTTCTGCATATACATTGACAAAATACTCTTGATTACCATAAAGATGACAATTTTGACAGTCCCCAAGCATATTTAATGACTGAGCTGCAGCTGGTACATTTATATGCGATACAGGTATGGTACAACCCTAGTAAAGAATCATCAACTACATATGTCTTATTCAAACCATACCTCACTGAGAGATAATGAAATTCATGAAGAAATCCATCACTCATACACACTGAGAATCCAAATCTTCTTTCAAATAGAGGATGCTGTTCTAAGCCTTAAAGCTGTAGAGACAAGGCACCATTTACTAACAATTGAAAGAAGAGACTATAACAATTACTTATCTGTTGGGTTTCTTATCAACCCACTCAATTGGTCTTAATCCAATGTTACTGCCATGTCCAACTCTTCCAATGTTCTCTAAAGCCACTATCCTACCTAGGAATATCCCCCATTCAAACTATCTTCTCCATTAAAAAGCATGATCTCTTTGTTTTTCCATAATTCGACATCATTTTAGACTGGACCCTTCCCCACCATCATGAAGTAATGGGATACTACTACACAGTCCATGCTATGGCTGTAGATCTGCTCAGATGCTCACATCTCTGCATTTTTTTTCAATCATAATAAGAAAATACCTGAGGGGGCTGGAGAGATGGCTCAGAGGTTAAGAGCATTGCCTGCTCTTCCAAAGGTCCTGAGTTCAATTCCCAGCAACCACATGGTGGCTCACAACCATCTGTAATGAGGTCTGGTGCCCTCTTCTGGCCTGCAGACAGACAGAATATTGTATACATAATAAATAAATAAATAAATTTAAAAAAAAAAAAAGAAAATACCTGAGGCATCTTATGAAGAGAAAAGACTTACGAGGGAAAAAAAGGTTTGCATTGGCTTCCATATCGGGGAGCTCTGATGCTTTGAACCCTTGGCAGGCAGTACATCTTGTCTGGTGTGTATAGTGGAGGGAGTTACTCATATCATGAACTAGGAAGCCATAAAAGACAAAGGGACCAAGATCCCATCCACTTTCTAGGATACATCCCCAGTGACCCAGGGTCTGCTAACTCAAGTTTCCACAACTTTCCAATGGCAATACAATGAGGACAATTTTAAAACAAACTGGAGATATTCAGTATATAAACTATAGCTGTATCTTACTCAAGTTACTGAAACAATGGTTGCTGACACTCTTTTGTCTCTCCTCTACAATACTTTTCTTTCATCTGCACTCCAATTTATCTTCATAGATCACAGGTCAGATAGCATCTGTTCCCTTTTTAAAAGATGTGAATAGGCTTTGTTTTCCATAGCATAAAGCTTAAACACTCTAGTATTGATCAAATATTATACCTTGTCTTTTAAGCCTATGTAGTTGAAATAGCTTCAAATTCTTTTTCTCCCCATTCCATACAAAGAAAAGCAGACTTTCAGCTTTCAGGTATCTTTTTTATGTACTTTTTAAACAAAGTCATAAGGAATTTAGAACAAGGACCTTCAAATACTATAGTCAATTATCAGTCTCTATATGAATAGTTAAATGTTAACAATATGCCAATCAATTACTTATTGCATATTTAAACACTGAATTAACATTCAGAAAGGAAATAACCTCTATCTGCCTGTAAGGAGGAAGCAAGAAAAAAAATAAGAGGTGAACATGTGCTCTAAAATTTGGGCTTTTCTAGTGTCCAAAACTTAAACAAATCCCTATAATTGTGATTATAATGCACACCACACTTCTGACCACAGGAAAATGAGACAAGAAGCAATAGACGAGAGGATTGAAGAAAATCATACAGATATCAGAGGGAAAGTTTTCTGAGTTCTCTCTGAGTTCAGTGACTGAGTCTATGAAATCAACTGAAGGGAAGCAAACCGGCAAGGGAAGGGACTTGCTCTGTGTTCGGAGTCAGGCCATGGAGGAGAAGTGAGCATCTCAAACTTCAGGCATCTGCAAACTTTGCACCCTATTCATAAGGGAGAAGGAAGATGACATGTGTTGAGTTTGGGGGGCATTAAATGAGTTTTAAGAAGCTAGGCAGTACTTTGGAAATAGGTATGGCAGTTTCTCAGAAAACTGGGAATCGATCTCAAGACCTGCCTATACATGTTTTGGACATATACCCAAAGGATGCTCAATAAAACCTCAAGGACACTTGCTCAACTATGTTCATAGCAGAGTTATTCATAATAGCCAGAACCTGGAAACATCCTAGATGCCCCTCAACCAAAGAATGGATAAAGAAAATGTAGTACATTTACACAATGGAGTATTACGTGGCAGTAAAAAACAATGACATCATCAAATTCACAGGCAAATGGATAGAACTAGAAAAAATCATCCCGAGAGAGGTACCCAGACCCAGAAAGACAAGCATGGTGTGCACTCACTTGTAAGTGAATTTGGCTGTGTAAGACTTTAAGACAATTCTGAAGCCATTTCTGACTATTCTGAATCCTCTCAGCCTCCGTGCCATAGTGCTTCCCCTCCTCCCCTGGGAACCAAGGACCTAACAGCTACACATGCACGTACTCAGTTCCTGAACAATTACCCATATACGTATGTTTTGATTCAGTCCCCTGGGAAATGGGGTCAAAATGACCTCTTACCTCATCTGATCTGGGAACAGCTCTCCAGCCAATTATTGGTAATAGCCGTAATAGCCCTTTCAAATAAGCCAATCATAATAGTCAAAGAAACTCCCCCCCTTGCTTCTGTGGCCTTCTCCTTTAAAAGTAGCCTGTTCCGAGCCGGGCAGTGGTGGCACACGCCTTTAATCCCAGCACTCGGGAGGCAGAGGCAGGAGGCTCTCTGTGAGTTCGAGACCAGCCTGGTCTACAAGAGCTAGTGGCCAGGACAGGCTCCAAAGCTACAGAGTAACCCTGTCTCGAAAAACAAAACAAACAAACAAACAAAAAAACACAAAAGTAGCCTGTTCCAGCTATTCGAGGTCTCTCGGCTTCCCGAATGCTGAGGGACCCTGTCATGACAGAATTAATAAAATCCTCCTGCTTTTGCATTAGCTGTGGTGTGTGAGGTGGTCTCTGGGAGCCACTCCTCCTCGGTGTTTGGACGCTAGAGTCCAACAGCTGAAAAGTAAAGGATAACCAGGCTATAATCCACAGCCCCAGAAAAGCTCGGTAACAAGAAGGGCCCAAAGAGGGTTGCATGGATGATGAGACTTCCTGAATAAACTGGGGGGGGGGCATAAGGGATCAGGTTGGGTGGGTTTGGGTGGGACAGATGGGGAGAATAATGAAAGAGATATCTCTATGAGGGGTGGTCCATTTGAGGGTTAGGGAGAAACCTGGTGCCAGGAAAACTCCCAGGAATCAAGACTCCTAGCAATAGCATTGAGGGTGCCTAAACTGGCCTTCTCCTGTAATCAGATTGGTGACTATCTTAATTGTCATCAGAGAGTATCTGTCCAGTAACTGATGGAAGCAGATGCAGAGATCCACAGCCAAGCACTGGGCCAAGCTCCAAGAATGTTGTTGAAGAGAGAGAGGAAAGATTGTACAAGCCAGGGGTGTCAGGGACATGACAGGGAACCCACAGAGACAGCTGAACTGAGCTCCTAGGAGCTCACCGACTCTGGACCGACAACTAGGAAGCCTGCCTGGGACCAGCCTAGGCCCTCTGTATATGGTGACAGTTGTGTAGCTTGATCTTCCATGGGGTCCTAGCAATGGAATCAGAACCTGTTCCTGGTGCTTGAACTGGACTTTGGGGAACCCAATCCCCAATCTGGGTGGCCTTACCCAACCCTGAAGCAGAGAGAGGAGCTTGATCCTGCCTCAAGTTGTTGTGCCATGCTATGTTGACTCCCATGGCAATTGAAGAGGAGAGGATGGGGATAAGGAGTAAGAACAGAAGCATAGGAAGGGAACAGGAGGAGAGAAGGGAGGGGAAACTGTAGTCAGTAGGTAAATTAAATGGAAAAAAATTATTTTAAAAAATTTTAATTAAAAAAACTGGGAAGTGGTGGTGGACGCCATTAATCCCAGCACTTGGGAGGCACAGTCAGGCAGATCTCTGTGAGTTCAAGGCCAGCCTGATCTACAAGATGAGTTCCAGAACAGCCAGAGCTGTTACATAGGAAAATCCTCTGCTCTTTCTCCTATGAGAGAAATAAATCTTTCTTTGTTGCTGAGATTTTGTTTTGTTTTGTTTGTTTTTCGAGACAGTTTCTCTGTAACTTCAGTGCCTGTCCTGTAACTCCCTCTGTAGAACATGCTAGCCTCGAACTCACAGAGATCCACCGGCCTTTGCCTCCCAAGTGCTGGGATTAAAGGCATGCTCCACCACCACCCGGCTGCTGCTGCTGCTGAAATTCTTACGGACAGATTTACGACATATCATTTGTTAGTCTTTCTACAGGTAGACAAAAATGTTCAGAGGAAATGCCTCCCTTGCTGCTCACCAATGTCCCCAGTTTGAAGTAATTAGCATTCCGAAGTGGAAAGTGAGAAAGCACTGCCTGGACTTTTCCGTGGGTATCCATGTACTCTTCTGCCATCTTCGGGATTGTCACACACTTGGAGTAAGTGTATGCTTATAGCTATATATTATGTTTAGATCCTAGAGGTTTCATGTTGCAAAGAAGACAAAAACGTTCCTCTCAGGAGATGAGTCCATAGTGTATCAGTCATGTAGCATATGGGATCCAGGGTTTCAGAATTCCATGGTGACTACTTGAATGGAGACTACAAATGCAGACATTAGAGTCCCTGCCATGAGAGGTGACGCCAAATTCTAGGACCATTGCATAAGAGTGTTTGGGACAGTCATTACTTATTTCATACCTCAATTCTATAAATGTTTTGACAATAATTTGCTGATCGTAACTGGGTGAGCTGCAATTTAGTTCTGTCCTGGCAACAGGTACATTGCTGATCTCACTTCAGATGATATGTGTCACGTGTCTCCATAGTGACCTGCCCTTCTGACCAAGATTTCCAGAGCTTCTCGGGCTTGACAGTTTTGTAGAATAACTTATAGAACTCTTAAGTATAGGGCAAGATCTAGAAAGTTTCAAAACACACATATTTTATTATCTTATTCTGAAGAGTCAGCATACATTGAATCCCAGTACATTAGTTATTTACCAAGTAACTGTGAGGCACCACCAAACATGGATGTCCATAATTCTTCCTGGACTTCTTCCACCTTCAGCCGTCACACCTTCACTCTGGGAGTGTGACTGCTCTGTCAAGAAACTAAAAGAATAAATTAAAATGACAAAGTAGTGAAACAGCTTACCTGAGCTAATGGGAGCTCACCAGCTCCCGTCTGAGAGCAAGGGAATCAGCATAGGACCAAACTAGGCCCTCTGAGTGTGGGTGACAATTGTATGGCTGGGGCAGACTATTGGGCCACTGGCAAGGATTTATCCCCACTGCTTGTTCTGGTTTTTTGAAACCCATTCTCTTTGGAGGGATACTTTGCTTAGCCTAGATAAAGTGGGGAAGGCCTTGGTCCTGCCTCAAGCAATGTGCTAGACTTTGTTAATTCCCCATGGGAAGCCTTACCCTCTCTGAGGAGTGGAGTGAGGGTGCAGGAAGAGGGCAGGGAATGGGAACTGGATTTGGCATGTAAAATAAAAGATAGCTTTGTTTTGTTTATTTTTAAATAAAATTTTAAAAATATATTTAAAAGTGATATAGTAGTGGATTAGGACACTTAAAATGAAATTGGGAGGTCTAGGGAGTCAGATCTTAGGCAAATGTGTAGCTGAACCTCTGCCCAGATAAGTACAAAGTGGCCTTAGACATCAATAACTTTACCAACCTTTACTATGTAGAACTCGATTTCCCACAAACAGTCTAGTTATTGAGAGAGCACCTAATACTTTGCTTAAGAACCATTTAACCCTCACAGCCTTGACCATAATTCACAGGAAATGGTGTAACTGTGAGCGCCTTTCCCAGCAGCTGTCATTCTGTAAAAATCTTACAATGCATTTTCAAGATTGTTTGAAGCTGTGGGGTTTGTTTGTTTATTTGTTTGTTTGTTTTTAGACCGTAGAGTTCAAATTCATGGAGTTTTCACTCTCTTCAACTAGACTGATTTTCTCCATCAACAGTACTAAATTTCCAGACTTATAATCACATAGTATGTTTTTCTGGTGACCAAAAGTCAGCCTGAGGCTATTAAGGAACGTGTTTGTCATGTTATTAGCACAAAGTGTATTTGTCCCACCAGAGAACTTCAGGTTTGGGAAGTTCTGCACGAGGAATTCCCAGGGATGATGAGCAAGCACATATTTTGTTGTACCACACCATCCATCATGGGTTCATTATGCCATTAAATTCCGAACTGCCTTAAATAACGGGTTTCTTAACTTACATAACATGGGGAAAGAAAAGAAAAGGACCATTCGTCTTCTTTTATCCAGCTTTATCTATTGTTAACATTCCGTCTTATTTGCTTGCTGCATTTCCTCTTCATATGGATTCTTATCCCCAACCGCATTGTTTGAACTGTTTGAGAGTACAAACCATGAAATATGTGCACTACTTTTAGGGCTACCATGAAATGCATGCTTATCACATTTTGCTCCTTATCCACACACTTGTTTACACTTTTTCTATCAAGTATTTTATTTCTATTTTGTATTGTCAGTAGTTGCATCAGTTGCTTGGGTGTTGATCTGATTAAACACCATGACCAAATACAACTTGAAGAAGGAAGAGTTTATTTGGGTCTCAAAGTTCCAGGGTAAGGGTCCACAATGGTTGGGGAGGCAGTCAGGCAAAGTAAGAAACAGGGAACATTCTTCTATCAAAGACAGGAAACAAGAAGTTGCAGAAGGCTAGAAACTCCTAAAGTTCACTCCCAATGAGATAGTTCCTCTGTCAAGGCAGCACCTCCTCACAACCTCCTCAAACAGCATCACAAACAGTCGAGGGTCAAGTGTTCAAAACTGTGAGCCTGGAGGGAGGGGTGTGCAGGGCAGGGAGGATTTCTATTCAAACCATCAAACCACCACAGTAGTTATTTTCATTCAATTGGCAAAGACATCAATATTTTATATATAAAGCCTCAGTCCCACTATTAATTAATTGCACCTGAACTCTTCATAAGAGCCAATAATCTCTAGAACATTGCCACATTATTCCAACTCCCTGGAGATTCCACAGAACCTTTTTAGGGCGCAGCTTTCCTCCTTCCTGGGGATCCTCTCAACCCTCCTTTCCCATTCCTTGGCATCAGCCACAGAATCCTAGAAATGCTGTCTACCTGGACGGATGGCGTGGACACTCATAATGGGGACTCAGGCAGGTGACTGACACCGTCTTCCCCATCATGATCTCTCTGTTCTCACCATTAGCCAGTACGGCCTGCATTCGATGCCCTCCTCCACCTCATCTCCATCCTCTGGAGACTCCAACTTTTGGTTTAGGCTCAGGGTTCCCATGGCCCTCTCATCCCTGCCTCTCCAGATTGTTCTTTGTCTCCCTTCAACACACTTACAGGGGTCCTTCCTCCTGCCACAGCTCCAAGTCCCAGGGGACCCTGCCTCTTGGTGTGGACAGGATCCCCTTAGCTCTTTCCTGAAGTCCCTTTTGACTTTCTCTCCTAACCCAGCTCTATTTCTCTCTGCCACCCACTGACATATAGAAGCACTATCTACCACAGCTACCACACTTACCTAAGATCCAGAGAGAGTAACAAAGTAAAAGTGTCCTAACCAACAAAAGGCCAGGACCAGATGGTTTCAGATCAGATCCACAAGACCTTCAAAGAAGAGTTAACATCAGCACTCCTAAAATTATTCCTCAGAATATAACCTGAAGGAAAATTGCCTAATTCTTTTTACAAACATTGCCTGATTCACCTAGGTGGCGGTGGCACACGCCTTTAATCTCAGAACTTGGGAGGCAGAAGCAGGTGTATCTCTGTGAGTTCAAAGCCAGTCTGAGCTACAGACTAAGTACCAGGTCAGACTCCAAAGCTACACAGAGAAACCCTGTCTCGAAAAAATAATTTGCCTAATTCTTACCACAGTTACTATGATATCTAAACCTTACAAACACCCCAAAAAGAAAGCAAATTAAAGACCTAATAACCACAAATGAAAAGTTTCCCAATAAAATACTTGCAAACTGTGTCCAAAAACTTATCATAAAGATAATCCACCACACTCAAGTTGGTTTCATACCAGAAGTGCAAGGATGGATCAACATAAGTAAGTCAAAAAATTTAAGTTGCCACTTAAACAGATTGAAAGACAAAAATACATGATTTTATCACTAGATGCAAAAAAGGCCTTCAATAATATCCAAGGTCACAACACAATAAAAGTCCTGGAGAGACTAGGGATACAAGGGACCTATCTCAATAAAATAAAGACAATATACAGCAAGTCCACACCCATCATCAACATAAATGGAGAGAAACTCAAAGCATTTCCACTAAAACCAGGAATAAGAACAGGATGCCCACTCTCTCCATATATATCCAATATAGTACTTGAAGTCTTAGCTAGAGCAACAAGACAGCTGAAGGAGAGTAAGGAAATACAAGTAGGAAGGGAAGAAGTCAAAGTATCTGAGTTGAAGATGATACGATTTTATAAATAAAAGACCCGAAACATTCCACCAGGAAACATGCACAGCTGATAAACACTTTCAGCAAAGTAACAGGACATAAAATTACCACCCTAAAAGTCAGTAACTTTTCTATACACAAATGACAGATGAAGAAAGGAATCAGGGAAATAATGTCTTTCACAACAGCCTCAAAAAAAAAAAAAGACTTATTATACAAGTAAAAGACTTGTATAATAAAAACTCTGTGACATTAAAAGAAAGAAATTAAATATGGAAAGATCTCCCATATTCATGAGTCAGTAGAATTAATATAGTAAAATGACGATCCTACTGAACACAATCTACATATCCAATGCAATCCCCTTCAAAAATCCAAAAACCTCTTCACAGAAATTGAAAGGGCAAATGTAAGCTCTTGGAGGGAGCTTTGTTGGGCCAGGTGAGAAAAGTATGCTTTAAAATATGTATATTTATATACAGAATTACATGTATTGTAACTATTTGAGATAAATAGCCAATAGTATGCGTTCATGACTCTTTCAAACATCTTTATTATTATTTTGCCCTCCTCCCTACTTCTTTCTATTCTACCTCACTCTCCCTTCACTAAAGAGCCCTACATTTCCCCCACTTCCCAGATCAGATCACTTGTATCCTGGTTCCCTCCTTCCATCTTCCTCTCTATTTGTCTCCCTAAATATCAGTCCTCCCATTTATCAGCTCAGATCACCTGTGTCCTGCTGTTCCCTTCCTATTGTTCTCAAACTACTGACAATGGCCCTATCTTGCCTTCCTGGGTTCTGCAGTTGCTCCAGGCAAGTGCACATACCTGAAAATTTGGAGCTAGGAGCCTCCGTGTGAGAGAACATGTGATGCTCACCATGTGGGATCTGGGTAACTTCACTCAATGCTATCTCTTCTAGTTCTATCCATTTTCCTGCAAAATTCGTAATTTCATTTTCTTTGCAGCTAAGTAATATTCCACAGTGTTTATGTATCACATTTTCAATATCCATTTGGATCGTTTCCATTTCCTATCTATTATGAAAAGAAGATCAGAAATGAATGCACTGTACCTTAAGGGAGTTCAAACAGAATAACTACTTCATGTTCCAGTTTTTCCCAGCGTGTATGAATGGCTTCTCGATGCTGGGGATTATGCCTTATTCACTTCTCATTTTACAAGTATCAGATTTTCAGCTTGTTAGACATACTTGGAATGTGTGTGTTAAAGAAATAAATGGTCTTACATTCAAGGACCACCTAACCAGTACCAGTTTGAAAATTACATTTGATTTTGTGTTTATCTTATCCTCTTTCCAACTCCCGTTATTAAATTATGTATGTTAATAAAAAGGGAATGGCAATTCACTTGATCTAAATGGCCATAGAGATATGCATATTGTCTGCTTTTCTCCCAGAGACTATCACAAAACTCTGAGTCCACAAATGCCATTGACAAGTTCATAATGAGCCTTGGAATCCAAAATTATTTATCTGGCCGGGCGATGGTGGCGCACGCCTTTAATCCCAGCACTCGGGAGGCAGAGGCAGGCGGATCTCTGTGAGTTCGAGACCAGCCTGGTCTACAGAGCTAGTGCCAAGACAGGCTCCAAAGCCACAGAGAAACCCCGTCTCAAAAAAACCAAAAAAAAAATTATTTATCTGAAACTAATCAAAAGTCTACAATCGAATAAAACCTATGGAGATTATGAGAGTCTTGGTTTTCTGGGTTCCATATAAATGATTTTTGAGCATGGCCGGGAAATGTCTAGCTTGTTGACAAAACATGCTAAGTCAAGACAAAGAGATTTCCAAAGGATTCCATAAACAGACATAACACATAAACAATGTTCTAGAAAGCTTTATCATCAGAGTGGGGTGATGATTCTTTGTGCATGTGTACAGAAGGGCACTCTGTACTCAGATGACCAAGAAATGGCTTTGGAAGAAAGAGGGCAGCTCTGATCCCTGTTATAGAGATCTTGTATTAGCTTTTGGAATGTAGGCTTTTTTTTTGTTTTCCTCTCTTTTACTTTACTTTGCACCCAGACTCATCAGAACAACTGCAAGATGGTGTAATTATTTTAATTGTGTGACTGCTATAAAACCATTAAAGCAATTTTAATTTTTACCAGTAAATGGGTTTTATTGCAAAGGTATATTGTTGCTTATAGCTATTCGATGTAATGGGTACTTAGAAGAGTATTTCAGTCTGGATTATTATGACTTCTTTTTCTACTGTATGCCCAGCCAAGTGTTAAAAATTTTGCCCACAGGATAGCAGAAAACATGCTAATAGGAGCAGTTAAAGATATGAATAATATCAACATCTTTTTATTATCTTCCAGGTGCCATTGGAACTGCCTAGAAAATTAAATGGTAATGACGCAGTTCCAGTTATTTGCTAATTGAAGTGTTTCCTGGGGAAGAACAGAGATATTTATTTCCAGACCTTGAAAGCTTCTGTACTGCATTACTGGGTGTGAAAAATAAACCAAGCAGCTACAGAATTTTCCAACCGGTGACTGATAATGCCAAGGTCCTCCAAGCATTCAGCACAGGCAGCTTTTTATCCAAATATAGATAGGCATAGCTACCAGGCAGTTTCACAAGGACAGCCTAGTATTGTTGCTTTTTTTTTTTTCATCTTTCTTCTTGCTCTTTGTTTCTCCTGTCCCTCCTCTCTGTCTCTCTGTTTTTATCTTGTAATTTTGCCTTCTCTCTGAGTCCCAGGCACACCTTCATCTACTCCCACTTGTGAAGAGAGAATTTGACCCACCCACTGATCATAAATCTGCAGGTGTAGAAGCATGACTGCCTGACAGAGTTCTTTATCATGCTTCCTGTTTATCCATATGTCTAATGAAAGCATTAAAAATGATTCTCCTCATCTTTTTGCTTCCTGATAGTTTCCCCCTCGTGTCTTTATGCAAATCTCTTACCCTGTAGCGTTTTTTTTTTTTCCTTGCGCAATTCCTTTAAGGCCTGAGATGCCTAGGGTGACATACGGTGCTTGTGTGGACTTAACCTTCCTTCCTGACCGCTCATCTATTTCAGGCATCTGAGTTTTTTAGAAAAACAGATCCATTGGGGTTATTTTTTATTTTGTGCCTCAATTCCGTAAGAAATAAGTCAGTGATGGGAAAATGAAAGGATGGGCTCTGCCTGACTCACAATGGTGAGTGAGAGCAGCCTTGGATGGTCTCAGTTTGGCGCCACAAAGCCCACAACTCAACATCTGAGCATACAGGAGAATTCGGCACACAGAGTCTGAGGAATCAAATTCCTTCACCAAGAGTAGGTAGTGCAGGGTGGAAGATGCTAGGTTGCTGCTTTCTGTAACCTTCAAGCTCCAGGGGAGGTGGCAGAAGTTGACTGTTTTCTGTAATTCCACAAATAACAAGGTTTTTTGTTTTGAGGGGTTTTTTGTTTGTTTGTTTGTTTGTTTTATAGCCTTGGCACTGGATTAAAATCTTGATTTGGGAGTGAGGAATTTCTTTTATTCCAAACCCTTTATACAAAAACATAATAGGAGGCATCCTTTACTGTCAGACTGCTTCCTACTGGTGCAGCGGGCAGGGCATTGTTTGGAAGTTTATATGTCTGGAATGATGCTAGTGATGTGGGAATCCCCTCTATTATATGCTGTGAATATGTTTTATAACCATTGTTTAATAAAGAAGCTGCTTTGGCCTATGGCAGGGCAGAATAGAGTTAGGCAGGAAAACTAAACTGAATGCAGGGAGAAAGAAGGTGAAGTCAGGGAGGGAGATGCCACATAACTGCCGAAGAAGGATGCCCAGAACCTTACTGGTAGGCCACAGACTCATGCTAATGCAGAGATTAATAATAAACCTTTGAGTTTTCTGACCTCATACCTGGTATTAGCACTTAAGAAGATAGGCTTTGCACCATAGCCAATCACTAGAACTCTACCATAACATGCCCTGCCTGGCCCTGACCCACATGCTCCTCCCAAATCAAACATAGCTTCTCCATTCAGCCAGATGTTTACTTCCTACTCCAGGGGCTAGCCTAGTGATGCTACCTGACCCTCCCATCCATGCCCTCTCCATAACCTACCAGATCTTGTCTAGATCCCACATCCACACCCTGCTCAGTCTGCCTACACTTGACCGCATCATGCAGCTAGCTAGCATCTAGGCTTTTGCCAGGATCTTTCCTGCCTGCCCTTTCACCTATAGACTGCTCCTACACTGTATCAAACCTTCCATCCAGCCACATCCTGCATATCCTTCTCTAGGGTCTAGACTTAGAACTGTCTGATTCTCTTCCTATCCACACACCCTATCCAACCTCCTGATCTACCTACGCACCAGGCTTAGGACAGGATGCACATCTGCTCACCAACCCAGTCTTCCTGTCATCTGACTTCACTCCATTCAAGCCATGTCCAACCTCTAGATCCAATCACCTGCACCTCTCCTTCGTGCCCCAACCTGTTCTATTCAACTAAGACATGAACAAAATAAGTCTACAATGGCTAGACTTATTTGCAGTGGTGCAAATATGCAAACAGTATGAAAGCTCAAGCCAGCATCTCCCCTCTATCAGCCCTGAGATAATTTTGGGGAATTAGAATCACTTAGATAAATAGCAGAACACAGATTTTTTTTAAAAAAATCATAAATTGTGTTAAAGAATTCAAGGTGTCTAAAGAAGACAGAAAGAAATGGCTCAATAAACTTAAGGAGAAAGAACACTAAGGAAAATAAAAGCCTAAGTGATGCCTAAGAGAACAAAAATGTAAGGCAGATAGACATGGTGAAGACAATCCAGGTCATTAGAACAGAATTCAATAAAGAGATAGAAACAAAGAACACACAAGATGAAATGAAGATAGAATTGAAAACCCAGACTATGAGGACTTGAAGATAGAATAGAGGCACTAGAAGGAACATGAAAAAAATTAAAACACAGGAAAGGAGCATACAAAAAATGTGGGATAGCATGAGAAAACCAAACTTTGTGGTGTGGGAGGTCCTTTAGTCTATGTGTTGTTTTATTGGTTAATGAATAAAGAAACTGGCTTGGCCTATAGCATGGGAGAAAGAAGGATGGAGTTGAATAGAAGCCATGCAGCCACACTGGAGAAAGAAACTGAGAACTTTACCCAGTAAGCAAGCCACAGCCACGTGGTGATATACAGATTAAAAAAATGGGTTAAATTAATATGTAAGAGTTAGCCAATAAGAATGTGGAGCTAATGGGCCAAGCAGTGATTTAATTAATATAGTTCCTGTGTGATTATTTCAGGTCTAAGCTAGCCAAGTGGCTGGGAACAAACTTGCAGCTTCCCACTACAAATTGGCACCCAATGTGGCAAACTCAAATCCACTAAAAACCTGAGAGAGCTTAAAAAGGAATTCTAGACACAAAAATAGAGTTTAACACAGCTTCTTACTGTTTACTGGCAACGTGCTGCAGCTCTTTTAAGAGAGGTTTTCCTGACTCAGCTGTAGCACAAAAAAAAAGGCACACCATTTTGAAATGCCAGCTTTCTGGGCCATGCTGTCAGTATGACCTCTGGTTCTTTCAGGAGACCAAGCATTTGAATGAGGTTTGGGAGCAACATGCTATGACTTGCTTAGTGGCAACATGGACTAGATTTGTGCCTAGAGATGGGGCACTGTGCATGGCTCTCAGAGATGGCAAGCAGCTCCACCATGCTGGGCTGGGTAGGGCAAGCAGGCACTTCCGTATTTCCCCTAGCAATGGCGCAGCTTAAATTCATAAAGAGGGCTTAGCATTTTAAGAAACATTTCTGGTCAGAAAATAATTACAGATATGCAATAAAGACAAATCCAAATGGAAAAGACCTCTAAATGGGTCACAGTGTTGGATAAATGTATGTAGGCTTGGGAGAAAAAAGAAAAGGAGTATAGAGACTTATAAAAAGTAAATGGTTTTTTTTAAAAAAAAAAAAGTAAGGTCTTTAAAGAGACAGATTACAGACAGTCATAGATTAAAAGGAGTAAAGAAAAATAAGCCATGTAAAGATGGACTATACACAGTCTGGATTATGTATATTATTGTGTTTTCTTTGAATTTTTTGACTGTGAAGGAGCTTAGTACAGAGAGACATTTTATTGTATGGGCTGCTAAGCTAAACCAGCATCTATATTATAAAGGTATCTTGATTTCAGAATTTGGGTTTAAGGCTATATCACTTTGGAAAAGAGGTTCTTCTATTGTTTTCACAGAAAACCTGTGGATTCATTCCAGGCTAATATGGTTTGATAGACCACGAGCCCCTGAGATGTTGCTGTGAACACCCCTCAAAAAATTACTTTGCCCAATAAATAGCAGGAAGAAGTTTGGACAGAACTATTCCCAAATATAGTTTATAAATGTTCGTTTACATTTAAAGGGGAATATGCTATAGAGATTTGCATTGGTATGAATCTCTGTTTATTGATACAAACTTAAGGTCAATTTTGTTATTTGTATATTTCTGCTCTTGATTAAGATATTGTGTTTGTGCAGCTCATTTAAAATGTAATATATAATTAAGAAATACATATTAATAGATAATCATCCATAATAGTCAAGCTTGTAATCATGGTAGTTAGATTTTCTAAGAAGTATTTCAGATAGACAGGTATTCTTTAAACTGTTCAAAGACTACAGAATATGGCATTTAAAATGTTTTAAGAAGTTAGGGCTTTTTATGACAGAGAAATGTCTGCTGCTCCTGGCAGCACCAGTTAATTCAAGAGGAAAATGGGCATCAAATAGGCTCCTTATGGAGTTTGCTAGCCATTTGGGCAAGAAACAGCTCTTGCCTGGACTGCTTAACTGGAGCAGGACCCACAGAGAGATGACTGCTGAATTTGCCTAAAGGTGAGACGATCCTTCAGGGTTCCTGCTTCATGAAAGAGTTTGCTAAACATTCTGCAGGACACAGAAAAAGTGACTGACAAACTACCAATATAGCCAAACTGTCTTTGAAAATTCCTGCTTTGTGGAAAGTCTTCTGGATACTATGGGCCTGTGGGCTGAAGATGGATGCCCAATGGTACAGAAGAACTTTGGGTCACTGTTCAGGCAGTTAGATGTCTCTGTCGATTCTAGAGTTTTGGAAGTTGCTTACAATGTACTTCCTGTTTGTTTAGGCGATATTATATCCTTCTGGAGTCTTTGATGGAGTTGAAGAATAGATATAGTTTTCCTTAGTTATGATAAATGATAAAGTAGATATAAATATTGTAACTGTAATTCTTGCTTAATAACATCTGAAGCACTTAGAGGCCTGGTCAGAATTTATATTTTCATAAGTCGAGGAAATAAATAAGATAGTCACAATCTCTTTATTATCTGTATCTTTATAACTTGCTGTAGAATTTCAAAAGCTCATAAAGGTCTGTAAATCTTTGTTTCTGGAAGAAGCCCTTGAGTGTGCCGTAAAATCAGGGACTTCTTTATTTTTATCTACTTACTTTATTCCCTAGTGGCAGAATCTGTGAGCCTGGTGGGGGACTCTTTGTTGTTTGTTTGTTTTATTAAGCAACTGAGGGCTGGAGGGTAAGTGAACTTCAGTTTCATAGTTTTTTTTTAATGTAAGAGATTCAGGTAATTAAACTTTCTTTTAATGCTTTTAAATTTGCATCATCAATAATCAACATGCTTGCCCTTTGTATCCAAAATTGCAAAGCTATCATATTTTTAAGAAGAAAGTCAAATGCCGGGCGATGGTGGCGCACGCCTTTAATCCCAGCACTCGGGAGGCAGAGGCAGGCGGATCTCTGTGAGTTCAAGACCAGCCTGGTCTACAGAGCTAGTGCCAGGACAGGCTCCAAAGCCACAGAGAAACCCTGGAAGAAAAGAAGAAGAAGAAGAAGAAGAAGGAGGAGGAGGAGGAGGAGGAGGAGGAGGAAGAAGAAGAAGAAGAAGAAGAAGAAGAAGAAGAAGAAGAAGAAGAAGAAGAAGAAGAAGAAGAAGAAGAAGAAGAAGAAGGAGGTCAATTTTTTAGTTATGCATGGACTGGCCAGGAAGCCTCAGGAATGGAGCTGATGGAGGCCTTTCTGGACTTTAAAAACGTTTCTTTTTTCTTTTTACAGTTACTTTCATTTGAACTAAAGATTTTATCCTTAGGTGCTGAGTGAGGATGAAGAATTGTAATTTACCCAGCACTTTGCTGGCCCCTTGGAGATCAACTTAGATCTGTCTTGCAGGAGTTCCAAAGTAGCAGCAACAGGACTCAAAATAATAAAGAATTTCATAAGTATTGATTCACCTTGCTCCTGTTTTTGTCTTACAGTTATTTTCATCCAATATTGAATGTCTTTTCTGAAAACCATGGTTTATGTTCAGTAATATGTTTATCATTAAGCTAAATCATTCTTATCAATTTTAACTCCAGTGAACGTCAGCATATGGTTAGGTAAAGAGACACAACGTTCCCAAATACCTTCAGAATTCCCATGTTCAAACTGTCTAGTATTATTTCCTCGGGTAGATTGTCAGTAAGATCTTTCCGGGGGCTCCAAACCGACCTTGGTTTAGTTGATAGTCCATTTTGTTTGTTCTGAGCTCATTAACAAGGATCCTCCTTTGGCAGATACTTTTTTTAATCTTTTTCAGCTTATTTGCTTGCTTTGAAAGCATTTTTAGACTAGAAATTTGGTTTCGTTTGCTTGCTTGCTTGCATTCAGATCTCTAAACGCATTTTGGAATCTTTGTCTTTTGAGCCTTGATGGCAATTTGGTTTCTGTTTTGTTTGTCTTGGTTTTGTCTTTGAAATATTTTTATTTGTTACCATTTGGCCTTGTCTCCTGACGTTCCTGATTCAATACATAATTCTGCTTTTTCTGTTGTTTTCCTGTGACCTTAAGTTTTTAGCTTGGGATTTTATGAGCACCTGATGATAAAGATGTCAAAGATGAGAGGCTCTTGTTCCCTTCCACCGAGAAGTGCAGAGGTGTCAGTGGGAGCATTCTTGTGATGTACAAAGGCTTGGAGGAAAACCCAGCAAGCATACTCCATTCATGGGTCAGAAGGAATTTTGTTAGCTTGCCCAGGAAGAAACATATGAGGGATTTGCCATTCCATGGCATGAGCACCCTCATGTTTACATAAATGTTCAGGATAACTTCCAGGTCCAATGGAAGAAGATGGACCCAGGGAAACAGTTGAGAAAGCTGATCTCAAAAGCAGCAGAACAAACCATGTATTGCCTAGTGTTTTAGTTACTGTTTTATTACTGTGAAGGGGCACCACAACCAAGGCAACTCATTAAAAAAAAAGGTGTTTAATTGGAGAATTGTTTACAGTTTCAGAGAAAATTTTATTCTCTAACCGTCATGGCAGAAATCGTGGCAGCAGGCAAACAGGTATGATGCTGAAGGAGGAGCTGAGGGCTTACATCTGATCTCCAAGTTAGAGGAAGTATAAAAGTGAGACCTCACTTGGCATGGGCTTTTGACACCTCAAAGCCTACCAGCAATGACACACTTCCTCCAACAAGGCCACACCTCCTAATCTTTCCAAAACAGCTCACCAAGTAGGGACTAAGCACTGAAACATACAAGCCTATGAAGGCAATTCTCATTCAAACCACCACACCTTGCTAGCATAGATGTTGCAGAATATTTGCTTACAGTGTAAAAAAATGTGCCTTTGCCAAGGCATCTTCTGATTGTTCCAATAGAAGACAGTTAAAGAGCTGAACAGCCAATAGTTATGCATGAGAGGATAGGCAGGATTTCTAGGGAGAGAGAGAGGAAGAGAAGGAAGACTATGGGTACATGGATTTCGCCAGCAGACTCAGAGCAAGTAGTACATGCCACAGTAAGAAAAGGTAACCGAGTCACATGGCAGAATGTAGACTTAAAAGCCTAAACGTGAGCTGAACAAGGTCAACAACAGACATTCTAACATGGATGGGGGAAATCCCCATGAGGTCTCAACTCTACACAAAGAACTACAGGCAGCTAAGAAATGTTGAGAAGAAATAGTCTTCCCTAGGGAATCACACTAATTGGTTATCCAATATCAAATGCTCAGCCCTGAAATCATAGGGCAAGTAACATTATACAGACTAAGCAGGATGTATGTATTATATGTAATGCATACATATTATGCCATCCAAAAAATTTAATTGAAATAGAAAATTATTTTTCTGATAAATAAGACTTTTTTAAACCATTCATATGCTAATTAGCATTCTAATTGGTTTTTAAAGTGAGAAATATGTGATGGAGAGCTTATTTCTCTTGAGATAGTCTGAGAATCTTATTATAAAGTTAGTTTAGAAATCATAGTCAATTAAAGACATTTACGTATTTAGAAAAGTAAACAGAATTTTTGTGTGGATAGCCTGTCAGGAGAAAAAATTAGAAACGTATCACTACAATAATTAGAAATGGAAACATCATGATTTTCATATTGTCCAAATCTAGCACACTACAAGAAATCAAAGTGTCCACTTTCACTGTACATATTTATCTCATCTCCTCTATCTTCCTACAATTTTCTTTTCTCATATTTATCATATCCAAAATATCTCTTTTCTGACCTATGTACCACTGACAATCAGATTCATGTTCTAAACCACCCATGGTTAGAGCCCTTTCATTCCTAGGCACTTAAATCTATGATTACTTTTCCTCCCAGAGACCATACATAACAGATATCCTGATTTCGTTTTGAACTTTACTTCTATAATATTAAAAATATCATACCCAAACATCTTTCTCCTGGTGTGTGTACCTGTCTCCCCATTGGCACCTTTCCCTGACCACCAGATTTAAAGCAGGTTCTTTATCGAGTGTCCCAGCCTAGTGTGACTGTCCATGAATCTCTAGGCCTCCACCACCCATGCCTTTCCTGCAACTACTCACGGGTCCCTTCTGCTATTCTCCTAACCACCCCACCGATCAAGACTTCCCATGTACTCCTCCCGGGTCTTACAAAGTATACAACCACTGCAGCACACACGTGAACTACTACAGCAGGACACACGGGTGTACTGGGACAGCAGCACCCATCTGCAGAGGCAATAGAACAGAAGTGGAGATGGATCTATAAGCGACAACTGTGAAGCTCAGTTTGTTGGAAAAGTGGCACAGACAGCAGCACATCAACATACAAGTATAGGAGTGCATGGGGCTGGATAGAAGTACAGCAGTGCACCTGGATTTCCTGAAACAGCAGCATACATGGATGAACTACTTCCATGTACCAGTACAGCAGTGCAGGTGAATGCACTTGGATGAATTAGTTCATCTCTATACGTGGATGTCAAAGTATAGCAGTGAGCATCAATGTGGGATTCACTTGTAGAGCGGGGCACACAGGCATAGAAACACACCCTCAAACACAGATACATTAAAACAGCAGCACACGTGACCAAATGAGAGCAGCACACATTGAGATAGCAGTACACTGAAGCCTTGCACAAGGAAGTACTAACACAGCAGACACGTGTGTGTATTAGCACTGGGAGAACGGAAGTACCACTACAGCAATGCAACTGGATCTACTACAAGAGAAGAACACAGGATTGTACAGCACGGCAGTGCCTGTGGATCTACTAAGAAAGCAGTGTACACAGACTTACTAGTTCAGACACACACAAAACTGTTATATTTGTTGGAAATTTTTATTTTACTTGAGTTTTTAAATTATTTTTCAAATTATAATTTAATTACATTTCTCCTTCTTCTTCCAAACCCTCCTGCAGGCCCATCCTTTCTTTCCTTCAGATTCCTGGCCTCCAGGTTGTCCAGTACCAAACAGTAAGCCATGGAAACACACATACAGGTATCAGTATACTGCGCAGGTATATTTCAGAATATTTATGTCCATAAATGTCTTAGTTAGGATGACTACTGCTATGATAAAATACCATGACCAACAGCATGTTAAAAAAGAGTTTATTTGGCTTACACTTTCAAACTACTGTTCTTCATTGAAGGAAGTCAGGATGGGAACTCAAACAGGGCAGGAACCAAGAAACAGGAACTGATACAGAGGCCATAAAAGAATGTTGTTTACTTGCTTGCTCTTCATGGCTTGCTCAGCTTGCTTTCTTATAGAACCCAGGACCACCATCCCAGGAATGGCATTGCCCATAATGAGCTGATCCTCCCACTAAACTTCTTCAACCCCATCAAGGACTCCAGAAGGATATAATATTACCTAAGTAAACAGGAAGTACATTGTAAGCAACTTCCAAAACTCTAGAATTGACAGAGACATCTCACTGGACAGTCACCCAAAGTTCTTCTGTACTATTGGGGCATCCATCTTAAGCCTTCAGGCCCATAATATCCAACAGACTTTTCCACAAAGCAGGAAATTTCAAAGACAGTTCCACCTATATTGGCAGTTCGTCAGTCACCTTCTTCTGTATCCTGCAGAATGTCTTGCAGACTCTTATGATGCAGGAACCCCGAAGGATCATCTCACCTTTAGGCAAGTTTAGGAGTCATCTCTCTGCAGGTTTTATATGTTCAGTTAAGCAGTCCAGGCAAGAGCTGTTTCTTGCCCAAATGGCTAGCAAACTCCATAAGGAACTTCTTCAATATCTATCCATCTTCCTCTTGAAGTAACTGGTGCTTCCAGGAGCAGATGTGTCTCAATGTCATGAAAAGTCCTAAGTTAGTAAAATATTTTAAATGCCATATTCTGAAGGTCTCTGAAAGATTTAAAGAATACCTATCTAATTGACATATATCTCTATACATCTAGAAAATTTAACATGGCTAAAAGCTTGACTATTAAAGATGACTATTAACCTGTATTTCTTAATTATACATTATATTTTTTAATGAACTACATAATCACAATACCTTAATCAAGAGCAGAAATATACATATAACAAAACTGACCTTAAATTTATAGCAATAAATCAAGATTCATACCAATGCAAATCTCTATAGCATATCCCCCTTTAAATGTAAGCAAACATTTATAAACCATATTTGGAAATATGGGCATAGTTTTGTTCATACTACTTCCTGCTGTTTGGGGGCGCTGTTAAGTCTTTCATGGTGTATCCTGTGTGCTAGATTCATCTCAGTCAGCAGTTGGGCAAAGTAATTTTGGAGGGTGTTCTCAGCAACCTTGCAGGAGGGCATGGTCTATTAAGCCATATTTGTTTGGATGTATTCCACAGGTTCTCATCCTCTGTGGAAACAAAAGAGAAACCTTTTTTCCAAAGCAACTTATCCTTAGACCCAAATTATGAAGTCATGGTACCTTTATAATATACATGCTGGTTTAGCTTAGAGCCCATACAATGAAATGTCTCTCTGTACTGAGCTCTCCCTGACTGCTTTCTTTCTCCCAGCATTCAGCTGTTTCCCACACCTACCTAAGTCCTGCCCTATCAAAAGGCCAAGGCAGTTTCTTTATTCATTAACCAATGAAAGTAACACATAAACAGAAGTACACCAGGACTACCCCAAAAAAAAAATGCCACAGGGTAGCTGTGTAAAAAGTGTTAAGACTTTTTAACAAGATACAGTGCAGAAATTCACCTTAGAAAATATGCTGTTTTGTACGCCATATCAGCAGACACTGCTCTGTGTGCCACATCAGTTATCCTATTTTTATGATGCAAGAGAATTTTTTAAATATGCAGTGGCAAATGTTAAATTTTACATATGTATATTTCTCTTTAATTTTTATTTTGTTTTGTTTTGTTTGGGGTTTGGATTTTTGTTGTTGGTTTGGTCTGGTCTGATGTGGTATGTTGTGATTTGGTGGGGTTTGTTTTGGTGTGGTGTGGCTTGGTGTGGTTTAGTTTGGTGTGGCTTGGTTTATTGGTTTTGTTGTTGATCTTCATTTCTATCTAGAAAAAAAAATCACCCCACCCTGAGAAGTACTCTAATATCATTAAGAGAAATACCTTGGCTTGATTTCAACATTTTACCAAGCCTTTCATATTATAATTTATTATTAAAACATTTAAAATGGTGGTGTGACATTTAAAAAAGAAAGAAAATAAGCTGCCTGGCTGAGGTAATAAAATATGAGTCAACATCAAACCACAGGTTTTGCTACTCTGCTATACAAACTATTATTATATCAATGAAAATGATTCAAAAGTAAGATGTTAATCTATTCGAGAGAGGGAGGAGAAAGAGAGATGTATCATGCCACTTACTTGGAAACAGCAGTGAAGGCCAGCAGTGAAGTTCTGATAAAGTCATCCCTAGAGCCAGCTGTGAGTAGTCAGACACCTCCCCAATTACACTGCTGAAAACACTGGGTGAGGTACCAAACACTCCAGCCTGGGATCCACAGATTAGCTTGCTTCTAGCATTTAATAACATCTGCTGGCGTGAATCTAAGGATTGAGTAACTTTATTATCAGGGACTTTAAGGGGCCCATAATAAATTTCAGAAGGATATCTCAGAATTTTCAGTACTCACTGAAAAATTCCCTCCCGATACTATCCTATATGTTTTCATTTTCATTTCATTTTCATATTCTTTACTATATTTCTAAATTCCCACACCTCCTCTCCTCTCTAGAGAAAGGTATTTTTGTCGAGGCTGGCCCCCAACAAATGGTGCCGCAACATGGGGCTGCCAGGTGAACCATGAGTGACCAGATATACGAAGAACTTGAGGAGCCCACGAGAAAACTGCACCACAGGTAGAAAGGTAAGTAATGAGCACTCGAAAATAAATAGTAGATATGAGGAAGGAAAGCAAAGACGGGGCATAAAATCAGGAATAAAACTGTAAACATTTATAAAAATGGAGAAGGATATCTCAGGGAAGTGGATGCTAGATTTTGGCTTTGATAAGATAACAGAAATTTTTGAAAAGGAAAAAGTGAATCTTATGGCTATTATTTTCTCAATTCACTGAGAAACATCTGACCAGCTAAAATATGTTTTGCTTTCAAAGGTTGTGTTTTAACCAATTTAGAAAAGCAGTAAAAAAAAAAAAAAAAACAAATCAAAACAAAAAACAATTAGGACTTTATTTATCATTCTTCAACTTTAGCTTTTGTGGTAATTTGTGGGTATTTCTGCAGTTAAATGAGACTCCAGATGCAACAACTTATACTATCAAATTCATGGTAACTGCAAATAAATAATCCATAAACATCTACACTTTAGATACATGGAAAATTTCACAGAATTAACCTAGTAAATACTTGGTTCCATTTAGACTGTTGTAGGAATTTTCCGGAAACCATAATCTTCTGGTTTCTTCTCTGAAACAACCTTGACTTGTATATAAAATGTGATTCTGAGGATGGGGGCCTATAAATATCTACAAACTTAGATGCTTAAAGTCAATAAAAACAACTTTAGCCCCATTTTTAGAGAAAAACGTATTTAAGAGATTAATCATCAGTGCAGAATGTGATCAACAGCATTTATTTTCCTTTTTGAGGAATTAAACAGCAGACGACATTACTTCAGTAACACAGGGCAGGGAGAGCCACTTACTTACACATCACTTCATGCTTCTCCTTGTCCATGTGAAGTTCTTATCGAGCGCACTGACACTCTCTGCAACATTGAACATGTAACACCAGTTTTAGTTTGCATGCATTCTAGGTGGGCCAACATCTGCAGGCACTGCACTTCAGTGTTTGTAAACTTGATCATGCTCATAAAGAAATAAAACATTAAATGTTGCATGAATGATCACTTATATATATATATATATATATATATATATATATATATATATATTGCTTTAAATGAAACGTTAAATGTTGCAATGTTGCATGAATGGTCAGTGAACTATATATCACTTCATTGCAAAGTCTAATCCACCACAGGAACACATCAACTTTATTTTATTAAACTGATTACCAAGTTCTCCCTCTCCTTCATAAAACATAAAGGCAACTTTCCTATGAGGTTTGTATTTTTCTTCAGTACTTATCCAAGCAAGTTTAAATAAAATGTAACAAAGGATATCTCATATTTAGCTTTGGGTTAGCTCATTTGGAGAATAAAACTTTACGCAAACACACACACACACACACACACAAAGAAAGAAACATTGCAGTCATTATTGATGGTGAGCAAGAAGCCCAAATTCCCAGGTGAACTTTAATTTTGCCCCCTGTAAGATAAGTTCTGTTAGAAATAAAAGACAGGTAAGGCTCCTTTAGATAAATGTGGAAACAGTAATGGCTGCCATGATTGTTAGGTGTCTTTAAAAGTGGCTCTAAAATCATCTGATGATCCGAACGTCACAAGCATATGAAAAGTTTCAGGTTTCTGGCACTGCAATGCTGGGGTGCTGCAACAAGAAAACTATTTCCTGACGTTTTGATGTCTTACTCTTGATGTTCAAGCAGAAAGTGTCTCCCTCCACTCGATGCAATAAGCTGGTCTATGAGAACTTGCGAGCAGGGATGAAGGAGTTCCCAAGTTACATGTACACACACAAATGGATCCATATAATAAATATATACAGCAAATAAAAAGGTTACATACAATTTAAAACCCTTCAACCCCTGCTTACCGAGTGCCAAATCTAATCATTGGTTTTGCTTAAAGGAAAAATATCCCTGATACTATACACTGCATTAAGAATTAACACACTGACCTGAATCCAGGTTAAACAAATACATAACAAATATTAAGGTCAATAAAATAGATTCAAGTTGCTGCAATTTCATTTTATATTTGATACATTTTTCCTCCTACCCAGGATCAGCATGAGTGCTATACCAAAATGTAACTTTACATTTTAAATTTAAAGTATTACCTTTATTGAGTTTTCAATTTTGGAAAGGTTTCAATCCAGTATTATTTATATAGCTATATATCTATTTATTTATACCTAAGAAAAATGAGGTCAGTATAATCAGCACGAGCTTTTCCACCAGTCTCAATTCCCAGCCTACTTCTTTCCACCCAGCATTTTACATTAATTATTACTTGTAATTTCAAAGCAAATTATCCAGACCACATCTTTTGGACCAGCCAATGATAGAAGCTAAATCTCAAATGCTATTCTGAAGAAGTGTGGAGTAAATAATTTTGGTAATCTGCAAGATGGCTGCATGCAGTGTATACTGTATTATAACAGCACCAAACCCTTTATAAAAACCAAATACTCCTTCCTCCTGCTTAATAGTGTTTATACAGTCTCTCATTCCCTCATACTGAGTATTAATTGGAAGTACTTCATAGCCAAGGTCTGTATTGTCAATTATTGTGCGTGTTCCTTGAATATGAAGGCGATGCAGAACGGTTTCCAATGGGTAAAGTATAACGTCAGAGCAAAGGCTGGCGGCAAAGTTAGCAATAAGTTCTGGAAAATAAGCATCCAGCATACTCTGCATGGGGCTAGTACTCTCAGCTAGGTGGCTATTATAGGTCTTTCTCTTCAGAATTAGGAGGACAATCTTCTGAATGATGGAGCTGATGATGTAATGAAGAACTCCATGCAGGACTGTCGGGAAGATCAGTGAGAGCAGTGGAAGGAGGCGTTTGCTGTGAGGCACTCCCAAGCCTATTACTCTTCCAATCCCTTCTTTAATACATTCCAGGATGCCAGTATTATCTCGGATTATCTCACTCTGAAACAAAAATGATGAAAAAGGTACAATTTTATTTAAAAAAAAATTTATTTTGTTTCATGTGTGTGGCTGTCCTGCCTGCATGTGTATCCATGTGCATGCACCGCCTACTGAGTCTAAAGAGGTCATCGTATCTACCGGAACTGCAGTGCTGAGAACTGAACTCTCCAGAAGAGCAAGTAGTCAGTGTCCTAGCCTACTTTGGCCTGCCCTGCCTGCACAAGAAAAATATCCCTGGGCTTTGGGCAGGACCCTCTTTATCTACTCCCCCCACCCACAGGCCCATTCAATACCATATGCAACCTTTTCAACTTCCATTCTCCAGACTCAGACCAGTAATCACATTCTGTACACCAGTCCAGTCCCTTCTGTCCCCAGCTCCACTCTACCCAAGCCATTTCCAACCTCTAGTCCAAACCTGCCCCTACATCCTCTCTTTTAATTCAATCTACTCTGTCCATATCGGACTCAGAACTAAGGAAAGAAGCTCACATGACCAGATCTCATTGCAAAAAATCCCAATTACATGACAAATCAAGCCGGTATCTTCTCTCAAAAGCCTGCAGAACTTTATATGGAAAAACAAAAAACCCAGGCTTGCCAAAACAATCTTATACAATAAAGGAACTTCGGGAGGCATTACCATCCCTGACTTCAAACTCTATTACAGAGCTTCAGTATTGAAAACAGCTTGGTATTGGCATAAAAACAGAGAAGTTGACCAATGGAATCGTATAGAAGATCCAGATTTTAACCCACAAACCTATGAACA